>NC_081429.1:1533731-1840397 GCF_949786415.1 Peromyscus eremicus | reverse complement strand
GCCTGGCTTCTGCTAAGCTTTAAGTCCACTCACTTCCTGCCGCCTTACTGAGATACTTGAGTCACTTTCTAGGGAAGGTGGATGATTTTCAAGGCTTTGGATTCAGAAAACTGTAAACACGGCTTGAAAGATGAATGTTAAAACGGCCACTTTAAGATCAAATCTACTCTTAGATCCGTGGAAGTTTTTTCATCCATCCAACAGGCCCGGTACATCTGACCAATGAGGCCTGTGGCATTCAGATGTGAACAGTGACAGATGAGGGTTCTACTGAAGCGAGCAGGTAGAAGCACCTGGGCCTGAGTACTGCCATTTTGACTTCAGACTCCATTTTACCTGCAGGGAGAAAGAAAGCTCAGGTTCCCAAGCCTTAGGGAAGCCGAGAACTTTCAATAGCTGATCAACCTCCTCCCTAAACCACAGAAATAGTTGTTATACATCTTCAGTTCTTTATAACCACAGAAAGAACAAATGAATCTGATTGGTTGGACTGCAAGGCTTGTGTTGTATGTCGATTGACAGTGACGGAACATTCAGGGAAGCCCCTAATCTCTAAATACTGGTTGACGAAAATTGTAACCGTGACTTGGCAACAAATGTTTGTGAATTTTATGCTTCTAACCCCTGCTTCTGCCCCTGCTCAGGGCCGTCAGGAGAAACAAGACTCCTGAGTCCTTGTCCTGCAGGCCTGATGGATTAGCGACCTGCTTATGTGGTGAATTATTAAAATCTTTGGAACCCGTAAGTACTGAGTCTCTCCTTCCTCGTGACGTATAACAGGTAGGTGTGATACCTCCCTCCCTCGCATTTACATCCTAGCCAAAGAGACAAGAGTAAGCACACAGACAACCAGTGCTGAGGTGGTCGTGGTTGGAGGACAAAAAAGAGTGACAGCGATGGAGGGTCTGGCAGCCGTGGTGGGGCAGGCCTCTCTGGGGAGTCACAGAAAAGTGGTAAAAGCAGAGGGAGGAGGCCTAGGGTAGGAAATTGACAAAGCCATTACGCATGCGGGCCAGGCTTGAGAGGAATGTCAACACTTCCTCTGGGGTCTGAGTGTGGGTGTTTATGGATCAGTGTGGGGAAACACCAGTGACTGTGGCTTCCCCGCTCCAGATGAGACCTCCTACAGAGACCAGCTAGCTCCTGTCCCCCATTGCACCTAAGGAACAGTAGAACCCCACCCAATCCTAGCTTCACTGTGTGTTTTCAGTGTGTGCATGTCTTTTTTCATTCCCTCGCCATCCCTAGTCAGAGTTCTGGACCCCACCCACAGCTAAGATGGGGATTCCCACATCAGCTAAGGTAAGCAAGACGATCTCTCACAAGCATGTCCAGAGGACCCAAGAGCTCAGGTGCTCCCTAAGACGATGCATAGAAAAATTTGAATTTCAGATATGCAACAAATAATTTTTAGTATAAATGTCTTTTTGTTGTTTGTTTGTGTTTGAGACAGGGTTTCTCTGTGTACACCAGACTGGCCTTGAATTCATGGAGATCTGTCTGCCTCTGCTCCCAAGTGCTGGGACTAAAGAAGCGTGCCACTACCACTCAGCAGAATATTTTCCTTTTTAATTGGTTACTAGTACTCAACCTGACAACCCAACTGGCCTCTACCCAGAGACTATTTGGAGCATCAGGGGTGCTGGCACTCTTAATTTCTTCCTTCTCTCCTCCTTCTCCCAGTTCCCTTCCTCCTGTGTGTATGTGAAGGTCAGAGGTCAACTTTTGGTATTGTTTTGTGACACGATCTTTCACCTGGCCTTGGCCTTGCCGATCAGGCTAGGCTGGCCATTCAAGCCAGGGATGCTGTCTCTGCCTCCATAGCTCTATGATCACATGACATGTACCACTACACTCGGCTCTATCTGTGGGTTCTGCAGATTGAATTCATGTCTTCATGCTTGCATATGCAATATTTTACCAGCTGACCCATCTCTACAGGGTTGATCCCACTGGCAAGAATGAGACTGCTACCACAATTCTTGAGCTAAATTCAAAGCAAGTTTTATTAAATACTGGTCAAGACAATGGACACTTGCCAGGTCTGTACCCAGAATTGCCAGAGAATGGCGGCCAAATACATTAGCCAGGTGCTTATAAAGGCAAAACCCGTAAGACTACCTACTTCCTGCTTTCATCCAGTTGGGGAGAAGCATAGATCCTGATGTACTTCCTGTCTATGTAGTTCCTGCCTATGTGTGATCAAGTATATCCTGTGCAGTTGGGGCAACCAAACTTGTTTACAGAAGTGAAACAGGGGCTTGTTATCTAACATGAACAACAGCCCCCAGAATTCTAGGAAGTTATCTGTGCTTGGGCAAGTGGGGCTTACAAGTTAAGAGGCATTTTTATTTTCTAGATCCCTTAATTTAAACTTAAAACATAACTTTTAAATTATTTTATGTGTTTATTTAGTCTACTGTGTAACTTTTCTTAAATGACCAAGGTCCCTTGCAGCTCGAGGGTTCTCAGTCCCTCATCATGAGTTGTCTTCTCTCACAGGAAGCAGACTTGCTTCAGTTACAGCTCATGCTTCATCTGAGTTTTCCTGACAGAATGTTGGCTTGTGCTCTTGGAGTGTCCAGCATGGTTAATCTTACCATCTGCTTTGGAACTAGTCTCCTTCAGCATTAAAGGGTAAATTCTCTCTCCATTGGGTATCTGGTGAGCATTCACTGCTTTTTTTTGAATCCAGAAAGGACTTGATGTTCCTGATGGAGCTGCTGCCCACCCCCACCACAGCCTCCCTCACAGACCTTACATAAGAAGGCATCGGTCAGCTCGGCTCGGCTCCTGTATGGTTGGGGCCTTTTGAACTGTTTTAAGGATCTCTTTGACTTGCGTGTCCCTTCAAACGCCTCCCAGGAGGCGTCCAGTTTTGAACTGGCACTTACAGCTGGCTCTAAGCTCCTGCCACCTACACTGTCCTTTCTCCCCGCCAAGGCCTCCCAGCTGCACCCCTCTCCCCCAGCGGCCTCCCCCGTGCTTAATACTTCCTTCTGATTTCTATCCCTGCTCACTCTCCCTCACCTAGCTTTGGCTGCGTCCCTGGAGGTCACCCTTTCCCTAAGGGTCCTCTTCCCTGCCCCATACACCACAAAGGCTGTTCCAGATGCGTTTTCTAAAGGTTGCTTTTTATAATCTCACTTTGTTTTGTTTTGTTTTTTGAAAGGGGCGGGCGTTCTCTAGCGCTCTAAAAGTTGATCTCGAATCTGGTTTCCATTAAAGCTTTTGTTGTTGTTTATGTTTTGAGACAGGGTTGTTGGTTGTTTCTGTCAACTTGACACAAAGAGGGAGAGGTACCTGACTCTGTGGTTTAAATAATAACGTCCCCACAGGCTCAGATATTGAACACTTGGTCCGCAGGTGGTGGTGGATTTAGGAAGTGCAGCCTTGCTGGAGGAAGTAAATCGCTGATTTCAAAGCCATGTGCCATTTCCAGTTCATGCTCTCTGGTTCATGTTTGTGGTTTAAGGTGTGAGATCTCAGCTTGCTGGTCCAGCTGCCATGCCTATCTGCTGCCAGGATGCTTCCCTGCAACGATGGCGACTCTTATCCTTCTGGAACTGTAAAATAAATCCTTTCCTCTATAAGCTGCCTTGATCATGGTGCTTTATCACAGCAATAGAAAAGCTGACTAATCCCTGGGAGGAGGGCGTCTCGGTTGAGACGTTGCTCCCATTAGACTGGCCTGGAGCATGTCTGCAGAGCTTCTTAATTCACGATTGAGGAAGGAGTGCCAACCTGGAGCATGTCTGCAGAGCTTCTTAATTCATAAGTGATGAAGGAGTGCCGTCCTGGAGCATGTCTGCAGAGTGTCTTAATTCACGATTGATAAAGGAGTGCCAACCTGGAGCACGTCTGCAGAGCTTCTTAATTCACGATTGATGAAGGAGTGCCAACCTGGAGCACGTCTGCAGAGCTTCTTAATTCACGATTGATGAAGGAGTGCCAACCTGGAGCATGTCTGCAGAGCTTCTTAATTCACGATTGATGAAGGAGTGCCAACCTGAAGCATGTCTGCAGAGCTCCTTAGTTCACGATTGATGAAGGAGTACCAACCTGGAGCATGTCTGCAGAGCTTCTTAATTCATAAGTGATGAAGGAGTGCCAACCTGGAGCATGTCTGCAGAGCGTCTTAATTCACGATTGAGGAAGGAGTGCCGTCCTGGAGCATGTCTGCAGAGCTCCTTAGTTCACGATTGATGAAGGAGTGCCAACCTGGAGCATGTCTGCAGAGCTTCTTAATTCACGATTGAGGAAGGAGTGCCGTCCTGGAGCATGTCTGCAGAGCTTCTTAATTCATAAGTGATGAAGGAGTGCTGTCCTGGAGCATGTCTGCAGAGCTTCTTAATTCATAAGTGATGAAGGAGTGCTGTCCTGGAGCATGTCTGCAGAGTGTCTTAATTCACGATTGAGGAAGGAGTGCCAACCTGGAGCATGTCTGCAGAGCTTCTTAATTCACGATTGATGAAGGAGTGCCAACCTGGAGCATGTCTGCAGAGCTTCTTAATTCACGATTGATTAAAGAGTGCCGTCCTGGAGCATGTCTGCAGAGCTTCTTAATTCACAATTGAGGAAGGAGTGCCGTCCTGGAGCATGTCTGCAGAGCTCCTTAGTTCACGATTGAGGAAGGAGTGCTGTCCTGGAGCATGTCTGCAGAGCTTCTTAATTCATAAGTGATGAAGGAGTGCCGTCCTGGAGCATGTCTGCAGAGCTCCTTAGTTCACGATTGAGGAAGGAGTGCCGTCCTTGGGCACTTGGATCTGGGCTGTTGAAGAAAGGTGGCTGAGCCAGCTGGAGAAGCGAGCCAGTAGACAGGAGTCCTCCAGGGACTCAGTTTCTGCTGGTTCAGTTTCTGCTTGAGGTTCCTGCTCTGGCTTCTCTTGATGATGGACTGTAAGCTGTAGTCTTTCTTCTCCAAGTTGTTTTTTTTTCCCCCAGAGATTTATTTATTTATTATGTATACAGTGTTCTGCCTGCATGTGTGCCTGCACACCCGAAGTGGGTACCAGGTCTCATTATTGATGGTTGTGAGCCACCATGTGGTTGATAGGAATTGAACTCAGGACCTCTGGAAGAGTAGCCAGTGCTATTAACCTCTGAGCCATCTCTCCAGTCCCTCCAAGTTGTTTTTGGTCAATGTTTTATCACAGGACAAAAGCCAAAGTAGAACAGTCACTATGTAGCAGAGGATGCCCTTGAACTTCTGACCCTCTGCCTCCTCCATCTGAAGTACTGAGATCACAGGCAGGCATCACCACACCCAGTTTTAGTTTTCACAAACGCCAGGCAAGCACACTCCACCCACTGAGCCACACCCCGCCCCATTGATGTTGACTCAAGGACTTCTTATCATTTTCCACAAAATCGACGTTGTGAACATTTGATGTCTTTTCCCTAGGAAGGCAGAAACTCCAGTGGCCAATCTGTCTCTACCTGCATAATGAGACTCTATGACCCCCAGCAACTCCACCATGCCCAAAGGTCCCTGAGGAGCAGAACCTGGTCCAAGGTCCCTTTGCACTGCTGCCGCCACAGTGTGGGACTACACCTTTGGGATTAGTGTGACACAGAGCATTATGGCCATCTGAAGAAACTATGTGGCCTTGTGTCTACTTCAGATTCCCTTAGGTTGGCAGGCCCCACAGGATGCAAAGAGCATTCCACATAGACCACACCAGGTGAAGTGACAGTGGTGGACTCTAATGGAGGAGAGACAAGGGATGAATAGAATGGGTGTGACTGATGCTCTGTCTTCTCAGGAGCCTCTGGAGGCCTCATCTTGCCCACCACAGATCATGTAGCACTCCTGAAGCTCAGTTCCACCTTGGTCTTGAGGCAGCAAGTCCTGAATATGTCGGGAGGGATGCAGGAGGGGCTGGGTGGGGGCCTTATAGTGGGTTTTGTTTCACATCACCAACTTCCCATTAAACTCTAAGGAAGAAGTAAGTGAAATGCTTAATTTTTCTCTTTCAATAATGAACAAGGAAGATCAACTCTGGTGACAGTTCTAAGTCTGTTTTAATGGGTGCTCATCTGGGCATACCAGATGTAATTAGTGTTTGCATATTCTATTTAAGCCCTTTGCTTTAACTTCTACACATATCTGTCTATATAGTATTTTATGTGTACATGAGAATGCCTACATGTATGCATATGCATTACATGTGCCAAAAAACGTCAGACCCTTTGGAACTAGAGCTCCAGCTGCTGTGGTGCTGGGAACTAGACCAGAGTCCTCTGCAAGAGCAGCGCATGCTCCTACCTGCTGAATCTCCATCTCCACCCTTGTCTGTGCCTTTATATTTAAAGGGCAACTGTCGTACACAGAATAGAGCTGGGTCCTGCTTTGCTGCCCTTGACATGGAGTCTTGAGCGGCTTTCATCTGAGTTAAGTAGCTGTGGTGGAGTGTTCAGCTATCATCTTGCTGGCTGATTCGACAGCCAAATATAATTTACCAGCACTATGCTAAAGAAATACGTTATCATTATTAATTTCTCAATGAATTATATTTAGTCAATAGAAAAAAAGTACAAACTTCCTTTTTATGCAAAAATGTTACCAGACTGAGATAGATGGGTAAAAGCAGATGAGTCTGTCAAATCTTTTAAAAAGTTTTAACTTGATGCTTTTTAGTAAATTTGTAGAATTGAGAAACTATTTTAAAAATTCATGGTCAGAACGTCTTACTTGCTCCCATTGTTTGTAGCTAATTCCTGGTTCTGCCCTCCGGATGCAGGCTCTGTCACATGAACGGGTATCCGGCTGAGACACACAGTCTCTGGCATCAAGATTCTCCCTTCATGCAATGCTTTCCAGGCCCCTCCATGTGGCAGCAGGCAGCAGTCACACAGTGTTCCCTGGAGGGACTGGGCACACTCCAGTCACGTGTCCATTAGCTGTTGGACCAGTGAACTGCTCAAGCCTGTGCTTCTGAAGAAGGCTGCTGCAGAAACTCAAGACATGGCATTTGGGGACTCATGCTTTTGTTTTTTTCAGCAGATCTCTTGGAATCTGGCCCTCCTAATCAACTATCAACTAAGGAAATGCCCCCTCAGTCAAGCCGGTCTGATGGAGGCCCTTCCTCCCCAGAGAGCCCTCCCCCAGGTGTGTATTGGGTGCTTGTCTGTTTCAGGCCACGGTGAGTTCCTGCTTTACTCTTTCCTTGTTTCCTTTCCTCTGCCCTTTGGTCTTCAACCTGCTTGTCCTTTTAAAATTTTGTTATTTTTTTTAGATAAGGTCTCATTCTATAGCCCGGGCTGGTCTGAGACTGTTACATAGGCCAGATTGGCCTTAAACTCGATCATTTGTGTCTTGGGATCTGAGGAATGACTTTTTTTTTTTTTTTTTTTTAAGATTTATTTATTTATTATGTATGCAGTGTTCTGCCTGCATATATGGCTGCAGGCCAGAAGAGGGCACCAGATCTCATTACAGATGGTTGTGAGCCACCATGTGGTTGCTGGGAATTGAACTCAGGACCTCTGGAAAAGCAGCCAGTACTCTTAACCACTGAGCCATCTCTCCAGCCCGAGGAATGACCCTTATGGGCAGAATATCATTGCCACATCTGGCTTATTGGTCATGCCTTTCAGCTGGGGCACACTTTAACACTGTTATTGGTATTTGCTGTTGAGAGACCGTATAGCTCGATTCTCCTGCAACCCCTTTCTCATTAGAAGCATCTTCTGTTTTCAATGTTTTTTTTGTTGTTGTTGTTTTGTTTTGTTTTGTTTTGTTTTGTTTGTTTCTTCGAGACAGGGTTTCTCTGTGTAACTTTGGAGCCTGTCCTGGATCTCACTTTGTAGATCAGGCTGGCCTCTAACTCACAGAGATACGCCTGGCTCTGTCTCCCAGAGTGCTGGGATTAAAGGCGTGTGCCAACACCACCCGTCTGTTTTCAATGTTTTTAGTGTCATTTTAACTCTTGATTTTTAAACAGCTTTTTAAAAAAGTGATTACTCTAGATATCAGTACGCCTTTTACAATGTACTGAAGTTGGATGCTAACTCTCTTGGGTGGAAATATGAACCTTTGCTCCACCGTAAGTCAGCTCTGCCCCTCTTCCCTGTGTGCTGCGAAGCCCTAGACACTAAGCCTGTGTGTTAACAAAACACTGCAGCACACCACTTGTTTCTTTTGGAAGTCAGAGGAAAAGCATATTTATCTATTTCAAAACCTACATATTTGCCGGGCGGTGGTGGCGCACACCTTTAATCCCAGCACTTAGGAGGCAGAGGCAGGCAGATCTGGTCTACAAAGTGAGTTCCAGGACATCCAGGACCATTACACAGAGAAACCCTGTCTCAAAAAACAAAAACAACAAAAGCCAGAAAAACCCACATATTCACCTTGGCTGGAGCTCTCCTTCCAGTCATTTCATTAACATCTGTTTCTCTTTCTTCAGCCTAAAATTTCTCTCTAGTATTTATTTCTTCTGAGCAGTAGTCACTATTAATTCGAAATGTCCTCATTTCACCTTTACTTTTAAATCGTTTTCAATTCCATTTATTTGCCTGTGCACACGTGATCAGTTCCTCCTTCCACCCTGTGTACCAAGGATCAAACTCAGCTGCCTTCACTGGCTGAGCTATCTCACTGGTTCCTGGGCATAGAACTCCTGGTTGATTGCTCTCTTTGCTTTGAGCTTTAGCACTCTAGGCACATTATTATTATTATTATTATTATTATTATTATTATTATTATTATTACTACTATTGCTATTTTACCTCCTCTGGCTCCTATCCCTCTGAGAGAAACAGTTGTATCCTTGTTGCCCTGAAACTTTTTTGTTGTTTTTTATTTTTACTTTTTGTGTTGAGACAGTGTCTCACTATTTAGCCCTGCAGTCAGATCTGGAAGCCTCTCCACTCTCCAGCCTCAGCCTCCTGAATGTTGAGATCACAGGCAGGTGCCTCTGGCTCTCGTCTCTCCTATTTGCAGCTCTGACACAGTTGCAGGCCTGCTCTCGGGACCTCTGCACTGACCTATCTGAGAGTCCATTGAGTGTCTTGGATGCGCTGAATAACAGGGTTGTTATATATGGGTGACTGGGAACCGACCTTCAGGTTAGAATTCGATCATCTCGACTTGGCCATAGCTGTAACTGTGCCCGGTGCCTGATATGCAGTCTGCAGAGCTCCAACCTTGTATTCTAGTTGAACCTGGAGTTGACCATTTGCCATTTTACCTCTTCTTGGTTCACCTTTGGATCTGATTCTGGCGGGATGGTAGGATCTGCTCACCTCAGGAAAGTTCTGGATTCCAAACTGGATGTGGTGGCATACATTTGTAATCCCAGTATCTGGGAGGCGGAGGCTGGAGGATGACAAAAGTTGCGGCCAGCCTGGATGACACAGCAAGACCCCAAACAAACAAAACGAACAGCCAAGAATGTCCAGGATCTGCACTTCCTTCTACCGCCTGACCGCTACTTTCTTGGTAAAATGTGGAGGAGGCTGTTTCTGGGCCAAGTGTCTATTCTAACATTCTATTCTTCCAGACTCTAACCTGTCATATAAACCCACTCTGCTCCCCAGAGCCCAGCTGATTTTTCCCTGTCTTCCTCAACTTCCCTATGCTCAGATAAAGCATTCCTTCACCAGGTGAGGCATTCGGGTGAAAGCCTCTGCCATCATGGGAATTCATTTGGCTCCCTTTGCCTCCACTTTCACTGGGTGAACAGACAGATGTTGCTTGGGTTCCTCTTGTTAGCTCAAGACCAGGGCCTCAAACCTTCTGAACAGTGCTTGGAAGAGAGGCAGAATCCGGAGCTTCTTGGGTGCAGTCATTCCAGCATGGTGCTGTCCCCACTTACCTGGGGACATCTGTCTCTGGGCCCCGGGGAGACGCAATGAACCACTGCACATGCTGTCTTAGCATTTGACACCATGAGTGGCAGGTGTCGGTGTTCAGTCAACAGTACATGTCGCAGTGATAACAAAGCCATCACAAATGGCCAGTAAAGGGACTGGCTTTTTTGTTTTGTTGTTTGAGATGGAAACTCACGATGTAGTCTTGGTTTGCCAGGGACTCACTCTGTAGACCAGGCTGGCCTTGAACTCACAAGAGATCCACCTGCCTCTGCCTCCCAAGTGCTGGGATTAAAAGCCAGTGTCAGACCCAGCGGGATTCGTTTTATCTCTGTAACCAGAGGATGAATCAAAGTTGGGGAATATTCAAGGGCACTGAGGAACATAGACTCCCCCCCCCACACACACACACACTGGGTTTTCCTACTGCATGGCACTCTCCTCAGCCCCTCTAGAAAGCCCAAGAGTTGGCTCTTACCCTTCTCCCCATCTTGAACAGTCATGTGGCAAGGAAGGCCCGCAGCGGGGAGCAGAAATGAAGTAGGCATGCTGGTTAGAGTGGGAAACCTGTTCTGCCATGGCTCTTCACTTTTGCTCCCAGGTGAAGTTGACATTTTGTCTCATGTTTTCACAACCACAGCCAGATTTAAACTGACAGATCCTGACAGTGAGACAGCTCTTAAAACCCTCACAACTTTAAGTCTGGGTCAAAATTCCACATCTTCCATGGGGAATAGAGGGAGTGAACTGGAGGAGCTCTACAGATACACCCTTTTGTGCCCATGGGGCCCATGAAGAGCCAACTGCCACCCAGATAGCCCGCCCTCACACCTACGGTTGCCTCCTCCTCTACAAGGATCCCAGGGACTCTGGGGGCTATTATTTAGATGCACATAAGAGAAACCATGGCTTTTCATAAGCCTCCTAGGGTATCAAGGCCTGGGATGTTTCCCCTGCTGTTCTTCAGTCCCTGGAACTTTGTCTTCTAGGTGTGGGGAGTAGGGCATAGGGGGTATCCTGTCTCCACAACCAGCAGGTCCTGGTCTGTGGGGACCAATCCCAGAATCATAGCAGCCCAGGCTAGCCTCTTAGTGTGGGTGCCATGAGACATTCAGAGAGGAGAGCACGTCCAGTCTCAGATGTTGTCTACTTGTCCTCAGCCACTAGTGTGCTCTACAGGAGTATGTCCACGTGTAGCCCACAGGAACGCTGGCTGTTGGTTCCCTCTGCATTGCCCCAACATGCTTGGGAAATGAGGAGGGCTTTCAGGGTTTGCCACTCAGACTCTAAAAACCAAAGAACTATGTGGAGGCTTGAACCACTGTGAAGCCCATGTCAACAACACACATTCACTCAGGGCTTGCTTCCTCCACACCCACGTTTCTATAATCCTGTCTACTCTCTCTTGATTGAAAATGCTGTTCAACCAGGAAGCTCCAGGCTGCCCAGCACAGGACACCCCCAGGCTTCTGGGTCTTTTCAGTCAATGCCTAGGTAAAGCACTAAACCAAGGAGCTACACTGCCCTCCAGTGGGTTTCAAGTGTGAAAGCAGCTCTGCTTGGATCAGAGTGAATCAAAGCTGGCTACCATGGTGGATGTTCGGGCTTCAAACTCCAGAGGCAGGTGAACACTTCTGAGGTTGAAAAGCACTGGGTCTTTCTTTTCCCACCAGCCACAGCTGTCACCATCACTAAGGCAGCTAGGGCAGCTGCTGGGTACAGTCACTCCTATACTTGGGTTCAGAGGAGGGCCCTGTGGCCATCACAATACAGGGCAAGTACAAGGTACCGATGGTCCTGGACAGGTTGGTGTCCAGCCCTGTCCACGGACTAAACCCAGCCAAGGAACTGCTGGAGAAGGGCACCCGGGAGTTTCCAAGGGCTTGCCACTCACTGGTCACTTCATCTTGGCATCTCAACTGAAAGGAAGTCCCAGCCACTACACAGTATCCATTCCACTCCTACCCCATGCATCAGCTCCGGGGACCAACGAGATGCAGGTGGTAACAAGCTATTGCTAAGTTTTAATTTTGATCAGCCAAAATTATACAACCTGCCGCCTGTGTGGTGTCTGCAGACACCAACAAAAAAGGCACTTCCACTGCAGAAAGAAAATTAACTGCAGAGGACATAATCTCTTGTCTAGGAACCTGGGGTGTGTGTGTGTGTGTGTGTGTGTGTGCGCGCGTGCGTGTTGTGTGTGACTGGCCTCTCCAGGACAGGCACAAAGGAAAATCAGACATTTAAGTTTCTGAGGTCACTGTGGGTGATGTGTCACAAACAACTGTTACAGCTTTGTGCAATCACCTGGCCCCTCCAGGCAGTGTGAAGGCAAGGAGACATCTGAGGAGGCCCAGACCTTCCAGGCCTTAGCAAAACAGTGAAGGTATGTGGGGAAGAAGAAACCTTAGGAGAAAACTGATGGTCACACATGGTAGGAAGAGGAATGTGTTCAGACACTTCCGAGGTCTGTCTTTCTAGCAGTTGAATTTTGGGGAGGCAGTGGGCTTCGGGTATCAATGTCTCACGGGAGAATAACTCGTTCCCAATGGTCAGGAGAGGCAGTTTATCAGGCTGTCCTCTTCCTCTAAAGGACCTCACTGGCATCTGTGGGGTGACTATGGAACACTGCAGCCCTTGGGGCTTCCATGATTATGAGCTCTTCTAGTTCTTTCAGGCTAGGATGGAGGTAAGCAGCAGAGGGTGCCTGGTCAACCTGCAGCCCGTGTGTGTGTGTGTGTGTGTGTGTGTGTGTGTGCGACAGAGAGACAGAGACAGAGAGAGACAGAGACAGAGAGAGACAGACAGACAAGGAAGGGTGATGTGACATGAACATCATGCTGTAGAGGGGCAAGCCAGGAAACCGCATGGTGGGTGCATTAGCTCTTGAGTAGGCAAAGAGTGCGACTTAACGTTTCCTGTCCAGTCTTTAACAAAATGTGTGCTTGTGTCTCTTGATGGGACTCTCCACAGTGACATAATGTGACTGTCTAAAGGACATCACAAGGCAGTTTCTCCAAAATTTTATTTTAATTTAAATTACAGGGCCAGCCAGATATTCTGATAAGAAATTCACTTTTCCTCAGGAGAAAGGAAACACTTCCATGTCATTAACAATTGTATACATCTCCCACTTTTTTTTAAAGGGTTTTAAAAAAAATTACATTAAGTAACTGCCTTAAGTAAAATTAACCCTTTATAACACCAAAGAAACCACACCCAGGAGAATCGTTTTGGTAATAGGAACCTAGTAAATGATCACACGTCAAATGCAACTTTTCAATTTTAAATGTTTTCACATTGTTCTGTTTTAAAAACAATCCAGAAGTCTTCTCTGCCTCCAGCTTCCGATACATTAGTAACACACATTTCTTTGACACACCGCACTTCATCTTGCACACCAGGACTCTAGCACTACTTTATGTTTGCCCAAGTGGACACTCTTTTCTGCCTGAAGTTCTAAGAGCTAGCCAGCAAGGAGATACCCCTTCCACTTGGTGTAAGGACTGCTGTCACACTAAATTCTAATTCACAGCACTGGAGGGCAAGGACTGGGTCAGCTCAGCTGGGTCTGCCTCCTGCTGAGGATCTCTTTGTCCAGGAGACTAATGCTTTCCCTACTTCTGCCAGCGAACATGAATTCTCCCTCTCCTCTCCCTCTCACACACACACCCTGGTGGAGAGCGCCTTGGAAACTCTTCACTGTAGACTGCCATCTAAATGAAATACAACACACCTATACCTTCTGGAGTGGTTTTTCTGACTTGTGTTCCTTGAAGGAAACCTTAAAACCTGCTAAGACCCCAGCTGGGAGGCTCCTTTTACTGGTCAATGAATCAGTTAGTAAGAGAGGCTAGCAAAGAATAATGATGTCAATTGTTTAGTCAGCTACAGCCATGCTGCACTGGATCGGGCAAACTCTGATTTTAAGTTGTTAGTTGTGATCTGTGTGTCACTGAGACACCATTCTAGTCACTTTATGTAGATAGAGTCTAGGAGATATTGTTCTGCTGTGGTCACAGTCACAAAAAGTGGTGCAAAATCAGTTGCTTTATAAATACTGATAATTTGCAGCATTAAGGAAAAGGACATTAAAAACCATCAATCTCCCCAGAGGACACCTAGGACTAGGGCTCTTCTTTTCCTAAGAGAAGCCAAAGTTTTAATTATTCAGTTTCACGACTACTGTACTGGATATTACTTACTCTAAGAAAGAAAGGGTGCTCTACATAGGCCCCCCAACCCCACAAAGAATCAGCATTATTAGCATAATCTGTATCATTCATAGATATGGCAATCTTAGGACTCATTTTAAATGAATAAGGCCAATATTCTGCAAGTCCATGTAGTGGACCGAGTTCCAGGTCTGTAGTTCCGCCTGCCAACAGCGCCCGCCCCACTGGTTCTTTTTCTTTTAGTGCTGTGATCCTTAAATGGTAAAATCAGCATTTCCATGTGATCTCAAGTATTCAATTACATATGAGCATTGTTTGTTTTTTTTTTTTTTTTGCAAAACTCAGGTAATAGTTACAGACTACTACAATAACATTCCTCTGCTGTACAAATTAAACGATTTAAAAGAAATGAGCATTCTAAGAATTATATACAAAAGAAACCTGTAAGCAGTGTTGAAATGAAACGTAGATGTCGCTGCTAGCTCTACTGTTGAAAATTCCTTTCAACACATCCAGGTTCACGAGTCTCAAGAAAATCAAATGTCAAAAAGTTCTAGAAAGCTGTGAAAAGCATATATACACTTTCCTTATGACCTTATGAAGCTCCACACTTGAGAAGTTGCTAAGTTTCAGTATCAATTTATTTGCACGTCAACTTTATGTTCCCCAAAGCTCACACTGGATACAGTTCCCCTCTCATCTCCAAAAATCTCTGTCCACGCCATGTTCCTTCGGTGGATGATGTGGTTCTGGGATGCCAGGTGTACCCATGCCATACTGCAGAGATCTGCAAAGAGCAGTGCTGATGTACAGGTGTCAGCTGATGTCGCTTTCATCATACATCTACCTTCATGAACCCAGCCATGTTCAGAACTCCTGGAGCAAATGGAGTCTGTGAGTTCTGAAATGACACAGAGATCAGGGGAAAGGCCACGTGCGCTCTAATGTGCAAGCAGCAGCAGCTACGTTCTCCAACCTGGACTGAAAAACAAAAAGGTAAAATGAAAACCGTTCACTTAACAGCAGATTAGCAGTAATGTTCCTCATGAATCGATAAGAGTGCCTGATGCTGAGTAGCTAACAGCAAGTGCTCAAGTTGGATGGGATACTGAAGGTGTTTATTGAAATTAGGCTTCTTGCTGAGCTGGTCTCTTCAAATCCCTGATCTGTTTGACTAAATAGGTCTTCTCATCATTGAACTGCTCATCCTCCGTTCTGTCGTTCTGGAACTTGCTGAGGAACTCAATGAGTTTGGTCTGGTTCTTGAGGAGGATGTCTAGGATGGGCTGTGTCTTGTTGGGGTTGGCCACAAACACCTGCGTAAGAGAAAACCATGTCTGTCAGAGAGGCATTCAGAGAAGCAAGCTCCTGGGCAGATAGAAACCTTACCTGGGCAGGTAATTGGTTTTTGCTTTAGAAGAGCTTATTTTTAAATGATACAGAGAAATAATAATGATTACATGTTTTAGCACAAAGACTGCCAAGCTCATTCTGCCAACTTTGAAACATAGTTAGGACTAAATACTGGCTTTGATTTTAAAATCAAATAAATTATTTCTGGGCACAAGACGTTAGATTAGATCTTAAGAGGACACCCCTTCCACCCCAAAGCATTACACCATACTTTTGGCTTTGCATTTGTCCTCAATCAGCTGCAGATAGCCTGTGAATGGGAGGCCAGCTTCAGAAGGGGTGGATGGGGGAGGAAGGCAGCAAGGGAAACACTTCTCTGAACAACCTTCTGTGCAAGCTGTTTCCTGCCCCCTCCACTCTGCTTTCCTAGTCTCCAGTCCAAACAGCCCGCCCATTTCCAGGTCCCAGCTTCTGTCTAGACACTGAACTGAGTACCACACTGGTCACGGTAATCAGGCAGTCCTTTAGGAATTGTGATGCACAGCTTTGAAGGAGAGCACTGTTTGGCAGCGTAGCCCACCTTGAACACGTGAAAGGCCTCAAACTGGATGTTTCGGCTCTTGTCTCGGAGGAGGTTCATCATTAATTTGAGGTTCTCGGGTTTACTGATGTATTTCGTCATAATCGTGAAGTTGTGTCTATCTAACAGCAGTTCACCAAGAAGCTGAGAACACATTTATTAAATTAGTAAGCCTTAAAGCAAATAAAAAATTAAACAGCCCATTTTATAGTAATCACGAGACTAGAGACAGGTTTCAAGAAACAGCAAAAATAAAAAACAAAAATGAACAACACAATAAACACTACCCAAGAAAGTGGTCAGAACAAAGGATACTAGGAATTTCTGTTCATTAATCTTAACTAAGCCCCTCTCCCCCACACGTTTTAAATTATATTTAGCAGGGCTTTCCAAGATGAAGGGTGATGTCTGCATAAACACATGCTAAAGTTTTCATTTTCTCACACCTGCCTCACAAAGCTGTATGTCCAGCAGAGGCTCCTCAACAATCCTGACTGTTAAGGAACTACAGCAGCGAGCTGAGACCATCTCTGCCTGTTCCAGTGCGTCCTCCATAGACCATATAAACTCACAGCATGCGAATGGCTACTGCTCAGTTGAGATCTTCCTCCATGTGTTCTCATGCTGAGCTCAAGCTGAGGCCCAGTGTGCTCAGTGTGCCAGCTGTGAACCCTGCTAGGAGCAGGCATCAGCATCATCTTCGTGGACAGAGACGGAGAGTAAAGCATGTCCTGTGCCAGCCTGCCTGGGTTCAGACATGTAACCTGGAGTGTTACTTGCCTTCTTTGTACGTTATCTTCACTATGTATACAATGAGGTCGGGATGGTACTGACCTCTGGAGAATGCAGTGAGACACTCAAGTGTGATCATATGGGGAACATAAGCACAGAACTGTGCCTGATGGCAGCTGCTTTTTTAGCAACCACCTGGTTCCCAGATGAGCTCTAGATATTTGACATTTCCTAACAACTGACCTCTAGGTAAACAGTTTCTCATCATACAAAAAACAAACACCAAAAACCAAGACTCAAAAACTGTGGTGCTGGAGACATGGCTCAGTGGTTAAGAATACTTGATGCTCTTGCAGAGGTTCCTATCACCCACGTGGGCTGCTTTCATGCTGTCCTGTAACCAAAGCTGCTGGGGGATTTCACATTTTCTTTTGGCCTCCCCTCCAGCACCTGTATTCATATCCCCATCCCCGAGTCTGTTGGTCAGGAAAACAAATCTATGCTACTTAAGATTCATAAAGAATTGATAAAACTCAGGCCGACAAGATGGCTCAGTGGGTAAAGGTGCTTCATATCAAGGCTGACAGCCTGAGTTTGATCCCCAGGACCCATGTGGTAGAAGGAGAGAACTGACTCCCTAACATGTCCTCTGACCTCCACACGTGCCCCATCCCCCACATAACCGTGTGATAATTCTTGTCCAAGAACTCACTCTGTAGACCAGGCTGGCCTTGAACTCAAGAGATTCACCTGCCTCTGCATCCTGAGTGCTGGGATTAAAGGCTTGTACCAGCAATATAATAATTTCTATAATTAAAAACTTCAGGCTGGGGGCTGGAGAGATGGCTCAGAGGTTAAGAACACTGGCTGTTCTTCCAGAGGTCCTGAGTTCAATTCCCAGCAACCACATGGTGGCTCACAACCATCTGTAATGAGATCTGGCTCCCTCTTCTGGCCTGCAGGGATACATGCAGACAGAATACTGTATACATAATAAATCTTAAAAAAAAACAAAAAAAAAAAAAACTTCAGGCTTCATATCACTCTGAGTCCTATAATCACTAATCTTCAAGGTAGTTAGCGGCCTGCCTGCATTCTATGAAGACTCACAGTGGGTGTTCCGGATGTGGCTTTCATTGCATTCGCTATCTATCACAGAAGCTACAGGCATTCTGAATCAAGACAAGCTGCAGTTTAGTTATCTCAAACAAGATGACTGAGAACTCAAAGGCTTTGGACACTGAAAATGAAGTTTTACCCAGGGATATAAAGTTGCTGCCCACAGGGAAGGAATAGTGTCTCATCAATACAAAATCAGGTACTTTTAAGGAATTCTGAGCAAAGTGGAATTTAAAATACATCCAGTAAACATTTAAATGAGATTCGAAATCCTTGGAATTCCACCTCCAGTTCCTGTAGAACTAACTTCCTGACAAATGGATGTGTTGCGACATATTTAATAACCACCATAAGACGTACAGAGGCCTGCAGCTGTCCTATAAAGTCAGACAACACGCATTTTAAACTTGGTAGGCCGTATGATCTGTGACAACCACTCACATCTGTTGATACAGTTCAAACAGCCAAAGATGATGTATAAGTAAATGTCTGTGTTCCTATAAAACTTTATTTACAAAAGTCAATCAGTTGGCTGAGTCTGGACTCTAGGCCGTAGTTTGCCAGCTGCATGTGTGTGGTTCACAAACATGCTGATGTGTGTAGGCACACACGTGTGGCTGTATATGGATAGATAGGCACACACATGTGGCTGTATATGGATAGATGGGTATATGGGAGTGTGTGTGCGTGTGCGTGTGCGTGTGGGGGGGCAAAGACCAATACTTGTGTCTTCCTTAGGCACTTTTCCACTTGCCGTATTGAGGCAGAATGTCTTACTCAAACCTAGAGTTGATTTGGTTTAGCTCGCCAGCTTGACCCTGGGTTCCCGTCTCCACCACCCGAGCACACAGGCTGACTGCCGTGGCCGCCCCGCACTCACGTGGGTGCTGGGGTCTGACTCTAGTCCTCATGCTTGCACAGCAAGCACTGCCCCTGAGCTGTATTCCCAACTCCTCAGTCTGCCAACGATTCACTCTTACATTTAGCAGGATTAAGGTTCAAATGGAATTGTCCATATCCTGTGTTGATAAAAGCAAGCAAAGCTATGCATTTCAGTTTCACTATTCACATGCTGGCCCCCAACCCTCACTGCCAAGTCTATACCACATGTGGTGTACGCCCAGAATGCTTTATCTAGTTGGCATGAATCCATTTAAAAATATGTTTCTGCAAGGCATGATGGTCCATGTTGTGGGATGTTCTCTATTTTGTGAATGTATTGCTATGATTGATTGATAAATAAAACACTGACTGGCCAGTAGCCAGGCAGGAAGTATAGGCGGGACTAGCAGAGAGGAGAATTGGGGTAACAAGAAGGCGGAGAGGAGGAGATGCTGCCAGCCGCCACGATGAGGAGCAGGATGTAAAGTACCAGTAAGCCACGAGCCACGTGGCAAAGTACAGATTAATAGAAATGGGTTAATTTAAGATAGAAGAACTAGATAACAAGTCCTGCCATGGCCACACAGTTTGTAAGCAATATAAGTCTCTGTGTGTTTATTCGGTTGGGTCTGAGCAGCTGTGGGACTGGCGGGTGAGAGAGATTTGTCCTGACCGCAGGCCAGGCAGGACTGGAGAAAACTTCAGCTACAGGTCCACGCTTGTCATTTCACTGGGAGGCTTAGACAGAAGGATTCAAGCTCAATTTTAGCTATATAGCAAGACTCTGTCTCAAAACCAAAATGAAACCAAAATCAACAAAAATTTCTTTTCTTGGGGTTTTTTTGAGACAGGGTTTCACTATGTAGCTCTGGCTGTCCTGGAACTCAGAGAGATCCACCTGCCTCTGACTCCAGAGTGCTGGGATTAAAGGTGCATGCCATCACTGCCCAGCCCAATAAAAACTTCAATCCCTATAAAAATATTTCAGAATCTAAAATACTGCACTGTTAGGAGATAAAATCCTCCTCCATCTCCTGTTACACTCCCTTTTGATGTCTCTATCTTACATGTGGGCATTTACCCCATATAGACTACTAATAAACCACAAGCTTGTGGGCATTTACCCCATATAGACTACTAATAAACCCCAAACTCTGCAAAAGTCCTGACTACTCCCAAATCACAAATGTATTTTCTCCTAAAGGTCTACAACCAACATCAGCATGTCCCCAATTCTCCAAATTCAAGTTGCAAATACACAACGAAGAGAAACAAATGACACAAGAAAGAGAATCAGACATACCTTCAGTGACTGTCTCTTTGTCACATAATTTTCTGAATGAAGTAGCTTCTCATATTCACTGAAAAACTGAGACCAGAAAACATACATCAAGGTTAAGGAAAAGGAGGAGCGATAACATTATAAAGTTCAGGGCCGACTCTGAACATCAACAAAGGCCTGTGCTCTCTCACTGACAATGGTGTCAAACCTTCCTTCCTCTGTGCCGCTCCTCTATGCAGGGAGCTCCTGGGACTGGTCCCTCCAGGGTCTAGCAGGATCCAGAGACTGCTCTGACAAAGTCCTCCTCTGCACCCTAAATCATCTGCATAAAGCACTAACTCCTTCTCAGTTTCCATACTCATTGCTTTGTGTTAAACTAGAAAATTCCTATTTATTTTATATACAGGGACTCAATTCATCTAAACAACAGAGAGAAAAATGACGCTGTTCTTTCAAGGTATAAGGTTGAGGAGAAACCCAGCAGTGTGTTAAGCAGAGGTCAGGGAAGGTGAGAACTGGGTTCCAATGTGAACAGAGCAGCACTGCTTAGAAATGGGCAGAGGAAAAGATATCCTGGAAGAAACACAAAAAAGTCATTGCTTGAGAAACTGGAGAGTGCAAAGCTGTAAACCAGAGCTGACAAGAGCCCACCAGGTCTTCAAAGTGGCAACACTAACAAGAACATGTCACCAGGGTAGGAGCCATTAAAGCCAACCCATGCCAGGCAATCTGAGTCCCCTTCAAGAATGTCAACAGAAAATTCGGAGCAACCAGTACATATCTTTTGGTCTTTTAATTAATTGCTCTCCCCATGCTTTAGTCATTAAAAAAAAAACCTAAGTGGTCAGGATTTTAGGAGCATGTACTTTTTGTTAGGACTTCAATTCCTTCTCCCTCAGATCTGACTGTACTTCACACATTTCTGCTAGTTATCTCACATACGTCTTTCTAAAATCTCACAGGCTGATGTCACATCCACTAATAATACATAGGAAACTATTTTACTTCAACATTAAAACAGACTTCATCACCTATAGAAGTTTCTTTAAATAAAGTAGTCTATGTGTGGGAGGTTTTAAATTAAGATAGTAACATGTAGTAAAAAAGGTACCAATTACTAACTGCTTATAATGTTCTAGCATTATCTCTGTGAGCTTTAGCATCAGAAGGCCACACACTATTAGTAGGCAGTTGCTATTCTGTGGTTAAAGAGGTCACAGAGAGTGACCTTTGGTCTTACTAGCACTTGAAGCCAGACTCAGGCAGTTTGATGGTAGAGCAGTGTTCTCCACCTTCCTAATGCTGTGACCCTTTAATACAGTTCCTCATGTTGTGGTGACCCCAACCATAACATTATTTTGTTGTTATTTCAGAACTATAATTTTCCCACTGTTAGGGATCACAATGTAAATATCTGATATGCAGGACATGTGGCAGCTCACAGGTTGAGAACCACTGTGTTAAAGCCTGTAAGGCCCCAATGCAATGAAGGCTGTTGCCTCACACCAGACACACACAAAAGGAAACACCCATGTCCAAACACTCATGGCAGAAATAAAGTGCTGTCAATGTTTCAGCCACTTATGAGGCTGCTTGCTTAGCCACATGCCATGATGCTGCTGGGAGGGGAGAGAAGCAGAAGGAACACACGAGGAAGCACAGGTTCTGTCTCTAAAGACCTTATGATGGAGTGGACTAGGAAAGCAAATGATGAACCATCAACAACATTTAAAACAGCAAAGATTTAAACTACTAGGAGAATTAAAAAACTAAGGCGAGTCTTACGGGACAGACAAGAGGTTTAAGAGGACAGGTATTCGAAGCCTCTAAATGTGCCCATCAGCTCTGGGAACTACTGTGGCACACACAGCGAGACGCCCTCCAGAGGAAGGCACTGTAGCCCTGGAGCAGCGGTGTGACTGAAGGACAGACAGTAAGTCGTCCAAGCACCTGGGATCACCGACAGCTCTCTGGAGGTCACTGGTGCTGCGCCTGACCGACACGCACAGAGCTGGAAGCAATGTCCCCACTTTATGAACGAGGAGGATCTCTAAGCCCCCCAGCAGTAAGTGCCTTGGCCATGGCCACAAGGATTACCCAGGGAGGCAGGAGCAAAGCTGCTGTCCTGCCAACTCAGGCCAGCGCTGCTCAAATCCATCAGCTGCTGCCTCTTTCTGTTTGTAGGGAGCAACTGATGGAAAAGGAAGAAAAAGTGAAAAAAAGTCAGACTAAATTCTCTTTGCATCTTAACTAGATTATCATTCAGGAGCAAAAATGACTGTTTTATCTTCTAAAATAA
Source organism: Peromyscus eremicus (assembly GCF_949786415.1). NCBI lineage: Eukaryota > Metazoa > Chordata > Mammalia > Rodentia > Cricetidae > Peromyscus > Peromyscus eremicus. The sequence goes on along the minus strand of NC_081429.1, from coordinate 1,818,159 downwards.
GAAAAGACGCAAGGGGCAGTGTATGAATCAAGACTTAGCAGTACTCCACGTTGTTTCAGTAAAGCAGTAATTACCATTTACAAACACCGTAGAGTCAAATATTCTGATACAAAACCTACCTTAAATCTTCAGTTAATTTCTGTTAAAAAACTTAGAGATGTTATTTAAAATATTTCACATACTTACTCTATCATAATGCTGTTCCAAAAATTCTGCACTGAGCAATTTATGTCTTGTGAGTAGATCCTAGAAAAAGAAAAAGACGTATTTTTATAGATGTTCTCCATTAATGTTTTCCTAGGAAAGAGAATTCTAAAATATTCTGTGCCAAATTGCCTGATAAACAGATGTTAAATATTAGCAGACAGTATTTAATATTTCATTTCGAATTTTACTCAGGACCATGAAGTTAGCCATGATACAACCTTGGTATCCCTGGGTCAGACACCTCATTTCGGCTCTCTGGAGCTGGCTCGAGCACATGGACAGCACTCCAGCTTGAGTTCCTTTGTGGAGATATCTGAAGAGAACTGATCTGCCGCTCACCTCCTGATAACCTCCCTTCACAGAGGCTTTCTGTGTGTCTGTCCAATAGTCTGCTCCTGATCCCGAACTCTGACTTGACATCCCTTCCTCAGAAAACCTTTGCTGACTGGTCATAGATGTGACTCTACATTTGTTTGTGGGGTTATTTAGTAAAGCCCGCCCCATTTCATTAGACTGTCACTTCCATAAACACAAGAATCACGCTAATTTTTACAAGCTTTGAGTTTCTGGCACCTAAACACTACCCAGTAATAGCAAGGGCTTAGTATTATTAAATAAATCAATGAACGAACCAGGAAAATCAGAAGACATGTCTGAGAAAGCGTGACATTAAATGTTCTTCACAGTATGCTTTTTAAGAAGGCTTCTAACCCCACCCCAAAGATTTATAGCTACTCAAACTGCTGGATAGGGTTTGTGCTGAATTCCCTCACTTAAATAAGGATGTTCAGGAAACTTTGGTCATTTTCCCCAAGTCTCCCATGAGAATTAAACAGGTAAAATAAAAAAGAATTCAGTTCCAGCATTTTTGGAGATGCAGTAGTCACTTTATAGAAACCTTCAGTACACATCTGCTGCTCAGCCTGACTTTTCATACAGGACCTCCACTTGGCAGGCACCACCAACTCTTCTGTCATAGGCAAAAAGGGAAGTGGTAGTGTGGTCAGCACTTTAGCAAGTGCCAATGACTGCAACGCAGAGAGGAACACAATGACGTCAAAGGGAGGTATTAACGGAGAAAACATCCAAGCCTGCCTGTCAAAGAGCATTCTCTTCCCCTTAGCCTGCTACCATGCTTGGTACCACAAGGACAGGGCTTAAATATATGAGCCACTGCTGAATCCCCAGACCTCAAAACAATACCTAAAACAAGGCAGGCACTCAGAAACTGGATGATGGATGGATGAGTGGGTGGGTGGGGGTAGTAAGAGAATAATGTGTCTGTACACAGTGAGTGCCATTTCTTTTTTGTGGCTGAACAATTCCTGTGGACAATTTGAGTAAGTGCAGCCAGAGCCCACTGCTCTCTGGTCACAGTCTACAGAAGACTAATGGAGAGGGCATCTAAGAGGTGCTGACGCTCAACCCAGCCTGGAGTTTCAGAACAGGTCAGTACAAAGTATTTGCTCTAAGATGCAAAGGTCTATGGTGTAAAGAGGAGCAAGAGATTGACAAAAGGGACACATGGCAGAAAGGGAGATCCTCAACATCTCTCTACCCACATGTTATCATCTGGGAACTCAGACTGTGGTCAATCTGGGAAACAAATTTCTATGGTGTCAGGGTAGATGGGACCGAAGGGGGTACTTTAGGCAGCTAAGGCAGGAGTTGGACCTTACGTATAACAGCATGAAAGCCTTCTGTGAAGATGTCCAGGGCCTGGGATGGCAGAGGATTTGTTGGAAATGAGTACTTGCTAAGAGCTGGCTAATATTACAGGTGAAAGGAAGAGACAGGGTCCTGGCAGTATCTCCATCTCCTGGACAAGGAAGGAACCTTAAATTGGGGTAAGATTAGGTGGTAGCAAAAGTGAAGGGAAAAGGACTTGTAGTCAGCGTGGAGTCAGTGACTTAGAAAACTTGGTCTAACCTGAGGTAGACAGTGGGTGGTGGCGCACGCCTTTAATCCCAGCACTTGGGAGGCAGATGCAGTTGGATCTCTGTGAGTTCGAGGCCAGCCTGGTCTACAGAATGAGTTCCAGGACAGCCAGGACTGTTTCAGAGAAACCCTGTCTTTAAAAAAAAAAAACAAAAAAAAACAAAAAAAAAAACAAAAACAAAACCAAACCAAAACCCAAAGAAAGGATCCGTCCCCAAAACAACTTGGGGAAAAGGGTGTGTGGATTGTGTCTGATGTCTAGCAGAGAAGAGAGAGCAGCCAACTTTTAAGATGGGCTAAACCACAAAGCGTCCCTTAACTCCAGGAAGCAGGTGACAGAGATGATCCTGGAGCTCCTGAAAGACTACTGCTACCTCCCAGAAGGGGTGCTTATTTTCACAGAGCCTTGGCAAGTAAGATGGCCCTAGGTCCCACTTAATGATTGACTATGTCCAAGGACATGGAACTCAGTTCTACCTGTGCAGTTCACCCCTTCGAGGTCACAGGGTCATAGAGTTCTCTGAGCTAGAGTTCAACTTGTCCCTGCGTTATTGTCATAAACTGCTGGAGCAGACAGACTGGGTTTCATCTACTTTCTAGAAGACCCCACTTCAAATACAAGCGTCTCATGGCAGGTCTCCATTCCTTTAGCCACTCCTTGAGTGACAGGGATCTGAGTCCCTAATCACTTTCTAAAAGTCACCTGTTTGTCTAAGCACACCTGGAAATAATGTGGAAAGGAGTATTTACCTGAAAGTGAGACAATGGACTGCTCCTGATGTCATTCACCTGTGGTCACTCTGAGGCTGCCACCACACTGTCTGGCCTCTGCACCCACTGTCTGGCTACTACCATTCCCAGGTTCAGTTTTCTCACAAAGAAGGTAAGACTCTGAACAGGGGTAATTATAGTCTAGTTATAACCGTACTCAGTAACTATTTCACTTAGTAGTCACTGTTACTATTATGCTTTACCTCTCTGGGTCAAGGAATGAGCAGTATAAAGAAAGTCATAGAAAGTCAGAAGACCCTTAAAAATGTATCACTGCAGAGAGCATGTGGTTTGTGCTTGTTTGGCACTGCTTTTAAATGTTTTATCTAGTATAATGTTGAAATGGCAGATTTTATTCACAATTCTGAATCTCTGGCTTCTGTAAAATTTGTCTCTAATAATTTGTGTCTGTATTCCTTGGGCCCTCAGCTGGTGCAAAACAATAACCACCAAGTTATTTACTTTACTCCCTCATTCTGTAATTTATAAGGTTAGATACTCAAGTTATCTGCATTTAGTTTCATCCTGTTCTATACTGGCGTCTCAAGATCTTCAGCAATCTTAAGATCCAGTTTCTGGCCAGTGTCTACATACTTGAGTATACATAGTCACCCTTTAGTCATTAATAAAAAGTTCAGCTAAACCGGGCGGTGGTAGCGCACACCTTTAATCCCAGCACTCGGGAGGCAGAGCCAGGTGGATCTCTGTGAGTTCGAGGCCAGCCTGGGCTACAGAGTGAGCTCCAGGAAAGGCACAAAGCTACACAGAGAAACCCTGTCTGGAAAAAACAAAACAAACAAACAAACAAATAAACAAAAAGAAAAAAAAAAGTCAGCTGAGCTGGATGGGAGAACCCACAGAGATCTGTTACATAACTCACCTTGAGTGGTAGCACTCAGTTACCAATGATATGGATAAGCATTTGCTCAGTTAGTTGTAAGCTTACCTCCCTATCTCCTTGAGAACATCTGTAGGGCTAGTAACTACCCACCATGCCCTCAAGCTTCTCAGGAAGGAGTCCCCTAACAGCAACTTGCTTGCTCTACACACCGTGGCAGTGCTACGGTACTTGTATCTTACCTAACTTTTAACTAGCAGATAAAACCCTTAGCACTCCTGACCTGGGGGCTCTTAGCATCAGCAGACTAAACTCCCTCTTAGTGAGCTAGGCATGCCGTCAGTAAACAGGTTCCCTTCCAATGCTTACAAGTCATCTCTCTGGAAACACTCTAGACCTGTCACAGGCATTGTAATCTCAAGCTCCAAGCTCTACTCTGTCTTCCTATGCTCCTTTAGTCTGAAAAGTACAAGTATCTGTCAGCTTCAAACGTCTCTCTCCATCTCTTTCATCCTCAAAACAAACCCCTGCTGGTCACTATCAGGTATTTGGCCACCTGGTTTGCTAGCTCAGTACTCATTCAAGCTCTGGATCCCCGACACTTTTAGAAAGGATGGTTTTAAGCCGGGTGGCAGTGGCACCTGCCTTTAATCCTAGCACTCAGGAGCCAGAGGCAGGCACATCTCTGTAAGTTTGAGGCCAGCGTGGTCTACAAAGAGAGTTCTAGGTCAGGCTCCAAAGCTACACAGAGAAACCTTGTCTTGAAAAATGGGGGTGGGGTGGGATGGTGGTTTTAGTGTGAAGACACAGCACCTGTCACACAAGCTCCATGTGTCTGAAAACTGTGCAGAGTATCTTTTCTCAAAGGACAACATGCAGAAAGCCACCTCTGCAGAGGGATACCCACAAATAGGAAAAGGAGAAGCCCTGCTCACTTCTCCCAGGCACCTTCGTCGGGAAAGTGCTGGCCTGTCCCTGAGGGGGGTTCTCCTGAGATTAGAGGGTAGGTCTCTCTTTCCCTTGCAAATATATGGTCTTTCCTATAGGCCATGCTCTGTTCACTTCAGAGCCTCTCATGAGCTCTCTCTTTCTGTGTTACCAGGAACACTGCAATCTAGAGGCAGACTGGCTCAGAGCTGTTTTCTGGAGTGCACCCTCTGAATCCGAAGTGGTTTTTGAAATTTCTTTTCTTCAAGGAGACACCGCCCGCCTGGCTCTGCCAGACCCTTCCCTTTCTTGCTACCATAACCTGAGAGGGCTGTGTTACCCACAGTGGCTCCATCACCATCTTACCCTTGAGGAGAGCTAAATGGAAGAAGCAAACCTAACTGAGATGAGATTACCAGCAAGGCCACACAAGACCATCAGGTTTCACACTTCCGGCATGTAGCCAGCACACCCAAGACCATCAGGTTTCACACTTCCGGCATGCAGCCAGCACACACAAGACCATCAGGTTTCACACTTCCGGCATGTAGCCAGCACACACAAGACCATCAGGTTTCACACTTCCGGCATGCAGCCAGCACACACTTCTCACCTTGGAGCCAGTTTGGCCATCTGTGCCAGGAGCATGTCACCCATGTCCTCCACGTGGTCAGGAGGATGGCTGCATTCTCCCACACCACTGCTGCTCCTCAATCCTCCTCCCTCACCCTCCTGCGCCCAGAGTGCTGCCACTCTCGGGACCCTGGCTGTCTCTCCTTGACACAGGTGCTCTACTACACCTCCCTCCCTTCAAGCCGGGTTGCTGTTCCTGAATGGGACACTCCCTTCCATCGATGCATTCTAATCATGAGTCCTATCCCACCACTGCGGTGACACCTAGGACATTGTAGTGACCGTGTTATGATCTCAAATTCACTGCAGTTTGCCTTGTACATGACAGTCACACATATGCATTAATCTGAGGTCTTCCCTAAAGCTCGTGTAGAAGTTGTACTGATTCTGGGAGATGACTCCTTGGCACCACTCACACGGTGACACTATTCTCAGCCAGGGTGAAACCCTACTGGCCAGTTCCCAGGCCTTCATCCTCTCCCGATGTATTCATCACCCTCACACATGTCCTTACCTCAGGTGCTCTTTATTAAAAAGCTGAGCTCTTACTAGGGAAGTGAGCTTTTCTCACTGTGTTAAGTGTTCATGGCTTCTGAGCGTGAGTGAGCTACATGTATACTAAACACGAATTCAACAACTTATAAGGTCATTTAGGGGGATATAATATACATCAAGATTTATCCTCATGGGGGAAAAAAAAGAAAATACAAGATTGCTGCTTCATTTATATACCATAAACAGAAGCTTGCAACTAAAGAAACTGGTGGGGTCACACACGTGCATTCAGTATATGAAAAGACACAGGGAGGTAAGTAAGGCAGATGGGGATGGAGGGAACAGTAGAGATGATCCTGCTCCTTTGCTGTGACTCAATTATGCTCTGGTGTGAGGAGGTGAACCCTGCTTTGGGCCTGTCAACAATAGTGGGTTTCTCCATACTGAATGTGGTTCTTATATTTAATAACATATATTCCAAAAAACATGGCCTCTGAGCAGAGGCAATCACATCACCTCATCTCGTGCTAACCAAAGGAAGTACTGCAGAGAATTCCCCCATCACAAGAGAAAGCCTGGTTGGTGGGTATTCTGTATATTATCCGTGCCACATTTAGTGGATGATTAAAGTGTAATTTTGACCTTACAGGACTTTTGCCTTTCCAATGAGATATGATAATTTAATTTTTCCACCTTTTTAGGCTGTTTTGGTTTGTGTGTGTGTGTGTGTGGGGGGGATTACAAATACCTAAAACATACCAATTCATATAAAATACATCTTTTTTATTTCCACTAGAGGGCAGTCGTGTATAGAGTAGGGGAGACAGACTGGGAACTGCAAAGCTGATCTGACTTGCAAGTGTGTTCGGAATTCAACGTTACCTTGAACGTGGCAAATGCATCGGAAGCTATGTCAAATGTTGACATTTCCACATATCTGAAGAAATCATAAAACTGTTCCGACCACAAAATGATTTTTGCAAGTGGTTCATGTCTGATGCATTCTCTTAACATTATTCCACAATTAAGGGCTATTTCTGGAGATTCATACCTGTAAAAACAAAACAAAGCAAATAAAAGCCATATATGATTGCTCTTTCAAAACAGCAAAAGTGAGCATTTCAAACTTTCTCAACAGAAGTTTCAGACACTCATAACTAAGTGACCACAGCAGGTTACAAAAGGTATTTCTCTCAAGAGTACACAGCAGGGTCACTTAATCTGGACCCTACAGCTGTATGCAGAGATGAACAGCTGCCTTCAATGAAGAAAAATCAGCTATAGCAGAAACCACAAGAGCAGAAGTTCCGTGTCTGAAAACATCTAGAAGGAAGTGCCCGGACCATTCGATCCATGCGCTTAGCTTTTACCTACTGTGCTCACAACAACCAGAAGAACCAAAAAAATTGAATAGAAGAGTAATACAGAATACTCTTTCCAAATTCAGGAATTCGGTATAAACATAGTATAAACATAGGTCCATTAAATATACAGCATTAATACTTCATTGTTTCAACACTCAAAACAGTACTTTCAGACCCTTAGAAACATGTAAATCCTATAAAACCGCAAGGATTTTACAGAGCATCTCCACCACAGAGAGCCTGGGGACCCTAAGAATACACAGGGGACCCCAAGACCCTGGAGCCTCCTCAACAACTCTCCAAACACAGTCTCTCCCTTTCTTCTCAGCTCCGTCTCGGCATTTCTTCTTCCCTTCTCATGCAGCACACCGCCCCTTTCACAGGCTGACACCTGCTCAGACCGGCTGCTCTCATCTTCCATGCTACACTCACTGGCTCTAGCTCTTTCCCACTGACAAGGTTTTTGTTTGGTTCATTTTTGGTAGTCAGCATTTCCCAATACTCTAGTGAAATCATTACTTGGCCAGCAGAGACTTCCTCTTGGCTAAAACAGGACTAACCGAGCTCCACCCGAGTAATGTCCTGATGGTACTCATCTTTGCTTGCCTTTCTCTTTTTGGTTTTGGTTGATCAAACCCAAAGACGCGTGAATGCTGGGTAAGTATTCTATCATCAGGCTAACCCACCCCCACCCCAGCACCATCCCATCTCTGAAAAAATAGGATAGAAAAAACTCCTCCCAGTTCTCCTTTTTATCTCCCTGATGGTTCCCCTTTCTTTCTGCTGAGGTCTTCACCTGCTAAGGAGCGCCCACAATGTCATAGCCCCCACCACCATAATGAGTTTCCTTTCCCAATGTCTCTGACAGCCTCAAGTAAAGGTCTACATAAGCTAAGCATATCTACCATGACATGTCATCTCTCCGTTCCAGACCAGGACCAACCCCCTGCTCCCCCAGGTCTCATTTTGGCAGCACTGCTTTGTCACCAACACCTAGTCTAACAGACCGTCCATGGTGGTGGGATGTCTGTTATGCTGGCTACTAAGCCATGAGCATTTGAAATGTGGCTAATGCAAAAGAGGGATGAAATTGCCATAATTTAAAATTAAGCCATTACATATGGTTAATAACTACTCCATTAGACAGTGCAGTTCAAAAACTTCCCTTTTTCTTATCCCAGCTCCAAATCTCCAACTTTCAAGAACTTCTTATTTTTAGAATCATCTGGACTCTTTCATACTTCTTTAAAGTCTTAGCTTTATTTCCTTCTGGCTATTCCCACTGCTGCCTTCACTCATGAACGTTCTAACCAGCAGCACATCTGCTCAAGTGCTGCCCTAAACCACCTACCCAACAAACAAGTTTACTACCGGCATTTCGAGTTTAGCAGTCAAAACTACAGCCAAACAGACTGCTGGGCTCACTGTCCAGTCTTCCACTCACTGGATCCATTGCTCTGGGACAGGCCATCTCCTAGCCTGGCATAAAATGCTGCTGATCACATGGTATTCATTCCTGCCCTGGACCTTTACACCAGAGATATGCCACCAGGATGCTTTTTTCTTTCTATGTAAACTCCAATTTTAAGATCCTTTCCTTTTACTGACCCTTGCAAACCCACGGACCCTGAGATCCTGCAGTCTTAACTTGTTGCCTAGCAGCCCTATCTTTGTCCTTTCACTGTACATATGCTCATGGATCCTCAACCAGAGCAGGCCTGCCCTTCCTCTGCCTCACTTAGGGCACGGTACTCAGCATGCTGACTGGCTCTTATTTGATTAAAATTTCTGTTCACAAAATAGCTGATGACACCATTAATCTTGCTTATCTCTAATAAACAGGAGACTAGCAGGACAAGTAATGCAGTCCGGTACAAGTCTGGCAGGTTTTGATGGGAGTCTGTCAAGCTTGTCTCAATGATTAAACCATAAGCCAGTGAGTACAAGGCAAACAGTTACTCTGTATAACCTGTTAACACTAGACTAGAGATCACAGTAGATTGAAGAGCCAATAAAATTCTACTGTTTCCAAATCCAGGCCAATGCTGGCACTTCCCGTATGCACACTAGAACTAGCAGCACAACCAGCCAATGACAGGTATCTTAAAAGATGGCTTACAGTGGCTTCTTAAAGAATGCTACCTCCCAGGTCAGACAGGAATCATACAAAATGAGTAAGGGAGCAGAAAGCAAAGAAGCCATCACAGGACAATTGGACTCTACCAAAAGAACAAAGGGGCCACCCAAATGAGCATACAGTGGCCTGAGATGAGACAACTTAAATTTAAAAAAGTAATGTTCACAAAGGACCACGTTTGTGATGGTTAATATACTGACAGTCGACTTGACAAGATAAGAATCATCTAAGAGGCAAGCCTCTCAGCACACCTTCGAGGAATGATCTAGACCAAGTTAGTCTCTGGACATGCTTGTGAAGGAGGATCTTGATTGTGGGAAGTGGGAAGACTGCCTCAGCTGTAGTCAACACCATCCCAGGAGCTAGGTCTGCAGTCTTGGACTAAACAAAAAGGTGAAAGTGAACCAAGCACCAGCATTCGTCACTTCCTGACTGTGGTGCCACGTGACCAGTGGCTTCCAGCTCCTTCCACCACGGCTTCCCACTACATCCTCCAACTGTGATCACAAAGTCAAACCCTTCCTTCCTTAAGTTGCTTTCGTCAGGATTATTTTAGTACAGCAACAGGAAAGTGCCTGATACAATATCCAATATCTATTTGGAGTTAATAACAAGTCTTAAACAACAATATATTCAATGTGTATCCAAGTTAGTAGCCAGAGCACCAACGAATTCAAAGAATGGCACTGGCTTTCCCCAGACAGACTGTACTGGGAGCTAGCCAAGTCATCACTGTCGAGAGGTTCTACTTTATGGGGGAAAAAACCCCCAAAAAACCCCAAAACATTTAATTAGAAGAAGCAATACCAGAATCTACAGTGAACTCTCATTTACTTATTTACTTATTGATTGTTTGATTGACTGGAGGTGGGGACTTGCTATGTAGCCCTGGCTGGCATCAAACTCATGGTGCTCTACCTGCCCCTGCCTCTGCCTCTGCCTCCCAAGTGCTATGATTAAAGGCCTGTGACACCACATCTGGCATAGTAAACTGGTGTTTTAAATCAGGATAATATCCTTGGTAGATATAAAAATCATCTAAAATCATATGAAAGTCCAAGGTGTAAGTTTGATAGCAAACTTCAAAATGAACAGACAAGACCTGTATCCAACCAACGATTACTCTCAACTTCATTTTCAGTGAGACAATGGGTGCCTATACCATGTGACAGGCAGTACATGGCATCACCCATGATGCTTTGTTCAACGTGAATCTAAATCTTACCCATCAGTTCCAAGGGATAAGAGACGGTGAAATATGCTAAATAAAATCATAGGAATGTAAATTTAAAATATAAGACAAAAATAATTTTTCAGAGACAGTCTCATTATGGACCTCAGGCTGGTCTATAAAACTTTCTATGCAGCACAACAAAATGACTGTGACCCTGGGGGAGCCTCCTGCTTTTGCTTCCTAAGTGATGGGATAGACATGTGCCATCACATTCTAGTAAAATAAGTAGCTTTCTACAGAACAAATTACCCAGTTAATAAATGGCATACTTTTTTTTTTAAAGGTTTTTTTGAGACAGGGTTTCTCTGTGTAGCTTTGCGCCTTTCCTGGATCTTGCTCTGTAGACCAGGCTGGCCTCGAACTGGCATACATTTTTTTAAATGAGGGGATTAACTATTAACTAAGAGTTTTATCTATAAAATTCAGTTTGTAAACCTTGTTAAAAAAGAAAACCAATTTAAACAAACTCATTTTGTTAAAATCAAGGAAATACAGAAGCTGGGCCCTGGGTTGTAGCAGGTATGTAGAAGGTACTGTGGTTGTTCCAGCCTGCATGGTACACACACTGTATGTGCATGATGGCCATGGATGAACAAGGCCGTCATTGTGTGTAAGGAAGATAGAGTGAGGACCATAGCAAGCAGGGATGGTGTAAGGTTAATGGCTCTGGTGAGGTGCTCTGGGTGGGAAGGTCTGCTGTCTTTTCTTTATGGTTGTATGCTCAGTTCCCTAATAAAGTGCAGTGGAAGGAATGTGGGTGTGGGTCCCAAGCCAAGCTCCACTCTCAGGCTTTTCCTTCTTGCTGAGGATTCTGCTCTGACCAGCTCAGGTGAGAGCTTTAAACTTTAAACTATCCTTCAAAAATTTATTTTAGCCTAGAGTTAACAGCTCACGCTTTTAATCTTAACATTTAGAAAGCAGAGGTAGGTGAATTTTTTAAGTTCAAGGCCAGCAAAAGTTACACAATGAGACACTAGTTGTGTGTGTTTTAAATTTTATACACTGTCTAAAAAATATTTACATCAAAGTTGTCATGAAATAATAGAAAGTGTTAACTAATTTATAGATTTTTAATAAACCTCTGGCTTTTATGGCAAAGGAAATTCTGGCTTCAATAACACATTTTTAAGAACACCCAAATTTCAGGCTACTCACACAGCACCTTTCCACAGGGACACTGGACTCATACAACAAAAGTTCTGTACAGCAACACATGAAGAGGCAACATGGATGGGTAGAAATAGAAAGGAGGAAGCAGGACGCTGGCATGTGACACGTCACTGACTCATGCTTTGTCTAAGCAAGTCTGAACTTGGGAGAAGTGTTAAACCACGGAGATACCAATCCTCATGAGGTAAGCTGTAAAGCTGGGGGGGTGGGGGGGGGGAAGCAAGCTGATTCACGCCAGCAGTCATGCCAGGAACATGCTTGCCCACTAGTTTAGCAGAACACTGACAGTGCTGGGATGGTCCTGAGAGCTGGCAAGGTGGGCTCAGTGCTGAGAAAGAACTTTTCACTTTTTTCTGAAATGGACAACTACCCAAATCATAAATGCCTGCATACTTAGTTCAGGATAACTCCTGGAAGGTGCACAGTGATGACCCCATAGTGCATGCTCTGTTGAGTGAGGGTGAGAAGCAAGCATACCCACTAGGATTCTTCTGCTGCTGCCAGGTGCAGAGGAGGCGTCTTTGGACTCACAACTTGGCTGGGATTTCAATGGACTTCAACCGTTTCAACATTACAGACAGAAATAAGGCTCTATGTCTTTCCTAAGGGTTCACAATTCACCCAGTTTTAAGCTTACATCTACAGGGCATGTTTGTGTTAGCTTACAGGTCAAAATTTTAAAAGGGTAGTATGTTCAAGAGCTACAGAAAAGTGAGCTAAAACTATACAGAAAAATCTTCCCATATTCACCAGCCTGGTTATCTATCCCCACCCAAACAATTTTTCCTTTTCATTTTCAACTAAGAATATAAACTTTATCACATTGTACATACCCTTTCAATAACATGAACAAAATATTCTGTTGGGTGCAGATGTATTCAACAGTAGGAGTTCTTGTACCAATTTGTCTTCTGAGAATATTGTTGAAAATTTGAGCCACGTCTTTTTTGCCCTATTAGGAATACAATCATTAAAATATTTACCTGTCTAAATATTAAAATGTCCATCCACCCTTCAATATAAAGTCAAAGAGCCATTGTGTATTAGTTATGACTGAGTATCTGACTTTACAACGTTTGTAAACATTAAAAAATTCTTATTTTATCTAGTTATAATCCCAAATTTTTGGTTTTAATAGTGTACAATTTTTAAACACAATTTTATCGACAATGTGAAATCTCATTACAACCCATACATAATTTCAACCACCACTAAGGCTCAAAAGCACACTGACTCACTATGGAGAGCAGATGTTGATAGTACACTTACAACCTTACACAAGTGGATACTTCTGTTGTGAATAATGCAAAGTGTACATTTTCTTCTACAGAAATGGAAAGGGAAGAGATTGTACTCTCAATGTACTGACTTCAGAGAATTCTGTAAAAAACAGCTTTAATAGCAAGTAGACAATCTCTTCTATTAAGTTCAGTCACTTAGGAAACACTTATTTTATATATATATAAAACTATATTAATAAGGAAAGCACTAAGTATCACGATGCAGTAGTTCAGAGATGAGAACTTTCCAACACCACTGCACAAAACAGACAAATCACCTACTGAACCTTAACAATCAGAAAGCTGCCTAAGAAATCAATCATGGACAACCGGTCTTCAAGAGATGTTTCAGAACAGCCACTGTCACAAGGCTGAGAAAGCCCAGAGAGCACTGAAGCCCACGGACTTGGGGCCTGTGTTGGCTCCGGTACAGTAATGGTAATTTCTCCAAATCAGTCCCACGGCACACACTTAAAAAAAAACAAAAAACAAAAAACAAAAAAACCCTGGTGTCTCTAAAGTCTCAAATGGGGAACAAAATGGGTAGAGACAAAGGAGAAGGATCAGATATCCCAAGTGCACCCCTCAAGTTAGCAGAGAAAATAAACTGTTAGAATTCGATGAACTATTAAAAATACATAAAATCAGACATATAAATAAATGGAAATATCAGTTCTATCTTCTCTATAGTAGGACAAAAATGTTTTTCTTTAAGGATTACTGAAGTATCCATGCTTCCCTTCTTCAAACTATATCATATCATCCCCCTCCCCGACAAAACCTGCACAGACATCTAATCACTTGGGCTGATAGACACTGAGACTTAAAGCACACTCATGATAGGCAAAGAGGCTGCTTTGTGACCATGTAGAGTTCTTTGTATGTATGTTTTTCAGGCTGGAATCATGGAATCTTCATGAACTCACTATACACCTAACACGTCATGATCCGACTGCGTAAGTTGAGGCAACAAACTGGGGGGTGGGGGGGTGGGGGGTGGGGTAAAGCAGACCCCTAGAGAAAAAGCAAGCTGTGCTGTCTGCAGCTAGACCAAGAGTGAATGGCTTGTGGTTGTTCTGCTCCAGAGTACAGACCCAATATTACCAGAGACAATTTTACAGAAGTCAGAAATGCAGAATTGTCAATACAACCTGCTATTTCAACACTACACTAAATAAAAAATTTAAAAACAGTGTCAAGCAAGCGCAAAACACAAAATACATGATCTCTGCTCTAATAGACATTTTTTAGGCTCTTCTAACATTCTACAACTTTCTTTAGACTGCTCATTCCTTGGCCCAGAAAGCAGCTGTTTATGAAATACAACCTAAATGAAAGGGTATCACAAACACCCAAGAAACTTCACATACACTGTGGTGAAATGTGTGTACAAAGGTCAGGAGCCCCTGGGTCAACAGGGATCTTAAAATGTCCCAAAGGATAGAATGTATGGAAGGGGACCACAAAACTTGTTTCTGAAAACTGAGAAGCGGATTTCTTACCTCAAAGTCAATGAGCTGTAAATCAGCTACCAGAGTGCTAAGGAGTCCACTATTGTACAGCTCCTGAGCCAGCTGAGCTACCGCTTCTGTCTGAGGTTCTTTTTCATTTGTGCCATACAGAATTTCTTTCATGGCAACCAAATTTTTGGAAACTTCTTCTGTAGCCTGATTTTGGGAGGAAGGTACAGAGAGAAACACAATTCATTTAACAGACAGACAGACATCATACCTGTGTTAGCTAAAAATCCATTTTCTATATTATGTACCCTCAGACCTATGTGCAAGCTCCATCTCTGACCTCAGGAGCTGGATACTGTACACGTGTACACGAAAGAGAACAGCATGCACTCCCCACAGGAAGGATAATGTGCACTGAGTATAAAATGGAAAGGCAACTAATGTATAGTAGAAACAGGAATGACAAGGCTGGGTTCCTCCTCACACTCAGAAAACTACTGCGGAAGAGGCATGTGAGCTGATAGGGGAAGGGGTGTGTGTGTGACTAACAACCGAATGTCAGGGAGCGTGAGCAGTACAAGGCACAGATCAGAAAGAAGAAAAAGTACAGGGTCTTTTTATAATTTGGATCTCAAGTATCCCCCAAAAGACTCATGGGTGGAAAGCTTGGTTGTAGTTGGTAAGCTTTAGGGGAATGACTGGATCAAAAGGGCTCTAATCTCATGAGTACCGTTAGATTAATATTTGATGGCATTCATGAGAAACTAAGGCCTAGTTGGGGGAAGGTTACTGGGAATGTGCCTTGTCCCTAGACCCCTCTTTTCTTACTATTTATGATTCCTGACTGCCACAAGGTAGGCAGCTTTCCATCGGGGTCATGTTTCGGACTTGCCTCAAGTCTAAAAGCAATGAACCTCTGAAACTGTAAACCTGGACTGGTTAGTTTTTGTCAACCTTATACAAGCTAGAGTCATCTGGGAAGAAGGAATCTTAATTGAGAACATGTCTCCATTAAACGGGCCCTTGGGGACATTTTCTTGATTAATGATCCATGTGGGAGGGCCCAGCCCACAGAGGGTGGTGCCACCTCTGGGTGTGTACCTTTGTGTGGTGTAAGAAAGTAAACTGAGCAAACCGTGAGAGCAAGCCATTAAGCAGCATTACTCCATGGCCTCTGCTTGAGGTTCTGCTGATTTCCCTTCATGATAGACCATGAGCTGCAAGATGAAATGAAGTCTTTCCAAGTCACAGGGCACCAAGCAGAACACTTAAGATGGCTTACCTCAGTAGTTACACAAAAGGAGCCTAGCTTTCATCTCACCCAACAAAGCTTAACATCCAGTTCAGAGAGAAATAAGAAATACAAGCAACCAAAAGAAATGACAGATAATAGACTGGAAAAAAAAAATCACTATTAACTATAGCCACACATTCACGAAAAACCAAGGGTATTAAATACAGAAATTGAAGACATAAAGACTTAGAAATAGAAACCGTAATATCTGAGGTTAAAACTACAGTGGATATTAACAGCAGATAAGACACTGAAGAAGAAAATGTTGCTAAGGTGAGTAGTAATAACTATCCAAAAATGAATCATGGGAGTGAAGTACAGGGGGATATCACATTTGTGAGCTGTAGGGTAACTTTAAGTAATATATATAACTATAGTCCCCAAAGCAGGGCAAAAGGCAGACAAAATATTTGAAAATGTGATGAATGAAAACAATTCTGAATTTGCCAGGTGCACACCTTTTATCTTAGCACTTGGGAGGCAGAGCCAGGCAGATGTCTGTGAGTTTGAGACCAGCTGTCTCTACATAGCTCCAGGATAGTGAGGACTATATAGAGGAATCCTGTCTTTAAAAACAAAACTAAACAAAAAACTAAACAAAAAATATGAATTTGATTAAAAACTGTCAAAATAAATATTGATAAAAGGTAAATAAATCTCAAGTGTAAGAAACAGGAATAAGGTGGCTGGAGAGATGGCTCACTAGTTAAGAGCACTGGCTACTCTTCCAGAGGACCCAAGTTTGAGTTCTAGCCCCAGTCTGGTAACTCCAGTTATAGGTGATATGATGCCCTCTTCTGGCCTCTTGGGCACCAAGCATGCATGTGGTACACAGACATACATGCAGGCAAAACACCCTTACATATTTAAAAAAGTAAAAAGAAATAAGATTATATTCAAGATTACGGGCTAAAGAGACGGCTGTGGTTAAGAGCATTTGTTTTGCAATAATGAGGACTCAGATCCTACCACCCACATTATGCCTCTAACTTCAACTCAGAGGGCTCCAACACATGTGTACATGTGTTGTAGGGTATTTGTACACTGTGTGAAGATGTATTTGCTGTGATTGGTGTAATAAAAATCAGAATGGCCAATAACTAGGCAGGAGGTATAGGTGGGATTTCCAGGGAGAGAAAAGAAGAGATGAATCTAGGGATGCGAGACACCAGGAAACAAGGAAGAAGCAGGATGCAGATTAGTAGAAATGGATTAATTTAAGTTACAAGAGCTAGTTAAAAACCAAGCCTAAGCTAAGGCCAAGCTTTCATAATTAATAATAAGACTCTGTGTTGTTATTTGTGAGCTGACAGCCCAAAGAAAAATCTGTGTATACACATGTACTAAGACACAGATACAGACCCAGAGGAGAGGTGTGCACAGATATTCAGAACAATGCAATGTTTTAATGTGGTGATAGAGAAAATCTTAAAAGTAGCTGTGTGGGGGGTGAAGGGAGTGGGGTGAGGGGAAGACCTCAGACAAAGAAAAGCAAAGAATGACGACAGACTTCTTGGCAGAAACACGTAAGTTAAAAGATAGTGGAGAATTGCTTGAACTATGGAAAAAAACATACAACCAAGCTATCATCCTAGAATTTTATACTCCAAAAAAAAGTTTAAAAAAAAAAAAAAAATCGGGCTGGGAGGTGGTGGCGCACGCCTTTAATCCCAGCACTCGGGAGGCAGAGCCAGGTGGATCTTTGTGAGTTCGAGGCCAGCCTGGGCTACCAAGTGAGTTCCAGGAAAGGCGCAAAGCTACACAGAGAAACCCTGTCTCGGAAAAAAAAAAAAAAGAAAAGAAAAGAAAAAAAAAATCAAGATAATTTTACATTGTGAGTTCTAGGATAGACAGTGCTACCTAGAGAGCCCATTTCAAAATAAAACAACAACAAGAAAAATGAGTTTGAGATGTATTCAAGTTAAAAGATACAAATGAGGAGAAGAAAATGTGAGTAAGGGCTGGAGAGATGGCTCAGAGGTTAAGAGCACTGGATGCTCTACCAGAGGT
The DNA here is from genome assembly GCF_949786415.1 of Peromyscus eremicus. Lineage (NCBI taxonomy): Eukaryota > Metazoa > Chordata > Mammalia > Rodentia > Cricetidae > Peromyscus > Peromyscus eremicus. The sequence continues at coordinate 1,800,401 of NC_081429.1, read as the reverse complement.
CCTGAGTTCAATTCCCAGCAACCACATGGTGGCTCACAACCATCTACAATGAGATCTGGTGCCATCTTCTGGCCCGCAGGCAGAACACTCACTGTACACATAATAAATAAATCTTTAAAAAAAAAAAAAGAAAAAAAATGTGGGTAAATATGAAATTTTCCTTCACTATTTAAGAAAATTTGGTTGTTTAAAGTAAATAGTATATTCTAAGGTTACTGCATGTAGAACAAAAAATGCGTGACAGCAATAGCTCGAGAGGTGTAACCAACACAGAATCATATTTCCTAAAGACGGATTATTAGAAGTTAGAGATGTTATGAACATATGCCTTAAAGCAAATTCTTAAAGAAAAACCCCACACAGATAAAGGTGGTAGCAAATGCTTATGATCCACTACTTGGGAATCCAAGGCAGGAGGATTGAGGGTTCAAGACCAGCCTGAGCTACAGTGAATTCAGGGCCAGCTTATATTATTACATGAAGTAAGCAAGCAAGCAAGCAAACAAACAAAAACTAAACCCATCAAAATATAGAAGGCTTGCTATAGATCAACAAAGGCTCCTTAAATGGATTGAATAGTAAAACATAAAGGCTGTAAAAATCTACATAAAAAGAAACTAGAAATAAACCTCAAAGGTCAAGTTAATTCAGATTTATAGGACATCAGCCTGTGACACTATTCAGAAAACTTATCCAGTCCCCAAGAATCCCTTTACAACCAACCATGGAAACTTCTTACCAAATGATCACACAACTTCACCGTGCCTACTGACTGCCTCCAGTAATGCTGTATTAGCAGATCTCAGAATCAGACAAACATGGCCTCAATATATTGTCTGATGTCCCAAGCAGTAACCTCTCTTCCACTCAAAGGTCTATTTGCAGTAGTATGCCCGACTTCTTTTAAATTATCATCTCCAGAAAACCTCTTCTCAACTTTGTGAATTACTCTTCTAAGAAAGGGAGGGTAATGAACGTCCCAACCCTGCCCCCGATGAAATGATACAGAAGATCTTGCACATGGCACAGCACTGCTTCCCTGACAGATGCTGACACAGCTTAAAGGCATCTTTAAAAATTTGGGCAATCATAAAACGCAGGGAAGAACTTAGCATGGAGTGAACCTCTTTGCCTTACATGGCTGCTACAAGTTAAGGCCAACTGGAGTGCATGAGTAAGGCTTTCACTTTCCCCACGTCACCATTCAACTGCATTATCATCAGTCCAACCCCCCAGCTGCATAGACATCTCTGTGTTCCGAAGAATACTCAGTAAATTGCCTATTATACTACTCTTACAGTTGAATCATCTGTCTAGTTATGCCCCTGTGGCCTGCCTAAATTGCTAGCCAAAACGTCTAGAAGGAAAGAACCACAATTGGGCCTATTATATCTTTGAACTACCCACTCTTTTCAGTAATGATTTAATAATTTTGGGGTATAGCTACTCAGCACTATTTGCAAATTGTATTTATAAAGATTTTTGTTAACTATCTTGATAAAACGGCATTTCTTTCATATTCTGACTGTAAGAAAATAAAATGAAGCTAATTTAATAAAATCTTTGCACTAAACCATTTTGACCAGGTGCAGTGGTCAGTGCCTTTAATCCTGGCAGAGGGAAGCAGATCTTTTTGAGTCCCAGGCCAGCTTAGTCTACATAGCAAGCTTCAGGCCAGCTAGGGTTGTACAGTGTGACTCTGACTTAAGAAATAACTATCAAACCTATTCTGACTAAGGCTTTCCCCTCTAAATGCTTACAAATTGCCCTTCATCAATCCTACTATAAAATCTTAAGTATCTATGTTCAGCAGAGCTTACCTCTTCTGGTCCAGTATCTACCTTATTACCTACAGTATTTAGATTTCTGAATAGTTCAACACCTCATATGCAATAAGGAACCCTGCTGTGGGATGTCTTTCTGTATGCTGTGAATATGTGTGGCTCCCACTGGATAATAATGCTGTTTTGGCCTATGGCAAGAAAGCTTACAGCCAGGTGGGAAATCCAAGCAGAGATACAGAGAGAAGAAGGGTGGAATCGAGAGAGATGCCAGCTGCTGTGGGATGTTCTGTAAGCGAAATGTGTTGCTAATTAGTCAATAAATAAAACACTGATTGGCCATTGGCTAGGCAGGAAGTGTAGGCGGGACAAGGAGGAGAATAAAGCTGGGAAGTGGAAGGCTGAGGGAGAGAGACACTGCCAGCCGCCATGATGAGAAATAGCATGTGAAGATGCCGGTAAGCTAGGAGCCACGTGGCAAGGTATAGATTAATGGAAATGGATTAATTTAAGCTGTAAGAACAGTTAGCAAGAAGCCTGCCACAGCCATACAGTTTGTAACCAATATATAAGTCTCTGTGTTTACTTGGTCGGGTCTGAGTGGCTGTGGGACTGGCAGGTGAGAGAGATTTGTCCTGACTGTGGGCCAGGCAGGAAAACTCTAGCTACAGCCAGCCACCGCAGAAGGAGCAACAAGATGCCAGCAGACTAGGAACGCCATGGCCACGTGGCAACATATAGATTAATAGGAGTGGGTTATTTAAGATGCAAGAGTTAGCTAGCAAGAAGCTGAAGCCATCCACCCTATTGTTTGTAATTAATAAGCCTCTGAGTGATTATTTTATAAGTGGCTGTGGGACTGCAGAGCCAGGCAGGACTGAGAAACTTCTGACCATAGAACCCCAAATGTAATTTTTCTGGACCAAGAGGAAATCGTTTAACAGCAGGACTGACTCTATTATAATCTGTTTATATGCACTGCCTTTTCAGTTCCATCTCATTAACCTTTATTCCAAGTGATTCTCAATGACAAGGAAAAAAAAAATCCGCACTTACTAGGGTTTCTGAGTGTATTCCTTGGTAGTTTTACACCCATGATCCTAAATGGCAGGTCTCCTTTAGCCTCCTTTGCTTTCTGGTTAGACTCAAGTTTTAATGCTCTTAGAAACTCTTAGTTCATCCATTTTGAAATCATTATGATTTTAAAATCTGAATTCAGGTCAAACCCCGTGCTTTCTTTTGACGGCAACAGGTGCCTAAGAAAGGAGTAACAGCTAAAGGACGAAATGCTCTAGGACTGACTGCAGTTCTGGTCAATCTATCCATAGATAAACTAAAAGGACATGGAATTATATACCTTAAAAGGGTGAACTCCACAGCATGCAAATTCTATCACAATAAAGATGTCTTTACACAAGAGAGGAAGGAACAAAATAGGAGCTTCTGAGCCGAAAGCCCCTTCCTTTTCAGAAGACGCACTACCTGCCATATGATGTGTGGGGAGCCAATGACAATGGAATTACATCCGTCCACCTCTCAATGCTAACTTGATTCTGATGCCCTCCTGCCCTCTTGGGAACCCCTATTTTATCTCTTCTTCTTATACAGCCAATTCCCAATTCATCCACAGTTCAGTTTTTACACATGGTCAAGACTCTCCTTAACAGAACCAAGTAAGCTCTTCCTGGACACCACAACTCCTCCCAGCTACACTTTACCCATAAGTAAGTCTCTCAAATATCTGCCCATGTTTGCCACATCTCTTTCCTTGTTCACGGCTCCTCCCAATCCCACGTGGCTCCTACACCTACACCTGATTGCTTTTGGCTAACCGGACAGTGACTCGCACCCCACTAAGAGCAATCTCCCACCTTCACTGTGCCTGGGCTCCTGCAGCAGATGTACTTGCTTACTACACCCTTCCCTATCCTAATTGTTACCTTTCCCACCTCTCTGGTTGCTTCTTCGTCTCCTTTTCGGGTTGTCCTCCTTAACTAAACCTTTAATTATCAAACATTTCACAAGACCAGGTATGAGGTCTTCCTTCCTTTTGTCATTCTGCAGTCTCTCTCTAAATGATCTCATCCACACCCACTGCTTTAATTAATTCCTAAAGGCAGATGCCTCACAGATTCCTATCTCCAGTTCTCCCAGGCCTTGCCACTTAGCAGTCAATAAAAAATGTCTCTGTTTAGAAGTCTCATGGTACAGTACCTACCTCAAACCCAATGTACCTGAAACAACTCACGCTGCTGTCCACTGCCTGGTATTCTCTTGTCCTTAGTTCAGGTAGCAATACAGGTGCTTCTGCACATGTCAGAAACTCAAGGTTCATCATCAACCCTTCCTTCCTCTGAACTAATCCAATGGCTAAGTCTCCAACTCTCCCAGATCCAGCCATCTGTTGTTGTTTCCTGTCATACCATCAAAGTCCTGTGACTCCTGCCGAAACTACTCCACAGCCTACTGACTGACTTCCTTGCATTCCTGTTAGACTCTACATGCTTTTCCACACTCTAACAAATAACAAAGATATTCTATTTAAAATGCTCCAATGACTACTCCTCTTAGAATAGTGCCAACTCTTTCTAAAATGACCTATAACCCCTACAAAGTCTGACCCTACTGTCTAACCTAGACCTGCACTCTAATTTCTCCCCCATCTACCCACAATGTTCTGGACATAGATGTCTTCCCTCAGAGTCCTTGTGTATGTGGTTTCATCTATGCTCATGTGTCCTTTGCACCCACCTCTTGGCCAACTCCCTTTCTCCTGCAGTGCTTAGCTCAGTATGGGTCACTTTTTCACAAGTTTTCCCAGGTATATTCTGTCACATACTCACCTACTATCAAGTTTTCCCACACATTCTTTCTCACAGCTGCGTGATTCTTCTGTCCCTTGTAATTTCCCAGTTACTGTTCCCTTTTGCTACACTGAGAGCTTGTGGGTGCTCCATACATGCAGCAGATACAGGATCTCAAGGGCAGAGCAACCCTGTAAAATCCCACTGAGAAGGCATAAGGAAGAGTGCTTAAAAGCAGCAGCCTAGATTGAGAAAAACTATTTGGCTGGGGCGGGGGCAGCTTGTTTGGTTTACTTCTTGAAAGAATCCACTAAATTCAGACGCCCCACTTAACTTCCCCAGCACTACTATTTCAACAAATAGGCAAAGCAAGTTAACAACTAAGCTAATCTTTAAGGAAGAAGAAAGGAAGGTGGTACTAAAATTAGGAATCAAATGCTGTCTGGTACTGGATACGAACAGACCTGACTTTAATGATGAACAAAGAAATCATCTGTGATGTGGGGGAAAAAGAACTGTAATCAATGGAAGGGAGTCAACAAATTATAGCAGTATCTGCCTGACCAAGTTACAGTGTGAGCAAGGAACAGACTGGCTGACAATAAGGCTGCCATTTCGCTTAAGGACTAAATACTCTAAACTTGGCTCCTGGTGTGCATATAGTTCAGTGTGGACACCTCCCCAAGCTAACCCCAAGTAAAGTCAATTTCTGCATCTGGTACTCAACTAACTGAAGCTGAGTACCAGTTTGTTTTCATGAGAACAGTTTGTTTCCATGCTGGCTGTTTTGGAAATCTTGAGTCACAGCACACCCACACTGTGTATTATTCTGTATGGGAAACTAGTAAGTTCAAAGGTAAGTGTGTCTTTTGCTCAATTTACAACCTAGTTCCTATAACTGCAGTCTAAAACAATGGTTCTTAACCTTTGGGTCATGACTCCTTGGGGGTTGAGTATTAGAGATACTCTGCATATCAAATATTTACATTATGATTTATAACAGTAGCAAAAGTACAGTTATGAAGTAAAAATGAAATAATTTTATGGTTGGGGCTCACCATAAAGGGTCATGGCATCAGGAAGATTGAGAGCTACTAGTCTAAAGGAACACACACCAAGTTGGGTACCATCTGCCTCCTCTTTACTTTTCACTCACTCACTCACTCTCACTCTTTCAGACTTCTTTGAATGTTCTGCGAATTTATCACTTGTTTACTTTACCTATTTATTGTTTGAGTATTCATTGATGCAGTGGGGATCAAAGCCAGGGTCTTTTAATTATTTCAACTATGTTTGGTTTCTTGAACAATTTCCAACTGATTAAACAAAAGCAAGCAACCCCCTTCCCCACTCCATGGTGGTGGTGGTTGGTGGTGGTGGTGTTTACAAGGCTAGGTAATTCAGCAAGCATTTACTTGTCTTAAGACGCCACAGAGAAAGCTGGGCAGTGGTGGTATGTGCCTTTATCCCAGCACTCAGGAGGCTGATTTACAGAGTGAGTTTCACAACAGCCAGGGCTACATAGAGAAACCATGGGGGTAGGGGGATGCCACAGAGAGAACTGGTTGGTCATGTTTGATCTGACTGGTGTCCTTATTGTGGCCACACCCAACTCTCTGGAGGGTATCCACTAGTCAATATGTAGTCTGCTTTTCTCACCACATCTCTCTTGCTCGTGTCCTCACACTTACGGAGTAGCTATTCACACTTGCAGCACCTCTAAACACTCCCTGCTTCAAGCTGCTGAAATCCCCGTGTCACCTAATCCACTGGCCCCTTACTGACCACATCACCTGTGTACTAAGACTGTGTTTCAATGCTGCCCCCAACAAGAGATCAATGCCTCTGGATTCAGTGCACTCCTGGATAATTTACCCACAACTTTCCTACCCCAGGTCCTGGAGTTGTAATTGTAAAGGTGATGGAACCCTTGCATATTTGGTTTACTAATGATTTGTGCTGCTTGTCTGACTTCAATCCAGCTCAAGCATTCCTGTCAGCTGGACTGATTTCCCAAGTACTTAACTCCTAGGAGTAGACATTTCAAAACAGCTGCACTTTCCTCCAGAGTTTTATTTAGTATCCCACTCTGGATATACACACCTAATGTAGTGAAAAGGGGCCAACCAAAGAAACCCACCCTAGCCCTGAAACCAGAGCTAATCAAAGAAACCCACCCTGAATCTGAGACCTGAGCCAGTGAATGAAACACTTTAGTCCTGAACCCAGAACCTAAGAAACACACCCTGACCCTGAAACCAGTGCCAAAGAAACACACTTTGTCCCTAGAATTAGAGTCAGTGGAAGAAATACACCCTGGCCCTAAAATTAGAGCCAAAGGCTAAAAAGAACAGCGAGTGTGCCACCGTCTTGTGTGCAGCCATGTGTGCTGGCATGTACATGGGGGTGTGCTGTGGTCTGCAACTGGAGTGAATAAAATGTGTCTTACCTGGGGGGGGGGAGTAGGGCATTGGACCCCTAGGACTGGAGTTATAGATGGTTTTGATCTGCTACGTGAGTTCTGGGAATCAAACTCAGGTCCTCTGGAAGAGCAGCCAGTACTTTTAACTGAGGAAACATCACTCTAGCCCCATTAGTAGATTTTCAAACAAAAAGTTCAACAAACTGTCCACTTATTTACTTAAAAAAAAAAAAAAAAAAGAACCAGTGAAAGAAACAGTTTGGCCCTGAAATCAGGGCCATGTCTGCCCCTGACCAACTGACCAACAAAACCAACCAATCTCTGAGCAGGAAAACTAACCAATCCTTGAGCAGGAAGTCTTCTCTCTGGAGACACTCCACCCCTAAGAAGCCCAATGTAAGCCCCTCCGCCTGTTCAGTTGTGGGCTGTGCTTTCCCACCCTGGCAGGGAGAACCACTCTCCTGGACTCCTCCTCCAAAAATAAATCCCTTTCTCAAAAAAGTCTTGGGTGAAGTTCTTTATTCACCAGCACAGAAAAAAAGAACCTTGCTGAGATGTCCCTTAGGGGACTGAGCAAGGCGGAGCAGAAAAAAGTAACTTTTTTGCTGGAGCTGGGAAGAAGCAACATCTTGAGCCAGAGAGAAGCGGAGTCTACGGGAAGCCCCTTTAAGGGGAGGGGGGAGCAAAGCTCTCTAGGAGAGGAGCAGGATTTGCTATATCCTTCGGGGAGACCATCCCCCACTGCACTGCACACCAGCTTCAGATATTGCCTGACTTCTCCCTCCGGGACTAAGCTGCCCTATTGCAGCTCCAGCCTCCAGAGCTGTCCTATTGCAGATCCAGGTGCTAGGTACAGCCTGGCTTCCCAACAAGTAAGGATCCCTTTCCCTCCAGAGCTGTAACTCTCGCACCTAGCTTTACTCCTCTCTGATGAGACCTTCCCATGGAAACTTTCCAAACTCTGTTCCATATTGATATATTCCTTTTTACTCAGTCCTGGAATACATGCTGTCCCCCCAATACTCTTTCTTGTTTTCAGACATGGCCTCACTCTGTAGTGCTGGCTGACCCAGAATATATAGTCTGAATTAACTTAAAACTGACAGCAATCTCCTGCCTCACTCTCCTGGGATCATAGGCATATACCACCATGTTTGGCCTAAAACACAAGGCCCACCTCCAGTACGAGAGACTGAACCCAGTTAAGTACTCTACCACTGAACTTATAACCCCAGCGTACTTACTAACGACAAAAACAAAATAGTAGTTTTACACTGTAATACCACTTTGACCAAGTGCTGCTATGAACATTACCAGTTATAAAATATATTGAATCAAGTATCTCCTGATAGGATGCCCTTCACAGGGCACATTAGTTCTGTGGAGCTCTTGCTAAACTGCCCAACCTACACTAGATCGTGAAGAAATACCAGCAAGACCAAAATCAGTGATCATTCTATAAACATTCAAATATTTAAGTCACAAAGATTAAAGAAAGACTGAGAAGCTGTTACAGACTGAAGCAGCTGGGGAGACACAACTAAATGCAACATGTGACCCTGAACTGGATTGTGGTCCAGAAGGTTATCTGAAGACTGCATCCATTAACATTACTGCATCACGTTACTCTGGATTTCTGTCTCCTTCTGTGATGATGTTAAATGTAACCTTTGTGGAAGTGGGGAAGAGTCTAACAGGTTTACTATCCCTCTTATTCTGCGTTTTCTTCTAAGGTAGGGGGCATCTCATTTCAGTACCAAAATCTATGGCTCTATCTCTGTGCTGCAGAAATGGCTTTTAAACAAAGGGCCTCAAGGATATCCTTTGTGTCTTAGAGGGTCATCTGATCCAACTGACTTCAGAACGCAAATAAAGGTCTTCAATTCTTTTTTAAAGATACAATTTATTTTTATTTTATGTTCACTGGTGTTTTGCCTGCATGTGTATCTGTGTGAGGATGTCAGAAGCCCTGGAACGGGAGTTACAGACAGGGATGAGCTGCCATGTGGGTGCTGGGAATTGAACCCTGGTCACCTGGAAGAGCAGCCAGTGCTGTCTCCAGCCCCCTAGGTCTTCAATTCTTTTGTGCTGTCATCTACTTTCATTCTCACCTTGGACATCTTAATCTCTTCTCCAGGTTCACACTCCTCCCTTTCTCTTCTAGATGTGTTCCAACCCTGCTCGCCCGCCCTCCCTCCCACCCTCCCGCCCTCCCTCCCCCCGCCCTCCCAGAGCCCCATTCTCCCCTGATATCTACCAGCAGCTGTGTCTTCCTTCAGTTGCCAGTCTTGCAGGGCTGTACCCTATTATTGCCTCTCACTTTCTTAACATACTTGAGAGTTAGGGAAAGGGCACTCACAGTCCTAGCTCTACCTTCCTTCGTGTACAACAGCAATTTACACATGGAATGACCTCATGATTTTGTGAGCTGTCCGAACACTCTTCAAGTGTTCATCAGCTGGACATGGTGTTCCAAGGCATAGATGCTACTCCTGCATGACCAGGGAGCCTCATATTAGGTTTCACAGGCAGACTGCTATACTAACCGTAGCCAACTGTTAATACTCGGTCAAGAATATCCCTTGTGACTGGAAAATGAAGTCACACGTCCCTCACTGCTTACTCTGTGGGGTGAGAGGGAAAGGTCTTAGTTGTTTCCTTGGGACTTTTGAGAAATGACCTATGAAATAGCTGCATATAGCAGGGGCTGGAGGTGGAGCTGAACAGAGTCTGGGCATGGTAGTTTCTTGGAATTCAGGCTCTGAGGTAGAAAAGCAGAGCTTAAGTCCCTTGGGAGGTGGGCAAGTGACTCCTGAAGTAGGAAGGTTCCCTAGAATCCACAAACAATCAAATAAGAACTTTATTTAGCTTTAGGAATTATTTTTAAATTATTTAAGTTATTTGATCAATGTAAACAGAACCAGTATCTCAAAATTCATACCTAATGCTTGTGTCACTGCTAATGTTTGTATCATGGGTAACAATATTAGAACAAGACTTCCTTCCTACTCAGGGTAGGAAGGTAGGGATGTTCTTCAACCTTAAGTTAAGGTAGTGTCCAGTATAACCTCTCATGGTGGCACCCAGGCTATGAGACTTTCCCCTTAAAATGAAGTTGGGAGGTCAAGGAAAAAGGCAGAGGAAGAATTCAAGGCCAGCCTGGTAACAGAGTGATGCCTGAGGGTGTACGGGTACATAAAGTGGAAAGTAAATCCTCAGGAAACTAAACTCTGGTGCACCTACCTATCTCAGGACCTCCTCAAACCAGAAAGCCTCTCTGCCTTAAACCTGACATCCTTCTAACACTCCTCTTTGTGCTGCTGCCACACAGGCCATACTGTGACCAACGTGCACAGAGATAGCGCCACACCAGCAACAAGCAGAGGGAAGATAGAATAAGGCCACTCACTGCCCACTGGGCAAAAGAAGGAAGAGATGCACCTCATTTTTATGAACTAGCAATTTCAAAATAAATATTTAAAATAAAATGGAATAGGGAGTGGGGGGTGAGTGCCTTTAGTCCTAGCCCTTGGGAGGTAGAGACAGGCAGAATTTTGTATGTTCAAAATCAGTCTTGTCTACACGGCAAATTCCAGGACAGTTAGACCCACATAGTAAGACCCTGTCTAAAAACAGAAGGGGTGGGGTGATCAAAGTTCTTATATAGAAAGATATGAAGATAAGACAAAGACGTGCCAGGTGGTGGCGGCACACGCCTTTAATCTCAGCACTCGAGAGGCAGAGTTCGAGGCCAGCCTGGGCTATAGAGTGAGTTCCGGGAAAGGTGCAAAGCTACACAGAGAAACCCTGTCTCGAAAAACCAAAAAGACCAAGATGTAAAATGGGATCTAAACATAAACTAAGGTCAGCAAGATGGCTCATCAGGTAGAGAAGCTTGTGCACAGGCCTGAAAACCTGAGTTGGAGCTCTGAATCCCACAATGGGGTAGAAGAACCAATTTCTGAGGCTTGTCCTCTGATCTTCATGGCATGTGCCTTCTCTCTCTCTCTCTCTCTCTCTCTCTCTCTCTCTCTCTCTCTCTCACACACACACACACACACACACACACACACACACACACACACACGAAATTGGTGGATTGTCATAAGTGGTTTATTCATGCTTCTGGTTATTTCCTGATGGGCTATTACACATAAAACTTCTATAAATATTCACAAGTCATTGTACAGAAATATATTTCATGTTTTCTTGGGTAAATTCTTAGGTGTAGCATGGGTTAGATCATATGGGTGATATAAATTTAACTCTTTAAGAACCTGCTTGTCGGGGCTGGAGAGAGAGCTCAGGGGTTAAGAGCACTGCCTGTGCTTCCAAAGGTCCTGAGTTTAATTCCCATGGTATCTCACAACCACCTATAATGAGATCTGGTGCCCTCTTCTGGCCAGCAGGCAGACATTCAGGCTGTATATTTTATATATACATTTATATATATAAAATAAATAAATCTTGAAAAAAAAAAGAATCTGCCTGTTTACTAAAGTAGCTGTACCATCTCATACTTCCAGCAGCTCCATTTGCTCTGTACTCAACATTTGCCATAGTAAATATGTCCCATATTAAACATTCTAAAGCTCTCTGGTAACTAATTTTTCTTTGGTGCCCGATTTCATTCATCCATAGTTTTCTATTCTCCTTGTCAATCAAACTACTAGTTACAGTTTTGACTCCCCTCATATAAGTTAATCACAATTTAAGTTCAGGGTTGAGGGCTATATCTTGCAGAAGATCACAGGAACCTTGAGATTAAACTCTGATTCAGAGTTATTAGGCATATTATTCTATTTATCTAATCATGAAAAATATTTTCTGATCATCCTTAACTACAAGGAGAGAAATGGACACTGTGGTGGTCTGAATGAGAACCCCCTCCTCCCCAAGACTCATATATTTGCATGCCTGATATCTAGTTAGTGGAACTGTTTGGTAAGGATTAGAATGTATGACCTTGGAGGAAGTGTTTCACTGGGGGTGGTCTTTAAGCCTTCAAAAAACTCCTAGTGTTCTTCTCTGCTCCTGCCTGGGGATCAAGATGTGAGCTCTTAGCTGCTGCACCAGCCACCTGTCACCATGCTTATATTATAGAGTCTATAATTCCACCATTATAGACTCTAACTCTCTAGTATCATGAGCTCAATTCAACACTTTCTTTTGTAAGTTGACTTGATTGTGGTGTTTTGTCACAGCAACAGTGAAGCAATCAAGACAGAGATATATCTCAGCAGAGATACTAGCACAAGACAGTGCTCTAGGTGGCAGCATATTTCTTTTAAGAGAAATATGGCTCTTGGTCATCTTTAATCGATCCAAGGAATCACTTGGTTACAGCTCCTTATTGTTAGTTACACACTAAATGTGGGCATTTTATCACATTCGGCAATCATTAAGGGCTAGATGAGAGGAAAGTGGCAGCAGTTTGCTTTAACTCTGCTTTCTATTCAATCTTCAATAAATACAAGTATTTACTGAGGTCTATCTTTGGAAGGTTTACATTCTACTGAGGAAGAAACAATTACATATATTACACAAGAAAGAGAGAGCAAAGTAAGAGGGCAGGGTTTCATTTCAAATAGTAAACTGGGTGAAAAGGTGAGCAAAGACTTGAAAAAAGATCCTACGTAAATCATAGAGCGAGCTAGGAAGAAGATCCTTAAGAAAGGGAAGAGTCGGGCTGGAGAGATGGCTCAGAGGTTAAGAACACTGGCTGTTCTTCCAGAGGTCCTGAGTTCAATTCCCAGCACCCACATGGTGGCTCACAACCATCTGTAGTGAGATCTGGCTCCCTCTTCTGGCCTGCAGACATACATGCAGACAGAACACTGTATACATAATAAATAAATCAATCTTTAAAAAAAAAAAAAAAAGGAAGAGTCAAATGCAAAGGCTTAAGGCAGGACTGTGAGGGGATCAAGCAGGAAAATGGTTAACGTGTGTGTGTGTGTGTGTGTGTGTGTGTGTGTGTGTGTGTGTTAGGACACTAAGCTCAGACCTCAGTGTAATAGGTCAGGGGCAGCATTATTTTTCTGTAAATGTGAGGTGTTAACCTTCAGGTTATGTCATGTACTTGGTTTTGTTTGTTCACTCAAGACAGATTCTCACACAATCTTGGCTGTCCTGTAACTCTAGGCTGGCTTCAAACTCACAAAGATCTGCCTGCCTCTGGAGTGCTGGGAAAACAGGCTGGATTATCAATTCTTAAAAAATGTAAAAACTACCCTTTGTTCAAAAATCTTAGAAAAACAGACTTAGACAAGATATGGCTGCAGAAAATAATTTAGGTCCATGTAAGGACTTAATTTAAAATAAATATTATTTGACTTACTTTGAAAAGATCACAATGGTTATAAACACTGTAGAAATCCTAAGCAAAGTGAAGGATGGCTCACACCAAAGATAGGATTAGATTCTGGGTTTAAAAATTATTTTCTTCGTTGGGGCTGGAGAGATGGCTCAGTGGTTAAGAACATTGGCTGCTCTTCCAAAGGACCAGGGTTCAAATCCCAGTACCCATCTGTCTGTAACTACAATTCCAGGGGATCCGACACCCTCACACGGATAGACATGCAGGCAAAACATCAATGGACATACAATACAAATCAATAACTCATTACAAAATTAAAAACAAATTTAAAAAACAACACTTTAAAAATTAATTTCTTCAAACAACTGATTTGGGAAGAATAATGGGTGCTTTCTGACCTGTGCCTACAAGAATGGAGTCATGCACAAGGACTGTGAAGACTAAACAGAAGAGGGCTGGGAGCATGCTTTCTTTCAGAGTGGAGTCTCTATTTGTCAAGTCTCCAAAAGATTCTGTTATGATCTGAATAAAACTGTTTTAGACTCAAAAATGGCATAGGGAAGAAATGGCATCTGAAGTGCATCTCACCTCCTTATCCGTAACATGGATCCAGCATTCTGTGCTTCTGAATAGGGTTCAGCATACTTCCTGATTAATGTATTCCTGGACAGTCTGTACTTTCTGTTATAGTGAATGAGACAGACAGATGACACTGATATGGACATAGACACACTCTTTTCTGCAGCTAACATTTAAAGAAGGCTGGATAGTCTACTCACTTAGCAGTCCTGACTTTTCCTATCATCTCTTGCATTTTGTTTGTTTATTTGTTTGAGACAGAGTCTCTCTATATAGCCTGGAACTCACTAGGTAGACCAGGCTGGCCTCAAACACAGAGCCTCCCCCAAGTGCTAGTATAAAAAGGTGTCTGTTACCATCCCTGCACTTCTGGCCTAGCTCTTCTTGCATTTTGTCAACATTTATTAATAGCTTACTATTGTTAATCCCCCATCTTTATCTGCAATAGTTATATTTTAAATTGGTACACCATTTCTTAGTTTGTTGCCCAGAATCCTTAGTACAATGTTAAAAGGTTACATCCAGTTCCCTAGTTTAATGCCTCAGCATTATACTAACAGTGTGTTGAGCTCACAGTTTTAATACTCAGAACTTATCTTGCCTCTACTTTCATGTCTCAGTTCTCTACCACGTGCACTAGTTACCATTTCCTTTAGACACTGACAAATCAGTCAGAAATCTCATGTGTTTTCTCCTCTACTCTTAATCTGTTCCAGAATAAGTAATTTACATGGAGTTATTCTTCAGAAATCCCTATGTTTGTTTTATACTCATAGCAGGTCTATTCTTGTGTAATGCTGGCTTATAGTGGGAGTGCTCAACCTCCACACTAATGACATTTCACTGGGTAATTCTTTGTTGCTGTTCTAATTTTAGCATCCCTGGCTTTACTAACTGAATGTCAGTAGCAGCCTTCCCCTAGCGCTATCACCAAAAATGATCCGGGTATTCCAACTATCCTCTAAGAGAACAAAACAGCTCGTGAATCAAAATAGTCATTGATTCAGTCAAGTAGAAGATATGGACTCCATCACTTTCTTCTACTACTTCCATCAAACCACTCTTAGTTAACATTTTTCTCTGGAACCTTATCTAAATTAGGATAGTCCCCCATCTCTGTAGCCAGTCCCCTCCCTGCCATAATTCCCATTAACTATCACAGTACATTGTGACTCTTGGACTCCACGAGACCATCCCACAAGGTCTGAGGTTTTTCACATCAATGATAAGACATCATTTGCCTTGTCCCCACTGCACTGCTATTGACATTAAAGGGCTAATACTCCAGCACACAACAAGGAGGTGCTAACAAAATACAGTAGCAGTTACTCAAACCTGCATGACTACATACTTAGTCAAGACTGCTGGTTTCACTCAAGAATGCCTAGGAGACCTGTGCACAGGGGCACACACTTGTAATCTCAGTACTAAGGAAGTTTGGTGGTGGAGGATCACAAGTGTGAGGAAAGTCTAGGCTAAGGAGGAAGGTGGAGGGAGAGAAGAAAGGAATACCAATGAAGTATTAGAAAGTCATTAATGTTATTAAATTTTGTCCTTAAAGTACATAATTTGGTATGAAAGATGTGAAATATGTTTGGTTCTTTATAAATGTGACAGAGTGGTATCAAACATTCAAAATTATCTGAAATGCTATTAAAACAGCTTTCTCTCTTAAAATTTTTCTTTTAAAAAATGTGTATGTGCATGAGTTTACCATATGTATGCAGGAGCCCACAACAGAGATCTGGAAGGGGTGTCAGGTCCCCTGGAACTGGAATTACAGATGGTTCTGAGATGCCAGGTGAGTGCTGGGAATGGACCCTGGTTCCTCTGCAAGAGTATCAAGTGCTGAGCTAGCCCTAGGCTTCTCTTTTTCATAAGAGGTTTGATACCTATGTAAGTCTTTCCTGCCTGGCCCACAGTCAGGACAAATCTAACTACATAAGTCTATGAGGGGATAGGTTTTTTTCTTTATATACTTAAACCAACACAATGTGTAAGAGAGCGATGCCAGCCCAAGCATGAGGATCCAATGGCTTTCTAACAGCACAGTAGAAGAGATTTAAAAAAACTGCTTCAAAACAATGCTGCTCTTCTCCCTGAATTTTTCATTTCAGATGATATGGTTTATTTTCCATAAAATATTATTTGTTAAACTGGAATGTGTATATTACTTTTGAATGAGTATTTAAAACTTTCTTAGCCTGGTGTGGTGGTGCACGCCTTTAATCCCAGACCTCGGAAGGCAGACAAAGGCGGATCTCTGAGTTCAATGCCAGCCTGGTCTACAGAGCAAGTCCCAGGCTACAGACAGGGTTTTGGAAACCCTGCTTAAAAAAAGAAAAACAGGCCAGGCGGTGGTGGCACACGCCTTTAATCCCAGCACTTGGGAGGCAGAGGCAGAGGGAGATCCAGGAAAGGCACAAAGCTACACAGAGAAACCCTGTCTCGAAAAAACAAAAAAACAAAAAAGAAAAACAAACCCAAGAAAACAAAACAAGGGGCTGGAGAGATGGCTCAGAGGTTAAGAGCACTGACTGCTCTTCCAGAGGTCCTGAGTTCAATTCCCAGCAACCACATGGTGGCTCACAACCATCTGTAATGAGATCTGGCACCCTCCTCTGTATACATAATAAATAAATAAATCTTTAAAAACAAAAACAAAAGAAAAAAACAACAAAAACTTTCTTGATTTTAATTTCTAGTGGGGTAATATCAATATCCCACTTACATGAAGTTTTTAAAGGTCTTAATAAGTTGAGAGTATAAAGGTGTCTTGAGAACAAAAAGCTTAAGAACTATTAGTCTGTCAGTCCATTTTATTGCTTTTGTGAAACCCATTTCTTACTACTCCTGAAACTGTTTTCAGTATGTGTCCATCATCCATCCTTCTCAACTAGAATGGAAGCTCTAAAAAGCAGAGACCTTGTCATCTTGTATATACGACATTCCTAGTACAGAAATGGAGTAAGTTTGATGAGAGGCTGTGGTGTAGCTCAGTGGCAGAGTTACTTGCCCAACATTTGCAAAGCCCTGACTCAATCCCCAGCATCGCACGCACGCACGCACGCACGCACGCACGCACACACTCAATTTAATGAACAGAATGAATTTAAGGAATGGACTGTATCTTTAAGGAACAACAAAAGAAGAATCATTTTATAGAACACACACATACTTTCAATGACGAACAATTTAAGGATGAAGGAACAGCCACTGAGGATGATGATACAGGTATGAATCACTCTTCAGTGGGGTCTGTTCTCCTTCACATTGCCTTCTAAGACAAGCTGGCCAGCTCCTGTGCCAGCCACAGGTGTCAGCCCTGCTTCTTGCTAGCTGTAGCTACTTCTACCTCCTGTTAGACCCTGTGGACTTTCAGTACTGCTGGCCGTTTTGTACAGGTGTAGACATCCAATAGTGAGAGAGAGGCCAGAGTATGCAAGCTTACCTTCTGCATTGCAAGTGTTGCTGTGGTTCTGTTAACTGCCCCTTCTAACTTCCTGAGGATACCTGTTCCCATTGTCTGCAACTAGACTTCTACTTTTACATCTTATGAGACACTTTAGTAAGATGGGACAGCTCTGCACTCTGTGTACATGCTAGCACTTACCTTATCCAGCAGTTCTTTTAGACAGACAGACAGACAGACAGACAGAGACACTCTTTACAACTTTAAATCAGTTTGGTTTCTTGGTTCAAAGGGCAATGGAAATATTAAATAGAATGAGAAAACAAAAGGAGATGGGATAAGGCTAAGATCAGTCAGCCATAAACCAGAAGACACTGGTAAAGCCACAGAGGAAAACAGAGCAGAAATGACAGTTCACAGCCAAAGACTCTGGGGTTATTTAAGATTTATGTTATTTTTACTTATATGTTTATGTGAATAAGTATGTACATGTTTGAGTGTAGGTGGCCACAGAGAACTCCTGGCATCAAAACCCCTAGAGCTGGAGTTACAGGCAATTGTGAGTGGTCAGATTCAGACGCAGTAAGTGCTCTTAAACACTGGGCCATCTCAGCCTCTCTAGAACCAGTCAGAATAGGAAGAATCAGCCATATGTTCTACAGATAAACCTAAAAACATCCATAATATACTGTGACATAATATTTTAGAGTAAGAATCTCAAATCAAACAATGATTACATTACTCTATCTAAAAACAAAGGTAAACTCTAACGCCTTACTGCTTTAAGAAAACAAACAAACAAACAAAAAAGTAGTAGCTAAGTAACCTAACTTTCATCCCTAGACAGGAAATAATTTCTTAAATAAAGATAAGGTGAAAGATTTCATCTCACCATTCACTCTTAAATGATGGTTATTGAGGCCGTTAGAGTAAGACATCCTATGGAGCATAAGGGGACAGTAAAGACAGTGCTCAGAGCTCTCAGACTAGCAAGGGGGACAAAATACAAGTTAACAAGTTGAAGATGGTGGCAGTTGTGACATTTTAAGACAGGTGCCCAAATGGTGGAGATCTGTCTTAGTGGGCAGGAGTGGGATGGAGGAAGAGTCTGAGACTATTTTGAGAAAAGAAAATACATCTATCTGAGAGTTCTCAGAGATGAATGGGGCTTTGGTGTAAATGGATGAGGGAAAAACAACAAGACAAAGGCACTACAAACAGTCTATTTGATTTTCTGACCTTGTGGAGGCTGGAACAACTGCTAAGGTCTGTGAGATAGATTACAAGGATTGTCTTCAAGAAAAAGTGGAACTCACAGGCTCTAGTCCAAGCCCTTTAGGGAGCAGAACACACAGGATTCTTCTGAGAAGAGTGGGTAAGGCCTGACTGGGATCAAAGCTAGGCTTTAGACTGTAGTGATTAGGTAGATAGAGATGCTACGGGTTGAGAGGAAAACAAAATAAAACAAAAAACCTAGAAAACCAGGAGCAGAAAATGTGACTCAGTAGTAGAACATTTGCCCAGGATGCCTATATGTAGCTGTGAGTTTAATGCCTAGTCCCGTCTGGTGGAAACACTGCTTTCCAGAATCAGATCATTTACTCAAGACTGGAGTAAATGAATACTGGGTGCGTGGCTCACACCGGCAATCACATTCCAGCACTCAGAAGACTGCCCCACATTCCAGATCAGCTTGAGCTACAAAGTGAAACCCTATTTAAAAAATAAACTCAATTACATCCATATGGGAATTTATTGGTTTTCAAGTTATCTCATAGTCTACCTTATATTTGTTCCTTAATAAAGGAGTTAAGCCAGATGCATACCTTTTCTGCTTTTTTGTCAGAAATGTCCTGCTTTTCCAAAACAGCCATGCTCTCCTTCAAGTTCTTCACAATATCTGCTGGAGATTTGTGAGACTTGCCAAACGGGAACGGCATGACGGCAGCACCAGAGGCTTCCACTGCACTCTGCCTGCTAGACCTGCAACACAGCACAAAGATCATAAGAAAGAAGTAGGGCCAACAGAAGACACACTTCACATTCTAATCTGTAAATAAAGCCATCGTGGGGGCCAGAGACAGCTCAGCACCTAAGAGCATTTGCTGCTCTTCCAGAGGACAGGGCTTTGGTTCCCAGCACTCACAACTATCTGATACCCTGTTCTGGCCTCCTCAGACACATGGTGTATAGACACACATGCAAGCAAAACCCCCATACACATAAAATAAATGTTTTGAAAACTTAACACTCTTAGCTTTTTAAGCACCATTTTATTTTTCCCCAATCTTCTGTTTGTCTAACCATCCAAACAGGTGCCTGTGGATGGTTCTGCCATGTGCAGCAGCAGAATGTACATCTGACAGGGTAACTACTACTATCAGATCCAATGCTAAGTACTTTACTCATTCAAACAACCCCAGCAGTCATTACTTCTTCCTTACAGATGAGGTTAGTAAGGTTGACAATCTGGCTCAAGGTAAAAACAAACTCCAGTTCCTACTGACCTTGTCCTTAACTGTAGTTAAGGACACTCCAATTGACAGTGTCTATTCTACAGCTGAGGAAAGCAAGACAAACATCAAGAGATGGAGCTCAACTAAATAGCAGCAGCAGCAAACACACTCTTACCCCAGAGGTTATGTTGCTCCCCAAAAAACACCCCAGTAGACTTGTCTTATGTGCATGTACTTCTTTGGCATCTGAGTATTTCAGAGCTGGAGGGAACCTTGACAACACTTTGGATCAATCTCCCATCAGATCTTTAAGGTTGTTACATCATGGACTTTCTACTCTTCTAGTGCAGATGTGACCATCCTTGATCAAAGGTTTGTGATGGGGTTTATAGTAGTGGAAACCAACATTTCAACTATACAAATCACAATGTTACTTTATCTGAAGAAGGACTACAGCTATCTAAAAGCTACCACAAAGAAACTCAAGAGGACAGCCAAGCCCACTCATAATTTCAGCACCTGGGAGGCAAGGCAGGAGAAGCTAGACTGATTCTCACAGAAACTCCAGACAGCCAGGTCTAGAGTGAGCTGCTGTCAAAACAAACTTAACAGAACAACAATGGAAGCGACTGACATGGTAACATGACGGAAGTCTCTAGGTTTTTTTTGTTTGCTTTTTCATTAAAAGGACTGAAAAGAAGAGCTGGGAGTGGGTATAGCTCAGTGGTAGAAAACGGGCCTATTATTTGCAAATATTTGCAAAACCCTGGGTTCAATTCCCAGTGATGGGAAAAATAAATAAAAATTTCAAAGTTGAACCAAAAGCATTAATGGACATCAAATAACTTCATATCAAATATAATACTGCAGCCCAGTTTTATGTTTTCCTTTGGAAACATGCATATTACATTAATACCTCCACTGCACAGCGTCTTAACACTTCCTTTGACTTTTGATGATTCATTTGAAAATTTTGAACTTTTCCCCCAATATGACACAGAAAAATGCATGTCTGTTTACAAAGAACAAATAGGGGAAAGAACATGCAGATTTGCTACTAATATTAAGCCTACAATTAAATCATAAATACATTATTTCTCAACAAGTTTTTTTTTTTTTTTTTTTTTTTTTTTGGTTTTTTGAGACAGGGTTTCTCTGTGTAGCTTTGCGCCTTTCCTGGAACTCACTCTGTCGCCCAGGCTGGCCTCGAATTCACAGAGATCCTCCTGGCTCTGCCTCCGGAGTGCTGGGATTAAAGGCATGCGCCACCACCGCCTGGCTCTCAACAAGTTTTTATGTGATCTCTTCTGACCAATCTACTCCCTGTCTCAGTTTCTATTATCTTACAAATCCTATTCTGAGCCGGGTGGTGGTGGTGGTGGTGGTGGTGGTGGTGGTGGTGGTGGTGGTGGTGGTGGTGGTGTACACCTTTAATCCCAGCACTCCAGAGGCAGAAGCAGGTGGACCTCCAAGTTTGAAGCCAGCCTGGTCTACAGAGTGAGTTCCAGGACAGCCAGGGCTTACACAGAGAAGCCCTGTGGTGGGTTGAAAACAAAACAAAACAAAATCAACCCCCCACCCCCCCCCCAAAAAACCCTCAAATCCTATTTTGATCAAATTAAAATGATATCTTCATTAAACAAAGAAACAGTTGTTTTTTTGTTTTTTTTTTTTTTTAAAGATTTATTTATTTATTATGTATACAGTGTTCTGCCTGCATGTATCCCTGCAGGCCAG
Source organism: Peromyscus eremicus (assembly GCF_949786415.1). NCBI lineage: Eukaryota > Metazoa > Chordata > Mammalia > Rodentia > Cricetidae > Peromyscus > Peromyscus eremicus. The sequence goes on along the minus strand of NC_081429.1, from coordinate 1,778,891 downwards.
AAGAGGGCACCAGATCTTATTACAGATGGTTGTGAGCCACCATGTGGTTGCTGGGAATTGAACTCAGGACCTTTGGAAGAGCAGCCAGTGCTCTTAACCACTGAGCCATCTCTCCAGCCCCAAGAAACAGTTTAACACATGTCCTTCATCATGGGTTCTCACAACTCAAATCCACTTCTAAGCATCTTTTTAAAATAAGAAGTCTGGGTGACTGCTATGCTGTCTCTAATTCCGGATCATTTTCTTCTAGTACCATTCCCTTAAACCTTTTTATGGGGTAGGAGCAAACAGGCTATCTCTGCATACACAGAAGGTCACATAATACAGTCTCTGAAAAGATTATCTTTCTGTACCTGCATTCTGTATCTGGAATTGTGCAGAAAGTGCTATGGAGCTATGCAGATGTTTTCAGCTCTGGCTAGACCATGGAAGAGGTGATCAGGTTAAAGGAGGTTTAAAGAGTCCTATAGGGTGTTGGTCACAACACAAAACACAGCTGCCAGGGAGATCATGTATATAAAATTCCTTTGTTCAGGAAAGGTTATGAAATAATTATTCTTCTTAATTGATCGACCAAACAAGAACATAAAAACAAATCCAATGTACTGACATGTACTCAAGACAACAAACAGATATTCCACGAAGAACCCAATCACATCAGGAAGCTTACTCACGATGGACAAAAACTCCTTTATATATTATCATTAAGTTTTTAAAACTCCTAAGCTAGGCTGGGCGGTGGTGGCGCACGCCTTTAATCCCAGCACTCGGGAGGCAGAGGCAGGCGGATCTCTGTGAGTTCGAGGCCAGCCTGGACTACCAAGTGAGTTCCAGGAAAGGCGCAAAGCTACACAGAGAAACCCTGTCTCGAAAAACCAAAAAAAAAAAAAAGAAAAAAAAAAAAAAAAAAAAAAAAAAAAAAAAAACTCCTAAGCTAGAGTGAACGTATAGGTGCCTATTTGTGACAGTAATCAGTGATGTGTGCTTGACTCCTAAGGATCTGGAGGCCAAGGGTGATTTGAAAAGGGCGGTATAATTTAACACAGCACTTCATGCCACAGGGAACATGCAGAGCACTGGAGGCTCAACTTGGGACTGCATCTGCTACTTCCTGCTTTGCCTTCTTGTTCCCCACCAGTGGCCTTCCTCTGCATTTATTACTTTTCTGAAATTAATCCAATGACTCATCTTGGCTCTGATGTTAATGTCCTTCAAGGTTTTGGCTGTCTCCCTTGCCCTCTATTTGCTCTGTCAGCCCCATCTATAGTTTCAACAAATGATACCAGCATGTCATTTTAACACCCAACTCTCATCTAAGGCCTGCTTCTTGATTCTTGTGTCACAGCATCCCGCCCCATTCCATCACAACACTTGGCCATGATAGCAGATGCCACTTGCTTAACTCTCCCATATGATCAGATCACAATTTTGAGTCAATTCTATTTTGTAAATCTCTATTTTTTTTAGGACATTTGGCATTCTCCATATAGGCCAGAGGTTGCAATGGAATCCACAGTTCTCCTAGGACCTGATATGAGAATACATATGCTGCAAACTTAATCCTCCAGCACACAATGAGAGGCTGAAACTTAAATGGGAGGTGTTCATGTCATGAGGATGGAACCTCATGTGCCTTTTTATAAGAGCTTGCACTTTCTTTTGCATGTGAGGATACAGACCTCACCACTTGTTCAGCCCAGAAACCTGTTATGGGATTTAGCCTCCAGAACTGTCACAGCAGTATACATGAGAGTAAGACAAGGATGATAAGAGTGTTGGTTTTTATGATGACTGAGGCATTACCTGACCTATGGAAAGAGTACTGCCATCATTGAAAAGGAAGCATTGCTTTTTGGTTGGTGTCCACGTAAGTCTAATCCTGTGAGTTTGCATATTCTCAGATGAGGTATAAGTGAGAATAATGAATATTTCCTATCTGTTGCTGTATCTAAGTCCATCACTGAGAAATAAACACCCAGCTTTTAAAGAAACGGTTCTACTGTTCATTCTGCGAAACTCTACCATTAAGGTTTACCTAAGGAACAATGAGATGCTATTAGTGGGTCAAAATGTATTCTCTTAATTTCTTGCTTGTATATTTGTACTTGTTTACACTGGTATCCACCCTCTTCCCCAAAATAGATGGGCAACCAGAGGATACTAGAAACGGTCACTTCTGCTTGAAACTTTACCAACAAAATATCCAAGCCATTCAAGTTAGGACTGTTAGGTACTACCACGTTGGCAACTGGATTGCTCTGGTTTATGCACCACACTCCTATTTACCCACATGCTAATAAATACTGAAAAAAAAAATCAGATGACCCATAAGTCAGTATCAGGACACAGTCATTCATTCAATAATATATCTCATCTAGTGCTTGCTTTACAGACAAAATTCTGGTGTGCATGGATGTGGGTGTGTGTTTGGAGACAATAATGAAAACTGCTAAATGACAACACATTCCTAGACAGCTGACTTCATAAAACTCTATATTAACATATGTGTTAGATCTGACTCATCAACCTGGTGGTCAAATGCAAACAGTAAAAATGGAGGGAAAAAAAAAAAGCCCACACACTGTAAGGTGATTGCATCCGAGGGCCATTAGGGTCCCCGATTAAGTGTGCAGTCATAGAAAGTGTGAATGCAGTACAAACTCTATGACCCAATGCTATACTACCATGGTTAATGCTACTTAATCCATACAATTACCAAATAGCAGATACTAAGCACCCTTTCCTTACATATGAAATGTGAAAAACAGCAGCTACTAATGTAATATACAAATAAAAATACTTCAAACATGGACTGAGAGATGGCTCAGAGGTTAGGAGCACTGGCTGCTCTTCCAGAGGTCCTGAGTTCAATTCCCAGCAACCACATGGTGGCTCACAACCATAAATAATGAGATCTGGTGCCCTCTTCTGGCCTGCAGACATACATGCAGACAGAACACTGCATACATAATAAATAAATAAATCTTTTAAAAAATACTTCAAACACAAGTATTTCCATTTGCACATCATGGGCTGGAAAGATGGGTCAGTGGTTAAGAGCATGTGCTGCTCCTTCAGGACTGGAGTTCAATTCTCATCACCACACCAGGTGGTTCACAAGTACCCATAACTCCATCTCCAGGGGCATCTGAAACCCCTGGCCTCTGTCAGCATGTGCACTCTTGTGTGCATGTGCACACACACACAACAGAGGCATACATATAATTCAAAAAATAACAAAAAATTTTAATCTGTACATCACACTGTAAAGTAGCTGTTGTTTGAAACACTTAAAAAATTTTGAATAGAAGGGGCTAGCTACCCACCCTTGCCTCTAAACTCTGATTCATGACTACTAATTTCAGAATAAAACCAAATAGGTTATTATCTATTATAGTGTAACAAAGTGAGAGTGTATATCCTTCCCTTTTGTGCTTGTAACTACAAAAACTCCATTCAGCTTTTGGAAGGAAGGGAGGCCTGCCTTTCTCAAATAAAATTAAAATTAAACCAGGAAGATCTTTAAGAAGCCAGCTGAAGCCTTGGTTCATTACCAAAGCCACCAGAAGCATAACTCTAAACTATACCAAAACTAAACCAAAGCTCAGGAGACACTGGATAGAGTGGGTTTGGCAATTAACAGAGACTTTTCAGGCCTAGGCATGGTAGCCCACACATTTAATCCTAGCACTTGAGAGGAAGATGTAGTAACTTTGAGATCAGCCTACATAGTCAGTCTCAGTCTCTCTCTCTCTCTCTCTCTCTCTCTCTCTCTCTCTCTCTCTCTCTCTCTCTCTCACACACACACACACACACACACACACACACACACACACACGCGGGATGGGGGGGTTCTTTTTCTGGCCAATGCTAATTAAACACTTGACAGTGAAATTTTACAGCCTAGATAAGAACCGGATTGTGGTAGGAATGGCTACAGTAACAGGACTATTTAAAACAATGTAGCTCCTCTCCTGAACAGTTTAAAAGCATTGTTGCTTCTCTGTTCAACCTCTAATTCCACCCAATGACTTAGCATTTCATTCAATAAAGCTGACTCTTCACCAAGATCACAAAACTCCTCTCTAGGCTCATCTTCCTTACTCTAGGCTTTAGTTACACTCATTTTGACATTTCTAGACTGGACTCAGACATATTTCCCACATTTTGCACACAAATAACCCAAACACCATGGCTTTCTTTTCTTTTATCCATGTCTGTACAAATGACATCAGATTACAAAGGCCTACAGCAAGGTGTATGGCTGTTGACACCTACAATCCCAACAGTCAGGAGGAGGCAGCGGGACCATGAGTTTGAAGTCAGCCTTGTCTCAAAAAACAAACACGGTGCTGGGAGTATGGTATACACTGACACAGTGCTTGTTCAGTTTGCAATGAAGCCCTGGGTTCAAATCCCAGGGCTAAAATGATAAACAAACAAGCAAATAAATAAATGCAAGAATGCACACACACACCCCTTTTGCTGTTTCCCAAAAAAGCCTTCTCTCCTTATCTTTACAGATCTTATATAACCTGACATCAATTTATCCATTTCTCTTCTCTATTATTATAGGTCCCACGAAAGCAAGGGCTTTGTTGATTTCATTGCTTCATTACACGTTTTTACCTATGATCTGATACTTACAGGCTATTTAGTTATTTCTTTTTTCCATCTTTTGTGTATATGTGTTGTAACATGTATGTATGCATGTTTGAATGTGTGGTGAGCACATGTGTGCGCATTCACAAAGGCCTGAAGTTGATGATGGAGGGACTTGTACTTGATGCTCTTTGACCTTATTCATAGAGGCCCAGAGCTCACTGATAAGGCTAGTCTTACTAGCCAGCTTGCTCTGGAAATCTTCCTGTCTCAGGGATCTAGATCTGGAATTACAGGGAGGCCACCTAAGCCACCCAGCATTTATGTGGAGTGTGGGACCTGAAGGCCAGTCCTCACACTGTGCTTACACAGCAGCACTTTCACCACTGAGCCATCTCCCCAGGCCTTGTATCATATGTATAAAATAGAGTATTTCTTCTAATTCTCGAAATATCAGAGTGATGTTCTGATACTTCCTTCCTAAGACAGATCCTATTTGATTTCTAGTTTATTCTATATATGACTAAGAGGGCTCAAAAAGTACTAGCTGAAGCTGAGAATCGGGGTATGTACCTGTAATCCTAGCATTTGGAAGCAGAATCAGGGAGACTGCTACCAATTCAAGGCTAGTTGCTGTGCATATAGAGTTCCAGGCCAGCCAGGATAATATGGCAAGACTCTGCTCTCACCCCAACGAAAAGACAGAGGGGAAAAAAAAAAAATGGGGAAAAAAAAATCAAACAAACAAAAACAAAAACTGAATGGCTTTCCAAATATCATGAAGTCAGAAAAGGAGAAGACCTGGGTGTTAAGAATTAGGTCCTGACCAATTTTTCACACAGTATTTATCAGCCTATCCAGCATCTTTCATGTTATAAACATCTATTCGTTATTTCCCTTTACCAGGTATCCTAATAACGGCTTCTCTACAATTTATGTACAAAGAAACTGACATTTCTTTACATCAGTCAGAGTAGAATTCTCAGAACTAGAGCCAAATGCTGGGAAATCTAAAATTAATTGTGAAAACTACCTGCAATTTCTCTTAAATAAAAATGTTTGCTGGGCAGTAGTGGCACACGCCTTCAATCCCAGCACTCAGAGGCAGAGGCAGGTAAAATCTCTGAGTTTGAGGCCAGCCTGGTCTACAGAGTGAATTCCAGACAGCCAGAGCTACACAGTGAAACCCTGTCTCAAAAAAAAAAAAAAAAAAAAAAAAAAAAAAAAAAAAAATCAACCCTCAATCCCAACCCCCTGCAAAAACCACAAGTTTAAAATGTAAAACTACACATATACTATAATCTTACTTGTGATATCTATGTAGGGGAGAGGAGGTATGCATGGGAATGCTACAGCGTACATGTATTACAAGTCAGAGGACAACTTGAAGGAGTAAATTCTCTTCTCATATGGGTCCTGGGACTCAAACTCGATCACTAGGCCTGGCAGCCAAGTGACCCCACACACTGACCCATCTTGCCAGCCTTCAATCTGTGATCTTTACATTCAGAGGCATCTGCTGGCTGAAAAGAACACAAAAGCAAAGTCATAGGTAATAAGAACTACCGGTTTTCATTAAAGTTAGAAATTTATCATGTACAACGTAATATCTACAGAAAGACTTGTATGTGTGAAGGTATCCAGGGAAGGCAGAAGAGGGTATCAGATCCCTCTGGTGGTAGCTGATGGGTGCTAAGAAGTGAATGTAGGTCCTCTAGAAGAGCAGGAAGCACCCTTAATCAATGAGCATCTTTCTAACCTAGATGTAACATTGATATAGTAATTATTTCAAGATCATTTCCCACTAGAAGGAACTAGAGAAATACTAATGAAAGAGTGGAAAATAGGTAACAACGGTCCTGGGACATGCCAAAACAGATGTACAGGCCTAGGATTTCACAGGTCACTTTGGACATAAAAATAAAATAATAATAATAATGCACCGACAAGCAAATTAAACACCTGCATATACAAAATAAATATTTAAAAGCAATACAAGTACAACAGTGAAATTCATTATAAGTATGAGCAAGGCTGGGGAGGTAATTCTGTGAGTAGAAGAACCTGCAGCTGAAGCCCAAAGAGATGCCTAGGGCACATACAAAAGCTGAGCCCTGAGGACAGCAAGGTGGAGTGGGAACTGGAGACAGGAGAAGCCCCTGTGAGTTCTGGCATAAGTGACCCTCACACATAAGCACATACAAACTGTACATACAGAGAAACAACAGTAACTTAAAAAAAAAAAAAAGTACTAAAAAAAACTTAGTGGTCAAGCCAGGCAGTAAAGGGTGCATGCCTTTAATCTAGCACTCGGGAGACAAAGGCATGCAGATCTCTGAGTTCTGGTCTACAGAGTGAGTTCCAGGACAGCCAGGGCTACACAGAGAAACCCTGTCTTGAAAAACCAAAAGGGGGTGGCGGAAAGATAAATAAAAAGGAAGTAATATCACATTTATTCTACCTTTTTTGTACAGCCCATTATTTCAGGGCTGACAAAGTTCTTTAAAGACAATCCATATAGCTAATAAACTACTGTAATCTTTGCTGGGTTACATTAACACAATGGATCTAACAACACTTACCAGGGTCATTAAGCCCTAGCCAACTGTACTGTGTCTTAGGTACAGTACAGCCTCCCTGGAGTCCCTGAGTGAGTGGAGACAAGAATCTGAAACCTCATCCTCTTTACAGCCAGTCCTGCCTGAGTCACTGAGTTGATGTCAGCTTCCTGGCCTTTATAAAAATTGAGGAAATGATTCCTGACCTGCCCTCCTAGAAATCGGTTCCTAAGAAATGACTAAACAAAGGGCCGTTCTGGCCAGAGAAAGTTCTGTATACCAACTGAAGCCATGGGAGAGCGTGAAAGGAATTCAGATAAGCAGCAGTTTGAGACTATCAAAATAGGAAGGTTATGACTTGGTGGGCTGAGGCAGGAGATCACAAGTTCAAGTCAGTCTGGCCTAGAGTAAATTCCCAGGTCTACAGACCTAACGCATGAGACCCTGTCTCAACAAAAGCCTTGAGCTCCTCGTGTTTCCACCCCTCCAACCAATTCCACTGACTAGTTTTGTTTTTGTATGTTTTGCATATCCCTATTACCCACTGTCTTTTTCTTATGGATCTGTGAAATATTGTGCAGTCCCCCTTTTATTTTTATAAATATGCTCTCCTCGTCTGTCACTTGTACATCAACTTAATGTCATCTAATGTACAAAGTTTTCATTTTCTTTAAAATTTCATCTATGTGTGAATGTGGGTGAGTTTGGGCAGTGCTCATGGAAGCCAGAGAGGCCATCAGATCCCTGAACACGGAGTTACAGGTGATTAAAGCCCCTCAGCGTTGGTCCCGAGAACCCAACTCAGGCTCTCTGCAGAAGCAGCAAGCCCTCTTACCTGCTGAGCCACTTCTCCAGACTCGGTTTTCATCTTTTTACAGCCTTACCTATAAATCTTTAAATTAAGTAAGTTTGGATTTCCTACTAGACTTATAACAGCATGCCGAATACGAAAGATTTTTTTTTATGTCTACAGTTATCGAACATTTATAATTAATGGCATCTTTTTTAACAAATATGCCACTCTAATGGACTCCCATTTAAATCTCATTTTATTGTCCAGTTTGATTTCTTTCATTAAAGCACTGCTTGGTTGTAAGGGAGAATAATCAACTAAGGAATCCACTATGTCACATGAATTCTGGGGTTTTATTCAGTTAACCATCTAACTAAGTTTCTCTGGGGTGTATAGTATATTTCTACACGCACTAACTATACTTAAATACATATTAAATAAGTATGATGTTAAGCAAAGTCATTTACATTTGAAGCATTTTTCACAATTAGAAGCCTCTGATTTGAGGCTATTTAAAATTTTATATTGTAAATGAATTCTAATGATAAAAAACAAACAAAACCTTCCCATTTCTAGGCTTCATTCCAGTCTAGGACAAGAGGTAAATCCTACAAGTCGTCAAAATACATCATAAAAGTTAGGGCAGCTGCTGGCCTGGTGGCACACGCCTTTAATCGCAGCACTCGGGAGGGAGATTTCTGAGTTCAAGGCCAGTCTGGTCTACAGAGTGAGTTCCAGGGCAGCCATTTCAGTGGGTAGTAGACAACAATGAGACATGGGATAGAGAAGACCTGCACCCTAGGATGTAGAAATGCAGGATTACAGGAAACAAGATGAGAGATGTCATAAAGGCAGCATTTTGAACAGTCAAATCAGACGTGTTAATACACACATTACCATCTCCACGCTAGCCTATGAGCTGTCTGCACAAGATTTAGCCAAGTTAGCAACAGCATACAAGAACCTTTCTTGTATGGCTCATCCAGCTGAAGTCTGGTTACAGATAAAAATAATGAGCACTGGGGGAGCTGGTGAAAGCAGGGATTCCCTTGATTATTCTCCAGATATTCCATGACTTCAACTGTTTTTCTCCGAGTGTGGTGGTCCACATGTGATCTGACCAGCCAAGACCTGATCAACATAATTCTTAAATTTAGTCTTGAGCCCCATTGATAGTTTGAATAGTCAAAGGATACAGCTGACAAACTTTCTGAGCAACTCCATCAATTGCAGTCTTTCATGGTTGTTTTTTGTTTTTTGTTTTTTTTGTTTTTGTTTTTTTTTGTTTTTTTTTTTTTGGTTTATTTGTTTGTTTTTCAGAGACAAGGGTTTCTCTGTGTAACAGTCCTGGCTGTCCTGGAACTCACTTTGGAGACCAGGCTAGCCTCGAACTCACTGAGATCCGCCTGCCTCTGCCTCCCAAGCGCCACTACCACCCAGCTCATGTGTAGTCTTATAGCAAGCTACATCTTCACTTGTTTACTACTGCATTTTGGAATGAGCCTGTAGGAATGAACATTTATTTCTACTAAATGTCTTCTGATTTAGATCCAATATACAGTATATTTTAAATTGAGGGGTGGGAGGGGAGCAATGAGGTGGCTCAGCAGGTAAAGGCATATGTTGCCAAATGTGATAAACTGAGTTGGTGGAAGGACAGAACTGACTTCCAAAGCTGTCCTTTGTCCTCCATACATACAAACAGAGACCCAACCACCCCCGACATAAAATAAAAATTTGTTTTCTCTTGAATCTTGATTCTGTCACTTATGGTGTTACTAGCTTCTCTATCAAATTCCTGTCAACTACAACTTGGATGAGTAAATCACATAGGTCTTCCTTTACTTCCTGTTAAAAGTACAAACAGGTCAGGCAAGACACAGTACTGGAACTTTCCAATACACACCTGCTGTCAGCCTCTTTTGTGTAGTTACTGAAACAAGACCACCAAGATACCTAACTTTACTCCCGTTACTAATGGAGGCTTAGAGAACCCCACAACACACATTTGTTAATAAGAATCAAGTATAGTGAGTGACATGAATCTGTAACCCCAGCACTTGAGAGGCAGAGGCAGGGGGACCAGAAATTCAAGATCTTCCCTAGCCACTGAGTTCCAGGTCAGCTTGGGAAAAACTGTCTGAAAAAAAAACAACGAATCAGCCAACCAACCAACCGACCCAACAGACAAATGTCACCAAAGAGTACTTACTTACTGTTAACAGGTAAAACTATACTGTCTAATTTTGTTATTTTATCATAATTTTATACTTTCACTCTGTATTCTGTTCTGTTCCATCCTGCTCCTTCTTCTAAAGGCTGGTGGTAACTCACATTAAGATGATTTCTCAACCTACCGATGAGACCTGAATAAGCAAAACAAAGATTGGAAATCCATCTGAAGGGTCTAGAAATATGGCTCAGAAGTTAAAAACCCACACAGCTCCCCCAGAGAACCCAAGCTCAGCTCCTAATACTCATTCAGGAGCGGGGAGAATATGACCACATCTTCTGGCCTCAGCAGACACTGACACATATGTGGCATACACATGCATACTATACATGTGCGCATACATATATACACACACCAAGTAAATAAACAGAAATAAAAATAAAAATAATTCTTTAAAAGTCAATCTGAAAAAGCTTTGACAGCTTTCTTATTCATATGCTGGACTTCTCAAACAACCACAAAGATTTTATATAATGAGCCTGGAAATTATATATTACAAAATATTATTTATAAACATCTGTAATATATGACTGCTTTCTTTGATTTTTTTAAATCAATAAAAATGATTCATAGATATATTAAGGAATTAAAGGTACAGTATTGTTATTTTAGAACTAATTTCAAAAATGTGAATTTCAACTATTTCTAAACAAATCAGTAGTATACTTTTAGTAGGTAAACCAACTCCCTCATTTAAGAAAGAAAAACCAAAAAAAGAAAGAGAAGAAAAGAAAGAAAAGAGAGAAAAAAAAGAAAAGCTGGGCACAGTGTGGTGCATGCCTTTAATGCCAGCACTCAGGAGGATCTCTGTGAATCTCTACAGCGTGAGTTCCAGGACAGCCAGAACTACACAGAGAAACAAACAAAGAAACCTGGGGCTGGAGAGATGGCCCAGCAGTTAACAGCACTTGCTGCTCTTGCAGAAGATTCAGGTTCGGTTCCCAGCACCACAGTGTAGCTCACAATCATCTACAACTTCAGCTCCAGGGACTCTAACACCTTCTTTAGGTGTCAAGAGCCACCAGGCACCCACATAGTACATACATACACATGTAGGCAAAATACTCATACACATGAAATAAAAAAGAATGAGAAACTGGGCCAATGAGATGACTCAGTGGGCAAAGGCACTTGCCACCAATCCTGACAAGCCTGAGTTTAATCCATAGAACCCACATGGTAGAAGCTTCTGCAAGCTGTCCTTTGGCCTCTGCATATACAAAGTAAGATCAATGTAATGCACATAATAAAGTAGTGAAAAAATTTATTTTAAAAGAACGAGAAAGTATCAATCTTCAAGAAAGAAACTGCGGGCTGGAGAGATGGCTCAGCGGTTAAGAGCACTGGCTGCTCTTCCAGAGGACCTGAGTTCAATTCCCAGCAACCACATGGTGGCTCACAGCCATCTGTAATGAGATCTGGTGCCCTCTTCTGGCCTGCAGGAATTCATGCAAGCAGAGCACTGTATACATAATAAATAAAATAAATCTTTAAAAAAAAAAAAAGAAAGAAAGAAAGAAAGAAAGAAACTGCAATCTACCTTTTGTCAAGGTAAACTTCTTACTTGCTCTGCCACAAGGCTGTGCAAACACAGTCCATATGATCATGGGCAAACATCATGGTCTCGCCCACATTTTTGTAAATAAGAAAAGCAAATAGCCAACCCTGCCCTTTAGAAAGCGAATTCCTGAAGAAGGATGCAACAATCAAACTTGACCTGTAACAGATGAGAAAAACCTGAAACAAATTTCAAGTATGGTCAGACAAAACTACCTTTTGGAAGATTTTTTTTTTTATGTTGAAGAAGTAATAGTGTATTAGAAATGTGTGACTTTAAAAAGTCATACCTGCAAAGGCAATTTCTAAATTTGCCTTTAGTCATTCTGATGAAAAACTGTATTTTTTAAAAAACTTAAACTCACAGCTTTAAATGTCTACAGAGTCAGATATAAACCTGGGAAATTGCTCTCCTTCAAGGTCTGGCATTACTATTTTTGTTCTGGCCAAATGCCCACAAAAGCACAAACATACTGCAAAACCTGCCCAAGCTGCACCACCGTAGCTGGAGATTTACAGATTTGTTTTCTTTTTAACTACCTGAAGGCTGTCCAATAGTAGTATTTAGTGTAAATAAACTTTTTTCAGCAAATATTTTTGGAGAAAGAATGTACAACTGCATGGTACTTTAGACTTAAGATCATATAGAGCAGTGGTTCTCAACCTTCCTAATGCTCTGACCCTTCAATACAGTTCCTCATGTTGTGGGGACCCCCAACCATACCATTATTTTCATTGCTACTTCATAACTGCAATTTCATTACTGTTACAAATCATAATCTGATATGCATCCCCAAAGAGGTCACAACCCAAAGACCGAGAACTATTTAGGTAGAACCACATCCTAAGACGACCTTTCTCCTACCCAGACACCACATCCTTTCTACCCTCCATGTCACCAAATTAACTGGCATATGAAGGCTTGATCCTAGGTTGAGAGAAGAGTTCTCAATGAAACAATGAAGCTAAACAGTGTTTAACATCAGAGGAAGCAACTAGATCTTGCAGCTGTCACTAACTGGCAGGATCACACAGAAGCTGGCGGTTGCTTGTGCTTTTTTGGAGGAAATAAAACGTTCTACCACATACCAACAACTCAGCTCATGGATCTAGAAAGATGAGGTCATGGTATGAAGTAGAATAAGAAGAGAGGTACACACAGAGCAGACTTCAAATCTACAGAATACCAACAAACACGCCATTACTATATCCTACCAGTACCAAGTTCAGAGGACAAGCAAGGCACACTGCACACTAAAGGCAGGTATCAAGGTGAAGATGCTCCCTGAACAGGCTCTTAGACACTGATACTTTTGGATGAAAGCCAGAAGTTGGCTAGAGAGCTGTATGCCACAGTCTAAAGTCTGATATGGAAACAAAACTATTTTGTACTTTTGTGGGTAATAAAGCATGTAGTGGAAAGGAAGGCAAAAGTTGAAAAGCTCAGTGCTGTTTACAAAATGGCCACATGCCTTCTTTTATTGCTCAAAGAACATTTCAATCCTGATGTGTAGACAGCACAATACAGTCAAACTGGAAAATCTGCCTTTTCATCTGGAATCTCTATCTCAAATGTAAGAAACAGCTTCTTACAGCCAAGGGAGCATAAGATGTTAAGCTGAGAGACACTCCAACCAGGAAAAGCTTCTTACATTGAAAACTTTCTTCCCTCTGTAAATTTTCAACATAGGATTTTATTTTTCCTTCCCCATTTTATAAGTGGAATGCTACTAACCCAAGTATCTACAATGACTAAATATCTGAGTGCTATTGCACACAAAGGAACAATTCAAGCATACAGATTATCATTCTCATATGCAAATACCCCACATCTTTCATCTTGATTTTTTAAATTTCTTACTTTATTTTTTAGTTTTTTAAAATCAGTCTCACAATTTAGCCCTGGAACTCAGATATCTGCTTGCCTCTGCCTCCTGAATGCTGTGATAAAAGGCATGTACCATCATGCCCAGCCTTTCCTTGATTTATTTATTTGTTTGTTTATTGTTTTTATTTGTTTGTTTGTTTTGCCTGCATGCATGTCTGTGTGAAGGTGTCAGATCTTGGAGTTACAGACAGTTGTTAGCTGCTACGTGGGTGCTGGGAACTGAACCCGGGTCCCCCGGAAGAGCAGTCGGTGCTCTTAACCACTGAGCCATCTCTCCAGCCCGATTTATTTATTTATTTAACTCCTCCAAATATTGAGACTATTGTTAACTATAGTGTCTGAATCATAGCGGTTTGAACAGGAAGTTACCCTGATTAAAACTGGATTCCCACATGTGTTCTAGGAGTGAAGCAAATAGGGTGAGCTTGTTTCAAAACAATGGGGGATAAACGGTGCAAGCTCAGAGATGTCTTCAGACTGAAATGGTATTAGCTACGGTGCTGACCGCACTGAGTTCTGGAGTGAGAGGTCAATCTACTCCAACCTAAATCACTTCATTCCTATCGGTTTTACATAGTGGACTTCTATGTTGTGACTAGAACATAATCTGTTTTTAAGCCAAAGCCTTAAGTATATAACCTCTCAAACTCATTATCCTCTTACTCTGCCTCCCAAGTACTGGGGTCACAGGCAGATGCCAAGACCTAGCCCTTCAAATCAATGTAGGCACCTAGTTTGAAATCAAGCTCTGGGCAAGCTCTTTTCTTTTCAGAGGCAGCTATTAGTACTGTCCACTAGGACTGGCCAATTGTTAAAGCCAGAACCTAAGAGTATAACCTTGAACCTTTCTGGTATCTAACTTTACTAAGACATTCAGAGGCATGATTGAAAGGCCACTATCACAGTTCCAGAGCATCATAAAGCCAATGACTTGAACATGTATAGTGGTATAAGCCTACAATCCCAGAACTCCAGAGGCTGAGGTGGAAGAATCACAACTGGGTCAGTCAGAAAAAAATACTGATTTAATAATACTGCACTCCAGGCCAATAGTATCTTTTAGGTTTTAAACTAAAATATCTTACACTTAAGCCTGAATAGCTAAATAGACACTATACTGACATCCTTAATTCCTGGAAGTCATGCTTCTCTTAAATGACCAGTTTGTTTTGTGTCTTACATACAGTCATGCTTGGAGCTGACTCTTTATTCTAGCTACCCAACTCAAAGCCAAATGTGGGATTTCACCTAACAGCACACAAAAATGTGTTTATTTGTGTATTAACCCTTACTCGAGTCGATTTGTCCTGTTTTTCTACATTCCTTATCTTGTTTTCTATGGATAGTAGTTAGTAAAGAAAGAGAGAGAAGGAAAAATACTCCTAATTTTTTCCATTTCCTAAAATGGTAATAGGTGCCTGGTCAGCTTTTCATCACTGTAACAAAACTGCCTGAGTCAGGCTAACTTAAAAAATCTGTTTGTTTAGCTCACAGTGTTAGAGGTTCAAGGGCACAGCACCTGCATCAGTGCAACTTTAAGGAGGGCCTCTTCAATGGTGCCACACTAACTCTATTAGGTGACAATGGCAGGAACAGCAGTTACTGGAGACATTTCAAACAGCAGCAAAAAAAAAAAAAAAAAAAAGAAAAGGGGTCCCTCTAACAAGAACTTCACCCCCTTTACTAGGAGCACTAGGCCCACTTCTTGGTGGCCTGACTTATGATCCATTGAGGATCACGTCTTCCACAAGTCTTCCATTTGGATACTTGAGGACTAAATCAAATCCAAACCATAGCAGTGAGGGACAAAAGAATCTAAGCTTAGCATATGGGAGCAAACATAAGCTGTTAATCTTAGCTTTACATTACAAATTTGCTTAATACAACACAACCCAGTGTGTTAGTTATCTCCCCCAGGTGAGATTTAGAAACAATGCTAAGAAGATCCTATGTCAAAAAAGAGAAAGTACATTAAGGCAATCGATACGTATGGTTTACACAAAATCAAAATAAGGGACTGTGTTTTCTTAAGAGTCAAATTCTGGCTCTGAGAGTGGTCCAGCCTCCTCAGGAGTGTAAAAGGGCAGCCCCAGCACCTTCACTGTGTACACTGTCTACTCATTTATGTACCTGTTTAGTTCCCATCAATCTCCTTTCTGGTTAAGAAAAAACACAAGTATTTCCAAGCTTATGCAACATATTGTTCAAGCTGCTGTTACATGAAAGGCACTGAAGAAACTAAGTTTTAAATGTCTGCTTTCATAGAAAATTATTTTTACCAGGTATACAAAATATATTCTATTCAAACAGTATAAAAATTTCCATTCATAAATTAAAATAACAGCTAAGCTGTACTTGCATATCATTTCATAGTCTATTCTCATCTCATCAAGGGCATCAAGGAAGTACCAAGAATATAAATGAAGATGGGGTGGCAAGCAATAGGCAGAGAACACAGTGTAAATGGGAAACAATAGACAAATGATGAGGTAAACAAAAATGCTGCCCAATCAACAAACACTGGTTAAACTACAACCCCACAACCAGTAAGAATTTTTATAAGTGGACTTTTAATTGGCAGTCACTTATAGTTAAGTATGAAAAATAAAATGTATTTTACTGGTTTACATGAAATGAGCATGCTGGGGATGATTGATTGATAAAACACTGATTGGCCAGTAGCCAGGCAGGAAGTATAGGCGGGACTAGCAGAGAGGAGAATTAAGAGAACAGGAAGGCGGAGAGGAGACACCAGCCTGCCGTCCAGGGACCATCATGTAGAGGCAGCAGGTAAAAATACGGAACATGTGGTGACATATAGATTAACAAAAATGGGCTGAGTATAAGAGTAAGAGCTAGACAATGGTAGGCCTGAGCTAATGGCCGAACAGTTTAAATAATATAAGTGTGTGTATGTTTATTTTATAAGTGGGCTAAGGGACTGCCGGGGCTTGGGGGGACCCAGAGAGAAAACCTCTAGCTACATGAACATCTTAACAACCCGCACACACATACTAGGCCGTGGTAGTTCCCAGAGAACAGCTGTCAAGTCTGATCCCTAGGATGCATACATGGAAGGAGAGAACCAACTCCTCCACTGTGCCCTCTATCTCCACAGGCACACCGTGGCATGTGTGTGTCCACTTACACACATAAATCGAATGCATGCACACTAAATAAATACAATTTAATGCACAAATATGAAATATTTTTCTTGCTTAGTCTTCCCACTTTTTCTTAGGATTATACAGTTTCTTAAAAGTTTATTTTTTTCCAGCAATTCCAAATATTTCATATTTAGACATTTCATTTTTTTCATAGCCAGAGTATTTCTGTTCTGACATTTATAATACTGCTAACAAGAAATCAATATCTTTGTATAAAATATGGCTACTGGGCTGAACTCTTTAGCTCTTTAACTAACTGTACTCATTTTACTAAGTTTAGGATTATAACTAGCTGAGTACAGTGAAACATGCTGATAATCCCAGCACAAAACAGCAATAGAAACTATAAAATACCATCAAGTTTAGTTAAGCAGGGAATTGTTAAGAGGGTGACAACTAGTATTTACTGTGTGCTTGGTTCTGGTCTACTCATTTCACAGCAAGCCTGAGAAGATTATTATTCTAGTCACACAATAGAGAAATTCCAAGTAAGAGCTTTAGGATGTAAGCCACCGGGCCTGGGTCTGGCACTAGAGGACATTTAACCTCAGGGTTTCTCAGGCTGGCATTCTCCAAGAAGAGAGTGCTAACTAACTACACTGTTCCTCCTGCCCACAGCTCTTAGAAAACAAGCAGGATACAAGGACACAGCTGGTGCCTACTGCTGTCCTGCTGTCCTGCTGTCCTGGCCAGAATAAGAACATGCTAAGTTAGGGAGGAAACAGCAATACTGGAAGAGTTTCCTTTTAAAGGTAAAATCTCACTGCAACCCAGGCTGAACTCAATCCAGTGATTCTCCTGCCTCGCTCTCCCAAGTGCTGGGAAAATGGCTCACAGATTTGACTAAAGGCTAATCTGATTTATGAGGGCATTTTCTCAATTGAGGTTTCTCCTTTCCAGATAACCCTAGCTTGTCTCAAGTTGACAAAACAAACAAACAAACAAAAACAAACAAAAAAACCCTAAAAACCTAACTAGTAAAATAGAATTACTTCGTTAAAACATCAAAAATATTCCAACTTAAAACCATCTGAATGTTTTCCTTACTTAGAATTCTGAAAGAAGGAAAATAGCTAATGGCCTGGAGCTTTTAGAAATCAACACCTGGCTGTGGCATACGGCAATTATACCAAGTTCCAGCTCTATGGTTTGTAGACTTCACCTTTCCATTCAGTGGAGTAACAGCACTTGAACTTCTCTAGTCTTCCTGTAAGACTCCGTTTCTTCTCAGCTCCTTAATCAGCACTGATGGTAACTCAGTAACACACTGCCTGACCAGAAGGCTTGGCTTGGCTATGTTCCAGGATGGGTCTACAACCCATCAAGACAAAACTATACCATGTACACAAGGTTAAGCTCTGCACCACAGTTCTGAATGTAGGACCCTTTCTAGATTTACAACTGAGGCTATTGTTTCATTTATTAAAGACATGAAAACACTGGGTTCTTATAAATGGGCTGAATACTCACATAGGTCTTGACAATGTACCAGCAACTGGTATCCATGTATAGGTTGGCAATTACTTTGTACCTCGATTTTTGTGCTTGCACCAGCATAGAATCCAGGTGCTATTTTCATACTGAACTGGCATGTGTCGAGGACACTGTCTGCTGCTCTTAGTTTAGCACCTCTCGCATACCCCAGACTAGTGACTCCACTGACTACTCGCTGTATTTAACAGAGAAGCCCTTCTCAGGTGCACCAGAAGGCCATAAAAAATGTTCACCAGGGGTCAGGAGAGATGGCTTAGCAGTTAAGAGTGCCTGCTGCTCTTGAAGAGGACTTGAATTCAGTTCCCAGCACCATATTAGGTGGCTCACAACCTCTTGTAACTCTAGCTCCCAAGTGTTTCTTTACCTCTGCCCCAGGAAGGCACTTGAACGCACGTGCACACTCCAACATTCAAATACAGTACAGCTGAAACTTATTTTTTTTTTCCCCTGAGACAGGGTCTCACTATGCAGCTCTGGCTGTCCGGGCACTCTATGTAGACCAGGCTGGCCCCAAACTCACAGAGATCCACCTGCTTCCCAAGTGCTGGGATGAAAGACATGTGCCACCAAGCCTGACTTTTTTTTTTTTTTTTTAAAGGGGAGGGGGGAACTTAATTTTTTTAAAGTCCAGGAAAAAAAAGTCAAGTGAGGAGGAATTTACTCTCGGCTAGAACACTCAAATGTGTTGTGTACATAAATACATAAATACATGAAGTAGTCAGCTATGTTTAAGACAATAGATAGATGATTTGGCTTCCACCATTACTGATCTCCTCTGTCTCTTTTCTTGGCTTAAGGCCCCAGTGACAGTAGAAATATTAAGAATAGGAGAACTAAAAATAACCTGTAGAAATGGGAATAAAACAAGAAACATCAACTTTTATTTTAGTGAATTAGAACTACAAGAAATGGGGTTGGAGATAACTTGGTAATTAAGAGTACTGGCTGCTCTTCCAGAGGACCTGGGTTCAATTCCCAACACCAACATGGCAGCTCACAACTGTAACTCCAGTTCCAGGAGATCCCAGCTTCAGGAGATCTGACACCCTCTTCTGGCCTCCCTGGTACCTGTAGACACATACACAAACACCATTCAACTATTACCTGCCACATGGCTGGAACAATCGCACCTCCATTAAATCCTGTCAGTTAAGCTGGAGAAAGAGAGATGGCCAGATACCCTCACACAGACATACATCCAGGCAAAACATCAATGCACATAAAATAAAAATAAATAAATCATAAAAAAAAACTACAAGAAACTAATCATTGTAGCAAGCACACGCACTGTTTGTTTAGACAGGGTCTCACTATTGTAGCCCAGGCTAAATTCAAATGTGTAAATCTGCCTCCTGCTTCAACATCCTGAGAGCTAGGATTACAGGCATGCACCATAATGCTGGGCTAGTATGGATACGTTTGTATTTAATTACATGCTTATTTAAGGAACTGTGTAAAAGAAACTTTTTAATTGTGCAATACTGTACCACAAAGCTTATAACTAGGAGGTAAAACTTTTAAGTGTGTCCTTTCTGCTGACGTCACAACAAATAACACATTCAACTACAGATCAAAGAGTAAGCTACTCAAAGAATTTCCAGAGTCATAAAATATCCTGAACACATATATGGCACAGAAAAAGAGCTCTGAGAGCGTCAGTCACTGTAACAGCTACTATGTACTTGGAACACGCCAGATACTGTGCACAATGTTTTCTTATTGAACCTTCACAGCTTCTTTACAGACAGCAGTCTACTCTTACTATTTTATGAACAGGAAAGTAGGGAAGAATGGGCCTACAATATGATCCCCAGCAGCCTAAACTAGGATTTAAGTCCTTTCTTATGGCCTTTAAACACTGAGCTTCTGAGCTGTTTCACTACAGAACTATCTCTATAGTACAGCCTCACTATTATATCTCCTGTGTTTATAACCCATGTAACTTAAAAATGTAGTATCTCAAATTGCATGGTGAATTGTTTCTAATAGCTTATAACAAGCATTAATAAATCTAGAATACTGGAAAGCATCATACATAAGGTTTAAAAACTGCTTCATGAGCTGCAGATATGGCACAGTGTTCTTCCAAAGGACCAGGGTTTGATTTCCAGCATCTACATGTATCTTTGGTTCTAGGGATTCTGATTTCTTCTTCTGAACTCCATGGATACTAGGTATGTATGTGGTACACATACATGTAAGCAAAATACTCATTTCAAAACGAAAATATTAATTCTGATAAAAAGTTATCATCTCCCAGCTGGGCATGGTAGCACGCACACACCTGTAAACCTGTCACTCAGGAAGCAAGAAACAAAAACTGCCAGCCAGGCGTTGGTGGCACACGCCTTTAATCCCACCCAGCACTGGGAGGCAGAGCCAGGCGTTCGAGGCCAGCTGGGTCTACAGAGCGGGATCCAGGACAGGCACCAAAGCTACACAGAGAAACCCTGTCTCGAAAAACAAAAAAATAAAACAAAAGAAACAAAAACTGCCAAAAGTTCTAGGCCAGCCTAGTCTACCTACCTATCAAGTTCTAGGCCAGCCAGAGCTACAAGGCAAATTGCTATTAAAAAAAAATTAACGCCGGGCGGTGGTGGTGCACGCCTTTAATCCCAGCACTCGGGAGGCAGAGTTCGAGGCCAGCCTGGACTACCAAGTGAGTTCCAGGAAAGGTGCAAAGCTACACAGAGAAACCCTGTCTCGGGGAAAAAAAAAAAAATTAACATCTTTATCAGAAAGTAATTCTATGATGATACCAGTAAGTATGCAAAGAGACTATTTCTCAAACTATTCCAATGGAACCTCTCTTAAGGTCTTCATGGGTCTTCCCAGGGAAAGGGACATTATAACCAAATAACCTCAGCATGTTGGGAAGTGTTGCCAATTGTGGTGCCTTTGGAAAGGGTCATAATGTGCACTGTTTTTCTCTGACAAGCTCTACAGAAAAAAATAATCACCTTTAAAAATAAAACTCTGGGCCAGACGGTGGTGGTGCGGGACTTTAAGCCCAGCACTCGAGAGCCAGAGGCAGGCGGATCTCTGTGAGTTCAAGGCCAGCTTGGTCTACAAAGCGAGTTCCAGGACAGGATCCAAAGCTACAGAGAAACCTTGTCTTGGAAAAACAACAGCAACATCAACAACAGCAAAAAATCTGAGGGTAAGGCTAAAGCCTGATGGTAGAGCATCCATCTAGAATGCATGAAGCCCTGAGATCAATCATTAAAACAAAACAAAATAAACAACTGTGGTACATGCCTGTAACCAACACCTGGGAAGCAGCAGCAGAAAAATCAGGAATGTAAGGTCATCCTCAGTTATACAGAAAATTCAAGGCCAGCCTGGACATGAGGCCCTGCCCCCTCTCACCTCCCCCCCCCCCCCCAGACCCACAATAACAGCTACTGAGCTATCAAAGACTAATAATACTCCACAAAACACAATAAACTTACCAGGAAAGGAGAATGCTTTAACTTTCTACTACAATCTCTTCTATTATGTAAATAACTTACAAGTGCAAATACAGCAGGGATAGATAGATGAACAGGAAAATGTACTTTGGTTCTTAAGTTCATCTCAGCTGACTACAAATTTTATCAATTATCATATGCCTGTATCATTGATTATTTACAGAAACATTTTATTCCCTAAAAATACAAAATAAAGCAAGAAGAGACCTTAAAAAGTTTTTCAAGATGGACGTGGTGGCACATCCCAGAACTTGGGAGGCAGAGGGAGGAGGATCCCTGTGTTTGAGGCCAGCATGGTCTACCTAGTGAGATCCAGGGCAACTAAAGCTGTTATACAGAGAAACCCTGTCTCAAAACACCAAAAAAGGTTTTCAAAAGTGAGAACAAACACCAAAATTTTCAATTCCAACTTACAACTAATATACCTAATGTAAGTCATAAAGGCTGAACAAAGGATAAAGTCATCGTGTAAAGGGGTTGAGAACCAGATTTGCATAGATTGTACCAGTGAGTCAAGTTCCTGCCTGCCTGCCAGAAGTATCTAGAAAACAGTTTGCCATTAAAGCAGAAAAGAGTTGTTTAGCTAGATTAACAATTTCCTGAGGCCAGGCACTTAAAAACAGCAGAAAGTTTGTAGCATGTGAATCAAACAAAAGTCACCAAGGAGTTGTTACTCGTTTGGGTCACCTTGTCTTTGGCCACCGTTATAATCCTAGTTTGACAAGGAGTGGTAGCTCAGCTGGTGCAGAAGCTTTATGCAGGTAGAACATCAGCACATCTGCCAGGAACTGCCTCAGGACCGACCTTGCTATCTCCAACCTGACCCTCCAGGTCTGATCCTTCCTTCCACTCACTGCCTTTGGTTCAGGTCCCCCCTCCCCCCAGACTTCTTGTTCTTCATCTTCACCCTACGCTGAGGACTTAAATAGTGTGAGATAACTCTAGGCACCTGACTCACTGGGAAAAACTATGTGCCAGTGCAGTCAGTCACTTGCCTTTACCGTTCCGTAGAGAAACAGCTTTCAAGACCACAAACAAATCCCCAGAGGGAAAAAAGGTAAGGCACACTCCCACAACACCATCACAAAAAAATACAGGCAATATAGACTTGAGGGGTTTCCAACCCAGGCCTCTTGGTAGAATCAAGGATGACTGAAGCCCAGAGTGATATTATTAGTCATCCCATCAGAACCCAGTCCTGCCTACTGCCCACATGCCTCTCATCCTCACAGTAGGAGTAACATAAAAAATAAATGCTACCCGCTGGACTAACTAAACTATAAACTACTAAGCAATTATAACTATACAACTAAACCATTTAAATCCAACCATCTTTTTGGAGATTATAACATGTGGCTATTGTTTAGAAATGTATCAAAAATCCTCATCTGCCTTTATTAATAATAAACCTTCATTTAAAACACTAACTCAAAAATGCTCAACAAGAAACCAAATCCTTACTGAGAAAAACAATTTCAGATGATGAAGTAATGCTTAGTCCAGAGAGTTCCTGTTTTGAAGTGGGGCGGGCCTGGTTCCTAATCCCAGCTCAACTGCAGTATTTGTATGCTT
This sequence comes from Peromyscus eremicus, assembly GCF_949786415.1. Taxonomy (NCBI): domain Eukaryota; kingdom Metazoa; phylum Chordata; class Mammalia; order Rodentia; family Cricetidae; genus Peromyscus; species Peromyscus eremicus. The sequence continues at coordinate 1,755,557 of NC_081429.1, read as the reverse complement.
AGAAAATTTCCAATTTGGTTTCCCATCTGTAATGATGGAGACAATAAACACTATGGAGGCTTGTCCAACATGTCAACAGGTACGGTAGTCATGTGAAGTTTATCTAGTAATTCTTATTCACCTCCCTCGATTCTCTATTTCACCTTTAATCTTCATACTGCCACCCCAAACATGATTATGAACCTTTGTATGCTAAAACCAAAAAAAATGCATACTATATGCTAAAGGACATTTTAAAAAAATAGGTTCAAAAAAGACATTACTTCATAAAGTACCAAAATTCCACTCAAGCAATCTCCATGAAGAACAAAGAGAGGGCTGGAGACATGGCCCAGAGGTTAAGAGCACTGACTGCTCTTCCAGAGGTCCTGAGTTCAATTCCCAGCAACCACATGGTGGCTCACAACCATCTGTAATGAGATCTGGTGCCCTCTTCTGGCTTGCAGTCACATATGCTGTATACATAATAAATAAATCTTTAAAAAAAAAAAAAAAAAGAACAAAGAGACCCAGCTCCAGTTGTGGGGAGAATTCCCACAGAGCTACACCTGATTTGACTCCAGAGTGTTAGCACCTAGCCTTAATCTACCTTTTGTGATTGCTACCTTTTGTTTCTTAGTATCCTCTATTGATTCTGGTCTGAGAGTCTTCTGAAGATGCAAAGCCTATGTAAATTTGGCTGAAGAAGAACCAGGAACACTGCAGGCATTCTTTGGCTGAGGAATTTGTATTTGGCATTGTCCCTTTGGGAAGCTTAGATGAGAAGTGTTGGGGTGCAAATTGGAGAACAATAAAAGAGTCCTTTGCTAAACTACAGTGGTTCAGTCCAAAGAGAGACCAGCAGCTGGAAAGGAATAGAATCATCCTTGAGGTGCCTCTGTCTCTTGAGTCCATGAACCTTTGTGAACCTACCCCCACACCCGTCATACAACACCAGTTCCAGTCGCACAGCTCATAAGCTGTACAACCCTGGGCAAATGGCTGCACTTCCTAGAAAACCCTACCTGCAAAGTTAACCAAACATTGCCTCCAGTTACGGTGAGTTTCAGTGTTTCCATCTGCAGGAAGAACCATTCTGACTAGACTGTTTCTAAAGTCCTAAGGTTTCTTCCACCCAGAACAGTGTATTATTAGCATCACAAAACTTAAGATGTCTGGACAGTTAGTATGCCAGGCCCACCACCCCTACAAGCCTTTCAGATGTAGTCCTACCATTCCTATCTAAGGAATCTAAACTAAAAGGGAGTTCAGGAACTTGCTTTTAACCCCAAGATTAGCCCTGCCCTCCAAATCCCATAAACCCAAGAATGGGCCCACATAGACTTATAAACCACAACCTGCTGAGGCTGTCTTCCCCTGCGCTTAATACAGCAGGTTCGTAATCTGTGGAGGAAGAACAGGGCCTTATCAGAAGGCAAGCTATTGGCCATTAGACAAGGCTGTAAAAGCAGCAACTTAACACCAAGCCACAAAAACTATGTTTTGTTTCTCATGCAAATATTTTACCAAAATTAATCAAGGAGTTGTACTTCCTTGGTCAACAATATACCCACTGGATAATGCACCAAAGAATGATTGCTCAATAAAATCAGGCTGCTACTAAACACTGGTGAATTAATTAACTAGGCTTTCTTTCTTTGTAATATGCACTGAAAATGCTCGCTCTCTCGCTCTCTCTCTCTCTCTCTCTCTCTCTCTCTCTCTCACACACACACACACACACACACACACACACACACACACACACACAAAGTTGAGTGTGGTGGTACATGCCTGTAAGCCAGTACCTAGAAAACTGAGGGAGGAAGCTAGACTGGTCTAACAGTGAACTAGAGGCCAACCTAGGCCACAATGAGACCCTGTCCCCACTCCCCCCAAAACATATACCTATAAACAAGCAAACATAAACCTACAGCTTAAAACAATCCACTGGCTCTGAGTACCAAGAGTAACAAGGTCTCAAGTTAGAAGAAATAATCAAGGAATAGGTATTCGATGAACACAGTCTACATAAATGGCCTGGGCAGGCTTGACCACTCTCCTTCCGGGCTACTTCACACCTGACTGACCTCTTGCAATTCTCTGCATGCCATTCCCCCTTCCTCTGCCAGTTTAAATGCACAGCTGCTATAGATCACAAGTCTATCTTCTTCTGCCTCTGCCTTCCTGGGGAATTAAAATGACAGCAAAAGTAAGTTCTGTAAGATCAAAAATGGCAGAGGACTATACACAACAACACACATGATGCTGATGGCAATGAGCCATTAACCTTCAATCTAAACTCTGTTACCAAGAACCTCAATAACTCTTCTCATAATCCTTGGATGGTCTGAGAAGTAGAAGCAAAACATTTCCCATTTTATTCCCAGACTCGTCTACAAGTAATGGTAGTGAAAACACTGCCTCCATCGGCTCCCTCCACCACGTCCCCTGGATTGATCCAGTGATTAAACCAGGTGTGGTGGCTCCTGCCTTTAATCTCAGCACTCACTTTAATCTTAGCCCTAGAGAGGCAGAGGCAGGCACATCTTGTTTAATTTGAGGCCAGCCTGGCCTAGGTTACAAGACAGCCAGTGCTACGCACAAAAACCCATTCTCAAAACAACAAAAACAAAAACAAAAACAAAAAAACAAACAAACGAACAACCAGTTCCACAGTCAAGACTCCTCAGGCACGATAGCACACGGCATGTCTAAGCACCCAAGCACTCCAAGGAGGATGAAGCACAAGGACCATGTGAGGCCACATACCTGGACCCCAGATAAAACAAACAAAAAGCACAAAAATAAAACCACACAAAATTTATCACGGGGTTTCTCTGTGTAACAGCTCTGGCTGTCCTGGAACTTGCTCTGTAAACCAGGCTGGCCTGGTCTCAGAGATCCGCCTGCCTCTGCCTCCCAAGTGCTGGGATTAAAGGCATTCACTGCTGCTGCCGCCGCCGCCGCCGCCACCGCCACCGCCACCGCCACCGCCACCGCCACCGCCACCGCCACCGCCACCGCCACCGCCGCCTGACTCTCATACTGTTTTACTAGAGGTTCAGAATCAGTCTTCTCTGACAAAAAAACAAAAAACAAAAAACAAAACAAAACAAAACAAAAAAAAAAAACCAACAACAGAATGACTATATACCCTTGTGACAATTCAGCTACTTGGACTGCTCTGCACACACACACACACACACACACACACACACACACACACACACACAAATACAGTATTTTCACACCTCTGGAATGAAACATCCAAAGTCAGAAGGGAATCTAGTCCAGGGATCCATGGAGATTTCATTTTCCCAAACTTTATCATATGACGAAATTTTGTCTACAAAAATAAAAATTTTGCTACTATCCAATTATCTATGACATTCCTATTTATATAACACATAAGAGTACCCATAAAGCAAACACCTTATTAAAATGACCGATGAAAAAGAAGTAAATGGATTTTTTTTAAAAGGTAAGCTTTCAAATTTCAATAATAGTAACCAAAAGACACCACCTGAAATTCTGGTCTACTACTGGATTTTATCTTTTATGCTTGTGGGAAGGAGAGTGTGATTTCGTGTCTGCATCTATACTTAAATACTTATACAGCCAGCAAGTATCAACAGTCAGTGAGGAACTTCTCAGGAAAATTATGCCGTTGGTAAAATATAGTAACTTATTATATATTTTTATTATATTATATATTAAATATAAATATAATTATATTTAACAAAAACTGACCAAAAGAAAATCTTTGAGTATTAGAAAATAACAAAGATGCTATATAGTATATACATTTGCAATACAGAATAAAGATTCACATAAGACAAATTATAAAACTAAAGCCAATAAGTAACTGGAATTTTCAAACTATTTCATATTAATCTTATGAAAACTCAGATCTACAGTAGTGGCACACATATGTAATCCCAGCATCTGTCTAAGGCCAAAAGATTACCACAAGTTCTAGGCCAGCCTAGGCTACAAAGTTAAGTTCAGGCCCCTCAGTATGAATGAGACTCTGTCTCAAAAAAACAGGAACAAAGCTAGGTGGTGGTGGCGCATGCCTTTAGTCCCAGCACTTAGGAGGCAGAGATAGGCAGATCTGAGTTCAAGGCCAGGCCGGTCTTTTAAAAAGAAAAAAAGAAAAAAAAGAAAAAAAAGAAAAAAGAAACAACAACAAATCCAGTCTACTTTATCATCTCATTTTCTATGATGTTAGAAAAAGAAACAGGGACTGTATAAATACATTTTAGAATGTAAAACACAAAAGGAATAACCGATTTAATACAAGGACCTAGTCTAAAATGCCAATAAACTAAACTATCTTGAAATTAAAAAAAAAATACCCCCCATTAATGACAGCATATCATTTCACTAAGAAATTTTGTATGCCAACAGGAAATATATTCAGCCTGAAGCTTTCTAATGGCATGCTCAAAAAGTTACCTCTGTGGACAGCCCTAATACAGAGACTATTTTTTTTTAGTAGTACGTAGAGGGTAGGAAGGGCCACAACATTATAATGTTCTTGAGACAGTGTATCAGCCATGAATGTAATCTTTCACAGTGCCCTTCCTCTTAAAATTTTTTTTAAAAATTGTGTACACATGTAGGTATGTGAACATGAGTTCTGGTGTCAGTGGAAGACAGGAATGTGTGGAGCTAGCTGCTAGAGCTACACAGGCAGTTGTGAACCAACCTGGATTCTGGAAACCCAACAGGAACAGAACTCAGGTCCTCTGCAAGAACAGAATACACTCTAAACCACTGAGCCACCTCTCCAGGCCCTCAGTGCCCTTCTAAAAGCACCTCTGCCGTGTGCTCTCCTCCATTCCTCATGATCACATACGTGCATGCATTCTGCCAAATAAAACCATACTCAATAAGCAGCAATGGGATTCACACTTTGAAGAGAAGCTAATAAATATACTTCAAACAAGAAACCGTAAATAACAATGCAACCTTGTAAGTAAAAGGCAAACAAAACACTTAAGGAAAACTTCCAGACTGGTGTTATTGGTTCATGCTTGAAACCCCAGCATTTAGGAGGCTAAGTCAGGAAAACTATCTGGAGTTTTGAAGCTAGTCTGTCCTCCACAGCAAGTTCCAGGACAGCTTGGGCTAGAGTAAGATGCTGTCTCAAAATGCCAATAAATAAACAATAAATAATGTACATAGTATATCTTTTTATGTAAAGTAAATATACACAGAAAAAGACCAAAAAGGAACTATGCAAAAATGCTGACAGCAACAAAATCTAAGAGTTAAGAATAAGAAAATAACTTTAAAAAAATCCAATTGTTTTTGTAATCCTAGCACTTGGAAGCCCAAAACAGGAGGATGGCAAATTGGAGAAGGACCTGAACTACCGAATGAGACCCTGTTTCAAAAGACGGGGGAGCCAGGCGGCAGAGATGCACACCTTTAATCCCAGCACTTGGGAGGCAGAGCCAGGCGGATCTCTCTGTGAATTCCAGGCCAGCCTGGGCTACAGAGGGAGATCCAGGACAGGAACCAAAACTACAAAGAGAAACCCTGTCAAAACAAACAAAACAAACAAACAAAACAAAAAAAGATGGGGGTAAGGTGGGGGAGATGAGGGAAGTGGAGAAAGGAGAGATGGACTCCTACTTCCACATTTCAAAGAGCATAACTTAATTTAAAAGAAAGTAAAAAAGACAGGGTCTCACTGTAAATCTATCTGGCTGGTCTGGAGTTCCTTATGCTCAGAGATCCAGTCTCTGCCTCCCAAGTGCTAGACTAAAAGTGTACACCACCACCACCACCACCACCACCATCAGCTAGATCATGTCTTACTTTAATAAAGAAAAATGTAAAACTGAAAAAATTGTATTTCCTTCTTCATACAAGAGTTTACAAAACCAATACTAAGTTCTAAGTCAGAGTTTCACAAGTCATATATTGTAGGCTTCTAGCAGCTACTAATTACTTGCTAGGTTTATTATTATTATTACTAACCTATGAAATAGAGCTTAAAAACTTTCACCTCTGGCTCTCCAATATTTTCATAACTAAAAACTAACAAAAATTTTACCCTTTTAAGCAAAGAGTGTATGTGCAACCAATTGTTAAGGGTTTTTTTTTAAATTTTTATAAATTGGCAGTTTAAGTTTCAATTCCAACACACAGGTCCAAGAGTTTTGATGCAACTTTAAGGAACTCACCAACACGAACACCTTGTGTGCGCAGAGGAGGTTAACTTAGGCACCTCTTTCCATTAACTTCTAACAAACACGTATCTAGTAACACTTTCGGCAAAAGGTATTTTCCTTGGCTTGGACATAGATTTGCTTAAATATCCTGGTAGCTGTCAAAATCGATCTCAAATTGCATTATAGTTAAGGAACAATGTCAACTCCTGATGGTGGCTTTCTTTGCTCTCCTGTCTTTCACAAGAGCGTCTTTAATATGCCCTAGCATACATTTCCGGCTTCATGAGTCACTGAAAAATGAGTTCTAAGTTTTCCGTGGAAGGTCGCTCAAACACCTCCTCTACACCATTCAAAGATCTGACCCCCAACTGCCTCTTTTGACTACCTCACCAATCGCGGCACTCGATGATGGAATTAGCAACATTCCCATGCTCTTTGTACCTTTGTCCTCTACAGCTTGGTTGCCCCTCCACGCCCTTCTCTGCAACCTCCTTCTCCTCCCAAATCCAATCGAGCCTTCTAGACCCAGTTTAGCACCGCCTCGCCCAGGAAACCTCCCAGATTCGTGGGAAGGCGGAAACAAACGATCGACAGGTCTGGTCTTTCCCGAGCACCTTTTCAGCAATTGGTAGTTCCTAAACAGGACTTATCTATCCCCTCCTGCCTGGTATCGTGGTTATTTGTGTACTCGTCTTATCTCTCACATCACAACGTTAAGGCTCCCCGGGGGAGGCCACCTCCCGGCCAGGTTCACCTCGGAGTCGCTACGGCTCCAGTACGCAGTCGGCGCTTTGGATTGCTCCAACCGAACCCGGGAACGCGCCGACCGCACAATTCCTAGCCAGAAATCAGTTAGGCATTCTCCTGAAAGGTTCCCTTTAAAAGACAGTGTCTGCGTCCTGCTAACAGGGAGGCTGCGCGGGGCTCGGGAGCTAGGTGCTCCAAGTCCCCGGCGCGGCGGGAGTGACAGCTGGCTGAACTAGCTCTCCCCTGGTCAGCTGCAGCCCCCGCCGGCAGGCCCCGGGAGCCTAGCACCGGCGAGGACAGGGGCGGTGCCCAGGACTCCGGCTGACCCGGGCCGCTCCCGCCGCTGCCGCCACCCGGGAAAATGGAGGCGGGCCGGGCGGAAGCCGGCGGGCGTCCGCGTCGCGAGCAGGGCCGGGCCGGGGGGTCACTCACGGGGCTGGGCCGGGCCAGGGAGCTCCCTCTCCGCGTCGTCGCCGTCCCCTTCCTCGGCCGCCGCCGCCTCGGGCTGCTCGCTCGGTCCCCGCGGCGCGGCTCGGGCGCTCCGGCCCTCCGTTGTCCTCCGCCCGCAGCTGCTCCGGGCGACAGGCTCCCGCGGCGGCGGCGGCGGCGGCTGCGCGGGCGGACGGTGGCCCAGGGGGTTCCCGCGGTGGCCGCCGCGCTGCTGCGCTCGATCCCGCTGCGGCTGTGTCTTTGAGGCCCGGCACCGCCTTCGCCTCTGAGGTCTCCTCAGCCTTCGCGCGGCTACCGAAGCCCCGGACTCTCTCAGGCCGCGCGGCTCCTGGCGCCCCGCGCCCAGCTCCGGCTCGAGCCCGGCTTTGACGTGCGCACTGCGCAGCCGCCGAAGGTGCGACGTCGGGCGGCGCCGCAACGTCCTCTGCAGCCTCAGGCGCCCCCGGGCGGCCGGGAGGACTCAGGGCGCCTGACTCGCAGGCTAGAGAAGAGCCGGGGGCTCAGAAGGAGGCAGGAGCCAAGTTCCTCCCACTTGCTGGTTGGTACGCAGTCCCTCCTGGGCATCTGAGCCTTGTTCCTGGAGGAACACACGCCCGACCCCTCAAGTCTTAAAACTTTATTTCGGTGGAGGGCTCAAAAATGTTCAAACGGATTCTTTCATGCTTGGAAAGAACCTGCAACTTCATTTTTGCATCTCCTGACAGAGAAAAAAAAGTGATAGAATATTCCAAAGAAATAGGGTTCAACCAGAGTGCAAATACTGCTTCCAGAGAGGAGTGTAGAGGTGCACGGTGGTAATCCCAGCACTTGGAAGTGAACTCAGAAGGACTACGAGTTCAAGGTCATCCTAGGTTACAAAGGTCCAGGCCAGCCTGGGCTGTGTGAAACCCTGTCTCAAAAATAAAATAAAATAAAAATAAAAATGCAATGATACAGTAGTTACTGCAGTGAGTATACTCAGGAATAAAATAATACATTACAAAGGTCTGATGACAGAGTCTGGTATACAAAATGCCACATGTGCGTCTTTGCTTTAGATTTGTAATTTAACAGGATAGTTGAACAGCTACAGTGTGCTAGGACTAATCTAGGTGGGGGAGGAGGCTTGGACCTTAAGCAGTCCTTGCTCCTGTGAGAAAGTGAAAATAAACAAAGCAATAATATGTACTAATGAACAGTTTAAAGCACAGGATGAGGAGGAAAGATGGTGGATGTTGCTATTTCCAGTGGCTCCCCAAAGAAAGGAAGGTGATGGGAGCCTCCTGTGAGGGCTTCTTGGAGTGAGAAGGGAAAGGGCTTTGACATTTTTAAAGGGTTTTTTGATCACTGTGACTGTGGTACGAAGACCAAAGGGAAGAGCCTGAGGAATTCCACAAGGACAGTAGTTAGAACTGTTGAAGCCCTCTAGTAGGACTGGAGGTGTAGCTCAAGTGTTGAGTGCTTGTCTTGTCTAATATATGGTAGGTTCAGAGAGCTGAGACGGAGACGTGGGAGACTAAGAGGGTGACACATGCCTGTTGTGATGTATCCACCAGAGATTACCACTCGGACATGGGTTCAAGCCAGTAGAAAGTCTTTACAAGGAGCTGGTGGCAACATTGGGTGTTCAGGACCCAAGTGCAGTCCCAAGCCTTTCTCAGGATCAGCTTTTAAGAACAAAAATCCTATCCTGGATTGACACACCTCAGTTAACAAGCTAGAAGCAGAACTACAGAAGCCAAAAAGCAAGGCTAGTACATTTGCGGACTCTCCTAGAACTATGGACTTTGATGGATTAGGTCTTTGTTCTTATTTTGGCAGATGTTGCTGCCTATGTCCTGGGTTTCAAGGCCTGAATACTACTTCCATCATGGTGTCAGTTATGCTAAGGTCTGGGGACCTGTTTTTATTATAATCCCAGTTCTAAGGAGGCAGAGGCTGCAAATCTGAGGCCAGCGTGATCTACGTAGTGAGTTCCAGGGTTCCAAGACCACATAGCAAAATCTTGTCTCACACCACCCCCCAATGTGTGTGTGTGTGTGTGTGTGTGTGTGTGTGTGTGTGTGTAAGCCAGGTATAGTATGCACACCTATAATCCTAGCACTTAACAGTGGCGGGAGGGATGAAGAATTGAAGTTATTCTTGGTGTTGCAGGGTGGCCATGTCTCAAAAAACAAACAAACAAACAAAAAATCAGCATGTTAACACTTAAAATCCATTCAACCAAGCATAGTTCATCTCAAACACCCTGAAAGCTTCTTGGGAAAACTAGCTAGATTCTCCAAGAGGCCTCCAAGTTTGGGGAAGGCAGCTGACCAACCTCCTCTCTGTAACTGTTGAAGGGTGTAGGGGGGTACAGCCTCTGGCCCTTCGCAAGTGAAATCCGAGGGAGAGCAAATTACCTAATTCTGAAACTCAGTTCACCAAAGACTTTGCCTCCCACATGGTTCTGGGTTTGTTGTTGCTGGTGTTTGTTTATAAGGCTTTTGTCAATAGTGTTTGTTTGGTTGGTTTTGTTTGTTTGTTGAGACAAGGTCTTATTTCATGGCCCTAGCTGGTCTGAAATTTACTATGTAGACTAGGCTGGCTTTGAACTCACAGTGCTGGGAATCACAAAGTGTACCGTCCTACTCAGCTCTCTTCTGTTTTGGTTGGTTGGTTTGTTGTTGTTGTTTTGTTTGTTTGAGATAGGGTTTCCCTATGTGGCCCTGACTACCCTGGTCACTCTGTAGCCTAGGCTGGCCTCAAACTCAGATCTCACAGAGATCTGCCTGCCTCTGCCTCCTAAGTGCTGGGATTAAAGGCGTGCACCACCACCGCCTGGCCTGACTCTCTTTAAGGTAAGAGTCATTTTTCATCTCAGTTGTCTCCATAAAAACATGCCAAGACCCAATTTCCCACAGAACAAAAGAATGCATAGGGTGGGTAATTCCATGTGCAGAGTTGTGAGTTCTTTGCTTGGCAGGTCAGACTAGCATTCCTTCTAAGCATAACTTCTTTTTTTTTTTTTTTTTTTTTTTTTTTGGTTTTTCGAGACAGGGTTTCTCTGTGTAGCTTTGCGCCTTTCCTGGGACTCACTTGGTAGCCCAGGCTGGCCTCGAACTCACAGAGATCCGCCTGGCTCTGCCTCCCGAGTGCTGGGATTAAAGGCGTGCGCCACCACCGCCCGGCCTAAGCATAACTTCTTAGCTCGGATAAACCTACAACAGCTGAGAATTGTACCATCAAGACAGTAGGAATTTCCAGAACAGGTATTGTTAAAAAACTCTGGCCACTTGAATTTACACTGGAAAGATATTTTCCGTATTCAGTTGTGGGGTCTCTGGAAAGCTCTTTTACTAGACTATTTCTCTGTGCATGCTAACACTCTCTGGAAAGTTCTCCATCTTCATCTTAAACTTTCTCAGGGGCCCTTCATTTTCCTGTGCTGGGTCCACAGAGCACCAGGGTCAGAAGGCTGAGTTGTTGCTGTTGTCTCCCCAGAGTCAATGATCCTGTGCAAACCTTCCATCGTCCCATCTCTTCCTCTTGCTCTCTGAGGCTGGGCTACAGGATGGAGGTACCTCCCTGCCGTAATTAGACCATCCAGGAAAGGACTTTGGAGCCCGACTCATAGCTTCCCTCCCACCCCACCCAGTGCCTTCATTCACCTGGCTATGTCACCGCGACTCATCTTATTGGATCAGTCCCTCACATGCTGCCCCATGACCTTCACTTCCACTCCACTTCAGCAGCCCCACCCCGACACTGTAGTTTCCAGAACGGCTCTGCTCTTGAAGTTTGAACTCTACAGCACTCCTGTTTGCTTCCCTTCTCATCTGCCCACCTGCCACACCCTCAGACTCACCAAACCTGCTCTAAATCTCATTAGAATTTGTTTATTTGACATAATGGTTCTTGAGAGTAAATAATAACCTCCAACGATGGGAACGAAGCATTGGCATCTGATACATAGTTCCACTCAGCGTCCAGCAAAGACACTTGGGGCAAATGGGCAATTATAGGGGAGTGAGACACAAAGTCTGTAAGAGATCTAGTAAGTTGAATGTTGGGGTTAATGTTCAAGGCAAAACATGGAAGTAGCTCTAAAAGCATGGTGAGTTTGAGGACCTGCTGATGTAAAACCAGTTGTGTATACAGAGCTTGGAGTTGGGGACGGGGAAGGTAGAAACAGATAAAATTGGAAAGAAGCAATTGTGTCATGAAAAGCTATGTCCCCCATGCTAAGGGACCTGGACTTTAGTGTAGATGTACTGGGAGGGTGGGTAGGTATACACTGAAACTTTATGCCATTGAATGCCATGTTCAGATGTGGGGTTTTTGGGGGGTTCTTTGTTCGTTTTTGCTCTCAGTGCAGTATTTGGGGTGAAATCCAAGGCATTGTTCATGCTGAGCAAGCAGTGTATACAGCACCACTGAGCTATATCCCCAACCACTTTAAGATGAGTACTTTGGAATTCCAAACACCTCTCTAATCAGACATACACAGAGTGACAGGAGGGCCAGATTTCAGATGGTGAGGCCAGTAGGCAGCTACTCCCTCTCCTTCAGGCAAGAGGTATGAAGGTCTGAGCTAGGCTGGCTATTTTCAAAGGGTAGTAGATAATGATTTGATGAAGGTAAGAAGGAACAAGACTCCAGGAAGAAAACCAGTTTTGCTCTAGAAAACTGTTTGGATAATACGGCTATTTACTTAGATGGGCTTTATCTGGGAGCAATCAGAAGCCAGGAGGAAAACCAGGAAAGCATTGTGTCACTCAGCCGTGACTCAGGCAAAGCCTAATGGGCAATCTAAAGCTTCTAGAAGGGGGAGAGCTAGAAGGCTTGAGGAGAACCTGCTGGGGCAGCAACAGCTTCAGGGTAGAGTCCTGAGTGAAGAAAACCTGATGTGACGGGGAGATGTGACAGAGAAACAACAGAGGATGTCCATGATAGAAAAGTTGTGGAGTACAGCTGGAGAGGACATCTTGCTAAGAATGTTCTGGAAGACAGAGGAGCCCTCAGCGTGGCGGAGGCTCACAGATTCTCTAAGGAAGGAGGGGGCTGCAATGGCAGAGATAAAAGAGAATGAAGTTCAACACGAGGGGGCTGTGTGGAACAAAGGGGAAGGGCCTGGGACCTAGGGGGAAAGAGCAGAACTTTTGTCCTGATGTGAATGACTAGTTGTTCCAGAATGAGGAAAAGCACAGGACATAACATGTAGAAGATTCTGGGAAAGGAAACTTTTGTCATGGTCAGTTCTGGCTAAGGTTTTAATATGCTTATTTTTGAGAGACACAAAATGTTTTATTTATTTTTATTCAGTATGCTTCTGTGTGTGTGTGTGTGTGTGTGTGTGTGTGCGCGCGCGCGCGCGCGTGCGCGCGCATATGTATACACTTTCTATGATGCACATGTGGAGACAGTTTGCATTGGTCAGTTCGCTCCTTCCATCGTGACAGTCCTGGTGCAGCTTAGGCCCTCAGGCTTGGTGGCAGGGGCTGAGCCCTCTCACTGGCTTTATTGATGAGACTTGGGGTTGGATAGATGGCTCAGCAGTTACTAGCCCTTGCTGCTCTTTCAGAGTGTTAGTTAGGTCTTAAACCCGGAACAAATCGCTGAGTTGCCATTTAACATATCAAAAAGGACCTGGCCTCCCAGTTCTCCCAGCTTTCCCATCCTCCCGCTCCCAGTCCCTACCTGCTATAGGGTGTGGCTGGCACTTCTCTGTATAATCTAGACATTTTGGTCACCAGATCCTTTTCTCTACCCTTTACCCTCCTGGCTTCTTGGTCTTCTGGCTCTTCCCTCTCCCTTCCTTGCTTTCCTCACAAAGCCCAGCTCAGGGTCATGTTCACTCTGGACTCTCCCAGATGTCTCTGCCTCTGGCTGTGCTCTCCCTCATATCTACAGTAAACCTTCTCCTCCACTACATCCAGGAGCAATCACGGCCTCCGTTTTTATTTCTTTTTTCCATTCACAGAGGACCTGGATTTAATTCCCAGGGTGGCTCATAACCATCACAACTCCAGTTCCAAGGGATCCAATTGCCCTCTTCTGACCTCCGTGAGCACCAGGCACACACATGGTTCACATACATACGTGCAGGCAAAACATTCATACACATAAACATAAAATACATACACATAAAGTAAAATAAAAACGTAAAATGAGCTTTAGTCTCACATCTGCTGATGCAGAGCTAGAGTTTGGATGTCTGTTAAAATGAGAAGATATTGGTTCTGCCTAAATGTGGTCGTCTACCCACAGATGTCCAAGCCCTCAACTCTGCAATCTGAAGATGCCTCATATAGTAAAAAGAAACTTTGGAGATGTTAAGGACCTTGAGGTAGGGTTCTCTTCTCAAGCCTGCAGGAGTGTGTCCTGAGGCTTGCTCCATGCTGGCTCAGTTGGTCATCTGATCTAGTCACTCATGTAGTGAGTGTGTGTTGTTGAAGCCTGGAGATACCTAGTGATTTGGTACATGAGCAAAAGGAAATGAACAGGAGTGAGTTTCTGAAAGGCTTTTTTTTTTTTCTGTGCAATTTGCCTAAAGGACAAGAATCCTGTGTTTTATCCAAATGATAGTTGTTGGTTTTGACTAACTTTGTGGTTTTCTTGGTTACTTAAGAGTAACCAAGCCGGTTGTGGTAGTGCATGCCGGTAGGATTTGCTGAAGGAGGCAGAGGCAGGAGGATCACAAGTTTGAGGCCAGCCTAAGAATAATAACAATTAAAAAAAAAAAAAAGAGTAACCAAAAATCCTCTCCAGAAAAACCTGGACTCTTCATCATGTTATCTCCCACATTTATTTAAAAATATTGTATCCTGACTTGAAATAGTCAAGTATTGGTTTACAGTAACTGGTGATCTTGCTTGGCTCAAGAGTCCATGTCACCTGGTAATTTCTGGTACTTTACATTTTCCAAATTGATTTTTTTTTTTTTTTTTTTTTTTTTTTTTTTTTTTTTTTTTTAGACAAGGTCTCACTATGTAACTCTGGCTGTCTTGGAACTCGCTATGTAGACCTGTAGCTAGAGTTTTTCTCCAGTCCTGCCTGGCCCACGGTCAGGAGAAATCTCTCTTACCCGCCAGTCCCGCAGCCACTTAGACCCAACCGAGTAAACACACAGAGACTTATATTGCTTACAAACTGTATGGCCGTGGAAGGCTTCTTGCAGAGACAGGAAGATTAGGAGTTTGACTTCATCCTCAACTACATAAAGAGCTTGAGGCCAGCCTGGGCCTCATGAGACTTAAAAACCCAAATAAGAAAGTACAGTTTGAGACTGTTTACTGAGGTTGCCAGGCAAATCAAACTTAAGACTATATGATAAATCTCTGTGCTTCCTGTTTCTGGGAAACAGTGACCCAAACTAAGGAGAAAGGCCTTAGTTTGTGATGGAGAATCTTTCAGATGGCCTTTATCAAAAGCAAAAAGAATCTGTGTTTCAATGTACAGTGATGGGACACCGGTGCTGCTTATGCATCTGAAGTCTCCTGTTTCTCTTCACACACTGCAGTAGTGGATGATGGACTGTCTTGCCTGATGAGACTTAATTGACTCCTTCCCCCACTCCTCAAGGAAAAACCTGTTTGTTTTTTTCTCTTGAAACTGGACTGTATCCAGTTTCCTTGCTCAAATTGTCCATCCGCACCAAATTTCTCCAGTTTTCTTTCATATTTCACTCCCACCCCCTAACTCAGTGTTTTACTTTCCCGCCCACTGGCCTAGACTGGCATCATCAAGAATTAAAACCCAGATTCCTAGCAGGAGTTTAGGTTGCCTTGCAGCTGGCATGTCTCCCAGAACCTATGGAGGTTGTGCAAATGGAAACTGACCTGGTGTTAACCTTAACAGATGAAACACCTCAGCAGACCATGAATGGCAGGCAAGAGTTCTCCCTGAACAAGTCACTGTCTGGACCACTAAGGAGTCCAGCCAAAATCTCAGGTCATGAATGCCTCATATGAGAAGAAGCATGACCAGGGACATTGTCAAGGACATCACATCTCAAACTCAAGGAGTGCTATTGGGATATTTTTCTTCTGCTGATTCTCTAATCACTACTAATTCTCAGGGTCCAACTACTGGATTTTGTTATGAAGTGCCTCTTTTAAAATTATTTATTACTGCTGGGCGGTGGTGGCGCATGCCTTTAATCCCAGCACTTGGGAGGTAGAGGCAGGTGAGTTCTAGGCCAGCTGGTCTCCAAAGTGAGTTCCAGGAAAGGCACAAAGCTACACAGAGAAAACCTGTCTCAAAAAAACAAAAAAAAATTATTTATTACTGTAATTGTGTATGTGTGAACGTCTGTCTGTCTGTCTGTGCTTATATGCCACAGTGCATGTGGGAAGGTTAGAGGACAACTTTTGGGTGTCAGTTCTCTTTTCTTACTGTGGGTCCCAGGAATTGAACCCAGGCAGTCAGGGTTGCATAGTAAGTACTTTTATCCTCAGAGCCATCTCTCCAGCTTGGTAATCGACCTTTTGTATTATTATTTCTCTATCTCAGGCATCCCTCTTTCATTTATTTTATTATGTGTTTATTTTGAGACTGTGTCTAGCCCAGGCTGGTGTTAAACTCATAATGATCCTCCTGCCTCAGTGTCCCAAATACTGGGATTATAGTAAGAGTCCTCACTCCTAGACAGGCACCCACCACTAAAACCTTAAAACAACTCACTTCTCAATAGATGGTTCAACTGGTCTTTAAAGGAGATATACCAACAAGAAAGAGCACTGGGTATGATAGTACATTCTTGCAATGTCAGGATTGGGGAGGATGAGGCAGGAGGATTGCAAGTTCTAAGGACCAGGGATGTAGTTCAGAGATAGAGTGCTTTCTGAGCGTGTATGAAATCCTGAATTCAGTCTTCAGAACCGAAGTCAAACACACAAACTCCCAGAGAGATTGTTTCTTAGGCCTACTCGGTCCTTGAACACATTCAGGAGGCTTACGTCCACTTGAGATGTTCACTGATGGAAGACACTCACCTTGAACAGAGGTTGCGCCTGTCAGTGTTGTACTTTATAGGAGTCTTAAGCAATTTCAGCCGTCATGGTTAAGAAATGCCTCTGCACTTGTATATTTCAGAAATGATGAACTATCTGACTACAAGGGCTGTATAGAACCCACAATTCTAGTCAGAAAACCCATTTCTGTCCTTCCTCATGACTTCCGTAGCCTGAGGGATGATGCCTCTACAAACCCTGGGCTCTCTTTGAGGTACTCCTCAATAAAGAATGGTATCTGATCATCCTAGCCTGAAGAAAATCACCTCCTTAATTATCAGCTGATTTTGTCTACTACAGCACCATGGAGGACTGCATTTAACGGCAGCCAATAGTCATCCCGGCTGCCTTGCTGGAGTGACAACCGTCTGTGCCCTGAACCTCTTTTTCATTCATCCTGTGGTTAAACCCTGGGGACTACAGTCCCTTCACCATTCCCAGGGTCAAACAGATTGCAGAAAGTTGGTGCTGGCACTACAGATATGGCTCAGCAGGCGAAGTGTTGGCTGTTCAAGTATGAGGAGCTGGCTTTGGATCCTCGGCATCCACATAAAAAGCTGAGCATGTTGATGCACACCTGTAATCATGGTGCTGGTGCAGGAGAGGCTGAGGCAGGAGGATCCCTGAAGCTTGCTGGCCAAGCCAGTCATGCTAAACTGATGAGGTCCAGGTTCAGTGAGAGACTCTGTAACAAAAACATAAAGCGGAAGAGTTCTGGAGATGCAGCTCAGTTGTTAGAGTGCTTGCTTGGCATGTATGAAACACTGGGTTTGAGACCTAATACTACATAATACTTTGTGTATAGGTGCAGCCTATAATCCAAGCACTAGGGAGGTGGAGGCGAGAGGATCAGCAGCTCAAGATTACTCTTGACTACAGAGCAAGTTTGAGTTTAGTTGTAGCTACATAAGACCCTGTGTCTCAGTCAGTGTTCTATTACTGTGAAGAGGCACCATGACCACGGCAACTCTTATAAAGGAAGCACTTAACTGGGGGTTGGCTTATACTTCAGAGGTTTAGTTCATTATTGTCATGGTGCAACATGATGGCATGCAGGCAGACTTGGTGCTGAAGAAGAAGCTGAGAGTTCTACATCCAAGCACTTGGGAGATACAGGCAACAGAAAGGGACACTGGGCCTGACTACACAAACACTTCCTCCAACAAGGCCACACCTCCTGATAGTGCCACTCCCTATGAGCCTATGTGGGCCATTTTTTTATTCAAACCACCATACCTTTCCAAAACAAAGCAGAGGAAGACTATGTTGATGTCTGGCCTTAACACAATTGTGCACACATGTGACTGTACATCTCATACATGTCCACACAAATGAATCTGTATGTACACAAACACCATACAAAAAAAAAGAAAAAGGAATCTCTATATTCTGTTGGGGTTTGAGATGCCTCTGACCTGAAATGGTGTTAGAACACGTAGCAATACTTCTATTAGAAGGAGGAAGTAATATCCAGGCCTCTGAAGTCTGGCCTGGACAGGCACTGGGCAGAAGGCAGGCTGATGTGAGCTACACAAGAGTAGGGTGGCTTAGTGACCATCATGAAGAACAAGGGTGAGCCTTGAGCAGGCTCTAAAAACTGGAGGTGGAGAGGCCATAAAGGGCCAAATAATATAAATAAAAAGACATATGTGACTTTAACCTGACTCCACCTCCTTGTTTTTCTTGGCAGGGTAGTAAGAGTTGGTAAAGAAGGCCCTATGGGACAGAATGTGTGCAGTCAGGAATGTTTGAAGGCAGTGAGTGAAGGGAGGACCACCTCAACTATACTGGGATCTGTCTCCTCTCGGTCAAATAAGAATATTTGGAGCTAGGTCCCAGGGACTAGCTGATCACCAGAGAACCCTTGAGAAATCCCAGTATCCTTGGGTAGCCTGTGCCGTGTCTTCTCAGGCCTAGACCAGTGCTGGTAGTAAGGATTTCATGGCTAGAGAGAATCTGAGCTCACTGTGGAAAGTGTTTTCTGGACCTTAAAAGAATGACAAAGCAGGAAGACTGGACAGAGGCGGGCAGGGAAATGGGTCATGCTGATTGTGTGTTGCCAGGGGTGATATTGAAAATATTTTTTCAAAAGTTAATAACTAAGGTGATGCAGACAACAGCTGAGCAGAGTGAATTCCGGCTGAAGAGGAGCAGTATCTGGCAATGGTGGACACTCTTAGGAACCTGGGTCACTTAATATTTTGACAAAACAGAGATAAAAAGAGGCAGATTAGCTGGGTGGTGGTGGCGCATGCCTTTAATCCCAGCATTTGGGAGGCAGAGCCAGGAGGATCTCTGTGAGTTCAAGGCCAGCCTGGTCTACAGATCGAGATCCAGGACAGGCACCAAAACTACACAGAGAAACCCGGTCTCAGAAGCCCACCTCCCACCCCCACTCCTCCCCCCAACCCCCCCACCCCCACCCCACCCCCCACCACACCACTCCCACCCCCCATTCCCCACCCCCCTACCCCCCCACCCCCCCACCTCCCGCCAAAAAAAAAGAGGCAGATTAGCACACATCATTAGTACACAGATTAGTACACATGGACCACGACTCTAAAATTGGAGTGCTAACCAAGGCCACTGGAGAGTTGATGACTTAGAACACCCCCTTGACAGATGGGGACACAGTGGCTGAAAATGAGCTACAGGAGGTGTCCCACAGCATTTCAAAGTGTTTGGCCCAAGTGTGTCTGGAAGGTTTTCCTCACTGGCCAACAGGCCCTTACCTGAGCTATCTGCCCTCAGAAGTTCAGTTTTAATGGACTGCATCGTCTGTGCTGATGCTACGAATTGAAAATTTTCACCATTGAGCAACAGTCTCTTACTGTGATGGACCTGATTAGGGCAACAGACAAGGTTTGGGGACTAGGGAGAAAGAGGATGGTTCTGAGTTGTTGTTATTATTATTATTTACTTGTTTATTTATTTCATGTGCACTGGTGTTTTGCCTGTATGTATGTCTGTGTGAGGGTGTCGGATTCCCTGGAACTGGAGTTACAGACAGTTGTGAGCTGCCATGTAGGTGCTGGGAATTGAACCCAAGTCCTCTGGAAGAACAGCTAGTGCCTTAACCACTGAGCCATCTCTCCAGCCCCCTGTTGTTGTTGTTCTTGAGACAACAATACGCTGTTTTAAAACAGCCAGCTGGCCTGGAACTCACTATGTAGATCAAGCTGGCTTTGAACTCATACAGATTCTCCTACATCTGCCTCCTGAGTGCTGGATCTAAGTATCTACCTGGGGTTTGATGAATGTGCAATATATCAGGCCCCCAATTTCCCTTCCAAATGGACTTCTCTTATCTTGGAGTACCCCTTCTCTGATTCTAGGCAGTTAAGATTTAGATGAAGTTTTCTGTTTTCTTTCTTTACAAAGACATCAGTACCTGCTGGGCATGGTCACATGCTAGCTGATTCCTCTAGTACATTTTTTTCCCAATTGCCTTGGATGGAAGATCTGAACTTCAAAAGATGGATATGACTGTAGTGGATAGCCATTCCAACTTTGATCTGGAAGTTCCAACCCCCATTGAGGCTTGGTAACTGTCACGCCTACAAGGCGGGGCCGAGAAAGGACCCTGAAGACCTGAGTTCCGGATGCGTGGGCTCTCTTGGTTCCTGGACCCTGGATGCTGGAGGTAGACCGAGCAGAGTTCTCCAGAGAACACTGCCCGACTGAGCTACACCTTTCCCAGACCCTGTTACCTATCCCTTCACTTGTGAGTTACCCCACAAAATAAACCTCCCTTTTAACTACATGGAGTTGCCTTAATAATTTCACCAATATATGACTGTTTTATCTATCCTGGTGTGATCAGGATAGAGCATACCTCCTCAGATGATGTTGACTGCAAGAAGTCAGATGATGCTTCATATCCACACGTAAGGGTGCTACCAAGAGCATCTGAAGCTTAGACAACACCAACAGTGGTGAGATGTTCATCAGGAGATACAGGTGGCAGTCTAGGAAATCCATGGTACCCTCTTGGTGGCAGTGAGGCATCTCAGTGTCACTCAGGCATTGCAGGGATTCAACTGTGCTGTCTCCTGGCTATCTAGTGGGACACAGTGCTCAGAAATCTTTCAACACAAAGATCATAGCTCTATGGATAGCTGGGTCTTTTCTGCTTTGCTCTAGGTATCAGGGATGAGTTTTGATTACTATTAAGTGGAACAATACATCATGGTCCTCTTAGATGCTGGCCCATTTGGATAGTTTGCTCAATGTTATGGCTTTGATCTTAAATGTCTCTCAGAGGTCTATATTTGAAAGGCTTCGTCATCAGCCTGTGATGCTATTAGAAGGTGGTGGAACCTTTAGAAAGGGGGCCTAGTGGAAGAAAATTAGGTCATTGAGATCAGGACCCCAATATATCTTTCCTCTTTTTACTTTCTTGCTTGCTTTTTTTTTTTTTTTTTTTTTTTTTTTTTTTTTTTTTTTTTTTGAGACAGGGTTTCTCTGTGTAGCTTTGCGCCTTTCCTGGATCTCGCTCTGTAGCACAGGCTGGCCTCAAACTTGCAAAGATCCTCCTGGCTCTGCCTCCCAAGTGCTGGGATTAAAGGTGTGCGCCACCGCCGCCCGGCTTTTTCCTCTTTTTACATTGATTTTTTCCCAAGTATTTTGTCACAGCAGTGGTTGGTCTAGATTGTCAACTTGAAGGAATTTAGAATTACCAGAACACACATCTCTGGGCATGTCTGAAGGGAGGATTGGCTGAAGGGGAGATCAGCTCTCAAAGTAGAAAGCACCTTCCAGTGGGTGACTCTGCTAAAGAGACCCAAGGTAAAAGCAGCATGCATCCATCTGTCTTTACAGCTTCTGGAGCGCATGCGCTTATCCTGGCTGCTGCGGCTGCTGCTCTCCTCGGCTGCTGTCAGATGCCAGCTTCTTCAGCCTTCCTGTGCAGATTCACTGCCAGCTACTCTTCAGGGAGCACCAGGCAGGATTCGGGCTGCTGAGGCATCCAGCCTCATAGTGTGAGAAGCTCCTGGGTTCTCTGTCTCTCCAGTGTACAGACAGCTATTGTCTTCCTAGTTCCTACTGTGTAAGCCGGTCTCTTAAACCTGCTCTTAAGTTGGACGCAGTGGTGCATGCCTGTAATTCTAGTGCTGCAGAGCAGAAACAGGAGGGTGCTAGGGTCCTGCTGACTGCCCAATTTAACATCATCAGTGAGCTCCAGATCTGGTGAGATAGCCTGTCTCAAAAAAAAAACTGAGATAGAGAAGGACAGAGGAAGACACCCACTATCAACCTCTGGCTTCTTCTGTTCATGTACACTACAGACACAGACACACACAGACAGACACACAGACAGACACACATACCCTTTTATAGTATATAACTCTATTAGTTCTGTTCCACTGGAGAACCTTGGTGATACAGGTAGTTTGCCCATTTGGTGAGGATGTGCTCTGGGGGAACGTGTACAGGTGAGTGAATGTATGTGACAGAGAGCGTGATGATGTACGACAGAGGTACAGCAAGACGAAGCCCACAGCATGTAGACAGAAAGTTCACTAGCCTATGCCAAGCAGCGCTTGCTGGGCTAGTCAGGAAAGGAAAGGGAGGGAAAACCTCATTAGCCTACATCTTCCATTCAGTTCATTCCCCACTGAGAAAAAACACGAGAGGCATTGAGTCTTCTAGGTGGGATAAGTCCCAGTGCAGGCTCACCTGGTGACCAGTGGCCTCTGCCAGCATGTGTAGTTACTCACCTTCTAGAAGAAGGTAGCCCAGGGATCGGAGCCCTGCAGAGAATGGGATGGAGATGTCATGCCATGATGCTCAAACAGCAGCTGCGGCTTGGCATTCAGCCATCTCATGATTAAGCTACAGTGGAAGAGAGCCCAGGGAAGCTGCCAGCCACCGTGATTTAGCCCTGATGCTTCCAGAAAAGATTGCTCAGACCTACCTGGAGGTGCAGGCAAGGCTCTGTCTAGTCCAGGCATGGTCTGGGCAGACAGCATGTAATGACTCAGGCCTGGACCAGTGCAGTGAGGACGCAGCTGATGGACATGGCATTAGCCTGTCCTTGCCAGCAGGGGATAAGAAGGAACAGCGATGTCTCCAGCTATTTTAGGCTCGATGTGGAAGATGTTATTTGTATTGTCATGGTGTCTGAGGGGACAGTACGTTACAGTATGCAAGGTACATGAAGTATGCTGGAGGTGGCCCAGAACAAACCCTTGAAAATAAAGCTTGATTCATTCAGGCTGGGGAGCCCTACACCTACTACACGTATTACACCATCCCTGGGATCATTACAATAAATCCCCAGCCATTTCTGAAGTCAGCCTAGAGATGGAGTGACTATTCAATAAACGAGCTACAGATTAAAAGAAGTAAAAATTACTTTCATGAGATATAAAGTACTAACAATGTAACATCTTCATTAAAGTTATAGTCTGCACTCGGGAGGCAGAGGCAGGCGGATCTCTGTGAGTTCAAGGCCAGCCTGGGCTACCAAGTGAGTTCCAGGAAAGGCGCAAAGCTACACAGAGAAACCCTGTCTTGAAAAACCAAAAAAAAAAAAAAAAAGTTATAGTCTGTTTTTATATCTGAGTTGATCACTGGTGTGCATTGGCCCAGGCTTATTTTATGACGATTATACCACAAATCACCACAGAATGCAAAGCAAAATTGTAAATAGATGAGACACTTAAAAAAAAAAACCAATGAATTCACCAATAAGCATTATGTGTCCCGGTTAAAACTACCAAGCAAATTAACCCTAATAGCATGGAAAGTTTCCAATTAATAGTACACTAAAAGAATTCAGTTTTGAACTCAGCATTTCAAATTAAGTTCCATTACTGATTGCTTCAACAAAATTCTTCTCTACAGGAATCTTGATTGAATTAAAGGACAAATTACATCATAGATATTTATAAACCTGTGAGTAATTGCAGAGCTACCTTTTGCTTTGTTCTTTGAAATGGCATCTTATGTAGCTCAAGCTGGCCTTGAACTTGCTTTGTTGATGAGGATGACTGAATTCCTTATCCTCCTGCCTCTATCTCCCTATGGTTACCTTCATTCACTAATTCCTAGAATCATATGTGGAACTGTATACAAAACCAAGCAATTTCACATTTGATTTACCCTGTCATAAAGGTAACACATACATTGCAGAATAATATCCTTTTACACTTGTGAAGATGTGTCACTGTGATTGGTTTAATAAAGAGCTGAACAGCCAATAGCTAGACAGGAGGAGGTTAGGTGGGACTTCTGGGGACAGAGAGGTCTCAAAGAAGAAGAAAGGAGGAGTTACCAGCCGAATGCAGGGGAAACAAGACATGCAGGAAGAGAGGTAAAAGCCACAAGCCATGTGGCAGCACATAGATGAATAGAAATGGGCTAATTTAAGTTTTAAGAGCTAGGTAGAAACAAGCCTAAGCTAAGGCCAAACTTTCATAATTAATAATAAGTCTCTGTGTCATGATCTCACTCTGTAGACCAGGCTGGCCTTGAACTCATAGAAATCCACCTGTCTCTGCCTCCCGAGTGCTGGGATTAAAGGTGTGCACCACCACCGCCCGGCCTTAACAATTCTTTCACATCCCCAACC
Organism: Peromyscus eremicus; assembly: GCF_949786415.1. Taxonomy (NCBI): domain Eukaryota; kingdom Metazoa; phylum Chordata; class Mammalia; order Rodentia; family Cricetidae; genus Peromyscus; species Peromyscus eremicus. The sequence goes on along the minus strand of NC_081429.1, from coordinate 1,731,645 downwards.
CTTTGTGGCTAAGGATACTTCTTCTGGATGCTCTCCTTCACTCCTGCGGGGCAGAGGCATCCATGAACCTCATTCAGACTCACCTGCGCTTCCCCAGACTTGGAACTAGCATCTCTGACCTCTCCTCTCAACCAAGGTTCCAACAAGGTGACAGATTAGTGTCCACCTTTAGTGTCTTCTGTTTCTGTGTGTCTTCTATGAGTCTCTATCTGATCAAGTTCTCTCTCTCTGTTTTTCTGTCTCCAGGCTCATATTTTGTAGCCTAATTTCCAACCCCACCTACCAAGCCAGCACACTTAGCTACTGTTAATATTCTGCCCTGCCCTGCATCCTGATGCAGAAGCCTCATTCTAAGGAAAAACTCCTCCCCTTCCTTTCTTCTTCCTTTCTTCCCACCAGGTGTGCACCCTTGACCTCTCTCTCTCTTCTCTCTTTCTCTCTGTCTCTTTCTTTCCTATCTTTCTCTTCACCTGTCCATTATAATAAACTCTCCATGTGGATGCAGTGTTCTGAGTTGTGAATTACTGGCCACCACCACCACCACCATGCTTGAATGGTGTGCATCTGCCCAGCATGTTTCCCTGCACATTCGGGATACCCTTGAGGGTCGCCCCCTCCCCACCACATGTATAATTCATAATAGCTATTACAAGGATACCTCGGAGGCCTAGAAGGACAATTGTACAGTCTGAGAGTACACATCTAACAACTCAAAATTTCTTTAAAGAATTTTATTTATTTACTTTATTATTTATTTATGTGCATGTGTCTGGGTTTATATGTGGGTTTGTGAACCTGTATGAGGGTGCCTGAGTAGATCAGAAGAGGGCATTGGGTACCCTGGAGCTAGAGTGACAGGTGGTTGTGAGATGCCCAATATGGGTCCTGGGAATGAAACCCAGGTCCTCTGCAAGAGCAGCAAGTGCTCCTAATAGTTGAGCCATTTGTTCTCCCTGAGGATTGTGCTTTTAAATCTCTAATTTCTAGATTCAAAGATTAGGAATTCAAGATACAGATCTTGATAAGCCACAGTATGCACGTCTGATGCTAAGTGCGCCTTTGTTTGTGTTATTTCTGGTCCTAAAACCAAAGGAAAATGCTGTAGTTCATGGAATCCAGACACTTGGCTGTAAGATTCTTTATTGCTTAACCTTAAAGGGGGAAAGCCCTGTGGATGGTACTGTAACCTGCCACTACTTGCATTTTTTTTTTTTTTTTTTTTTTTTTTTAGTTTTTTTGAGACAGGATTTCTCTGTGTAGCTCTGGCTGTCTTGGAACTCATTCTGTAGACCAGGCTAGCTCAAACTCACAAAGATCCTTCTGCCTTTGCCTCCCAAGTGTTGGGATTAAAGGTGTGTGCCACCACTGTCTGGCTACTACTTATAGTCCTTCCCCCCTCCCCCTATCTACGCAACGTTAGCATAAGAAACAAAGTCCTTTTCCGAATTGGTAAAGAAGGGATTAGAGATATAGCTCAGGAGTACAGTGCTTGCCTAGCATGTGTGAAGTCCTAGATTCAATCTCAATTAGCACACACACACACACACACACACACACACACACACACACACACGATGAAAAAACAAAACAAAACACAACAACCCTGAAACCCATGCACTCCATCTCCAGCTGCCCCGTGAACAGTGTGTCCTGTGGCAGACCACACGTTCTTCAAGAGGATGTGTGCACCTCAGGGCTGGACCCTGCCTTTTCTCCATGTTCACTCTCAGTCTAGTCACTGAGATCCAAGGTCTCACCCCTCTGAGTTCTGATACAAGCAGTGGAATATCGCTCCCACTCCTTTTTCCTCTGCAATCTTTCTCACTCATGCTCAGATCCCACCGCAGGCATTGCTCCTCACAGGACGCTCTCCCTGTTTGGTGGCCTCAGGCGGGGTGTGAGCTCAGGCTCAGTATTTATCACAACACAGATCTCAAGGGCATCTGTCACATTTCTCTCTCTTTGAGACTGTCCTTGAGGTTAAGGACCTTGGGACCCTGTCTGGATATCTCGCATCCCCAGCACAGTGCCTGAAGCAGAGAGGACAAGAACTACCTCTGTGAATGCGCTGTCCCTGTGGCATGGTGCATCTCTTGTGTCTAGCCAGTTATAGGATAGTTTTCACAACCAGAAGTAGTCTAACCAGTCCATTTAACTTGTGTGCTTGAACAAAACAGAGCTGGTCATTATTATAATACGATTTGGGTTCTCTTCCTTCATGTTGGCATCCTGTCTTTCTGTCCCCAGCTTTTAAAATAAAGCTTCATCTGAATAAATGAATGTTGGTCAGGTTGTGTTGAATCTGTAGGTCTCAGGTGAGAGGCTCGGAAGCCTGGACCAAGTTCTCTGGGCTGGTAGAAGGGCTTGTGATGCACTCCAAACAGAGTTCTGGGGACCTTCTGCGGCATCAGCTGGTGCTTTCTAAAAGTTCAGGTGCCCAGGAGTCTTTTTGTTAGAAGCCCCATATCCAGGCCCTGCACTGAGCATTTTCCTAAGAGCCCTGGGCGGCTCTAGTGAACAGCCAGGACCACTTGGGGAAGGAAGAGAAGACCATGTTCCCATGCCTCTGACTCACCGTGGCCTTCGGGGCCTGGGTGAAATCTGCGTCCTGGTTTTCAGCTCCCCAGTTATCGTGCTACTGGATCTTCTGTCTTTTGAGATCTAAGTGGGATAACTACTATGTCAATTTACAAAATATCAAATAATTCATGTATATGATTTGTTAGTACTATTTATTTTGGCACATTTAATTTTTTTTAAAGTTACATGCTGGCCTGGAATTTACGAAGGCCAAGATGGCCTTGAACTCAGGACAATCCTATATCAGTCTCTCAAGTTTTCAAGTGCTAACATTATAAGTGTGAGTTACATGCGCTCTCTCTCTCTCTCTCTCTCTCTCTCTCTCTCTCTCTCTCTCTCTCTCTGTGTGTGTGTGTGTGTGTGTGTGTGTGTCTGTCTGTCTGTCTGTCTGTCTGTCTGCTGTAGAGATTGAACCCAGGGTCTTGGACATGCTCGGCAAGCATTCTACCATAAATCTACATCTCCAACCCCATTAACAGACCTACACTTCTGTCTTAGTTAGGGTTATTATTGCTGTGATGAAATACCATGACCAAATCAACTTGGGGAAGAAAGGGTTTATTTGGCTTACACTTCCACATCATTGTTCATCATCAAAGGAAGTTCCTGTCCTCAGGAACCCAAACAGCAGGGACCTGGAGGCAGGAGCTGCTGCAAAGGCCAAGGAGGGGTGCTGCTTACTGGCTTGCTCTCTATGGCTTGCTCAGCCTGCATTCTTATGGAACCCAGGACCACCAGCCCAGGGATGGCTCCACTCACAATCTCCAACCCAGTTTTGTCTGTTTCAGTCAAGTAGTGAATAAGTTTGAGAGCCCTGAAGTGCTCTTAGGACAGAACAGGTGAAAAACAACCATTTGTCAAGTACATTAAATCCTCACTGTGCATCCTCAGCACTTAGAGCAATCCCACACACGTATCAGGTGATTTAAAAACAAAACTTTGGGCCGGGCGGTGGTGGCGTACGCCTTTAATCCCAGCACTCGGGAGGCAGAGCCAGGCGGATATCTGTGAGTTCGAGGCCAGCCTGGGCTACCAAGTGAGTTCCAGGAAAAGGCGCAAAGCTACACAGAGAAACTCTGTAAAAAAAAAAAAAAAACTTTGTTGAACAGATACTCATTGGGCAAGCACACCTAGTTTTTCTCCCAACACTGTATACCCAAGCTGATACTGTGCTTGCTACAATAGACTGAGCTCTCTTTTTTTGTTTTTTCGGGACATGGTTTCTCTGTGTAGTTTTGGTGCCTGTCCTGGATCTTGCTCTGTAGACCAGGCTGGCCTCGAACTCACAGAGAACCACCTGCCTCTGCCTCCTGAGTGCTGGGATTAAAGGCATGCGCCACCACTGCCCAGACTAGACTGAGCACTTTCTCTTGATATTTGGGCTCCAAGTCAACTGGGGGTTGTATCTGTATAAAGAATGGTGGCTTTAGGGTATTTGGGTGTGTGTGTGTGTGATGGTTTTAAAAGTGATACGCAGTGCTGGTTACTGGCACTGGTTACCTCGAGGAAAGGTCATGAGCCACCACAGAACCCAGTATCAGTATCAGAGCTTTATTAGGAGGAAGAGGGAGGGAGGGACAAAAGAACCAGGCCTGGGGGGAAGCACATGCAGAGAGAGGGAGAGGGATAGCGATTGGGGCCAGAGAGAACAGAACAGAGAGAGAGGGTGGGGTCTGTGTCCGGCTCTTTAAGGCACAGGTGGGCTTATGGAGCTATGCCACACATGCCCAGATTGCGTATGATGCAGTCATGCAGCTGGAGTGCAGCAGAATCCCAACGTGTTTTTATATTTCCTCAGACCTTCTTGTCATAGCATAAGAACACAGCCCAAGATAGACTATAAAAGGCTGGCTGCCGTTTTTTTTGCACCCCCTCATGGCTCTTTTTATTCATTTGCTATGAAGTAGATGGTAGAAGTCCACATGATAAGAAATGGAAACCTCAGGTCTGCCTGCAAGTCTGGAAGTAAGCCTATGAGCCTGGAGGTGGACCCTTCCCAGCTGAGCCTTTAAGTGAGACCCTGGTCCCAGCTGATACCTTGAAATTTTTTTTTTGTTTGTTTTGTTTTTTCGAGACAGGGTTTCTCTGTGTAGCTTTGCGCCTTTCCTGGAACTCGCTTTGGAGACCAGGCTGGCCTCGAACTCACAGAGATCCGCCTGGCTCTGCCTCCCAAGTGCTGGGATTAAAGGTGTGCGCCACCACCGCCCGGTGGTACCTTGAATTTAACTGAGTGAGAGACCATGGAGCTAAGGACCCTAGGTTGTGACAGATCTGTCTCAGAAAACAAGGTAGATAGCACCGAAGAGGAAATGACACTTGAGGTCCTTATCTGGCCTACTCGAGTACACACATACACACACACACACACACACACACACACACACACACACACACACAGGAATATGAAAAGGCTGGCACACTCCCAGTACTTGAGAGATAGAAGCAGGGAGATCAGAAATTTGAAATCATCTTTGGCTACAAACAGGCTTGAGGCAGCTTGTACACATAATGTCCTGTTTCAAAAAAAAAATCAATCCCAACAAACAAACAAACAAACAAATGAATATGAAAAAGGGGGCTGGAGGTGTATTTCAGTTGGTAGAGTATTTTCCTGGGTTCAATCCCCAGCACTGCACAAACTTGGGCAGTGGGGGCAGGAAGACCAGAAGTTCAAGGCCATTCTCAGTTGCATAGGAAGTTCAAGGCCAGTCTGGTTTACATGACACTCTGTCTCAAAAAGAGGAGGGATATGAAAATAACTTCTCTGAAAGTAACATTAAAGCTGACCCTGTCAGAGACAGATCCCTGAATAGATTAAGTAATAAGTAGAACAGAGAAGGTTTCCAAGTATAGTGGTACATGCCTATACAGCTACCCAGGAAGGGATGTCTCCGGCCACCTGTCATTAATGGTGTGTTTCTATCCTTATATATGTTGAATATCGGGGCTCTGTGTCCACTGCTCCTTTGTCTTCACGAGCCTTCTTTGGGGCTCAAAGCTGTATGCATGTCGTTGGCTTGTCCCTCAGACCTGTCTTTAAGAAGGCCTGGGCTGGTGGGTACCAGTTGGGCAGTTGGTTTGACCTATTGAACCCTCACTTCTGGGTGACTGGTAGGGAGCTCTCCGGAAGGATGGTGCAGACACCCAAGGAGTCCCTGGGCTCTTGTGGGGCAAGTGGTCATACATGCTCCACCTCTGGAGAGCCTACAGTGGGGAGCCTGCCCTTTGGGTCAGGAGGCCCAAAGAGAAACATTCAGAATGTGTTGTCTCTGGCACCTGTAGCTATAAGATACCCCGTTCCCCATCCATTTTTCTGTCTCCTTTGTCTTCATTGTACTTGAGGCTGACCTTGTATTATTAATCACTGTCCCTCCCAGGTGCTCTAAATGGAAACTGGGCACAGGGATCCTGTTTGTCTCTTGTTCACTGCTGCGCTCTTGGTACCTAGCAGACACTAAGTGTTCATTGATTGATTGAATGAACGAATGAAACACCAGGATCAAGGTCAGTGCAGGGTGTTGGAGTTTGATCCTCACTAGAGATTCAGATATTTTTCTGAAGCTGGGATGCCCGAGTTGAGGAACCAAGCGTTGGTCAGGAGATGCAGAGGCAAGAAGGCAATGTAGATATGTGCTTAGAAGACAGGACCATGCTGCTGGTGCTGGAGGGGTACCCTCAGCGTAGAAAGGCTTGGGGATGTGGATGGAGCTGGAATTGACAGGGACTAGGGCAGGCGAGGGTACGAGGAGGTCTTAGTGAAGAACTGAGAGGGAGATGGTGGCTTATGGTGCTGGTCTTTTTAAATTGGGAAGCTGAATCACTCTGTAGTCCATCAGACTGGCCCACAGAGCCTAGCTGGCATTTGGGGACTTGTTCTGTAACAGGAGAGAGGCTTAGGAGTGGGGTCAGCCTAGGGACTGTCAGGTGAGAAGCGCTCCAGAAGATGAGACACGGTCCACAGTCTTGGCAGGTCAGTGAGTGAATGGGGCCTTCAGGTGGACTCACTCCAGTCTGTTTTTCTGCACTCTGGCCCCTGCTGCTGGGAGCTGCTGCTAAGAAGGGGTTCTGAGTGGAAGAAGGGCCACTTGTTTTCTGCTGGGATGTTGCCTGCCTGTTCTGCTTTTAGCCCAGGCACCCCACCCTTGGCCTGTTGAGGTGTGAGCGCTCAGTTTACAACCTCCACTCCCACCTCACCCCCAGCTGCTGTGGGCTCTGAAGGCCATTCCCAGAGAACTGTGTCTGCCCACAAACTAAGCCCTGAATTCTAAGCCCTAGTGTTGGACCTCCACCCAAGCCTGGGAGCCTGTCCTCAGGGATCCTGCAGTGGCAGGGAGGTAAGTTCCCTTCAGAGGCCCATGCTGGCTACTTAGTCAACTTGACACAAGCTAGAGTTATCTGAAGGGAGGCTAACCTCAATTGAGAAAATGCCTCTGTAGGGTCCAGCTGTAAGGCATTTTCTTAATTAGTGATTGATAGGAGAGGGCCCACGCCTGGGCTGGTGGTCCTGGGTTCTATAAGAAAGCAGGCTGAGTAAGCCATGAGGAGCAGGCCAGTAAGCAGCACCCCTCTGTGGCCTCTGTATCAGCTCCTGCCTCTGGGTTCCTGCCCTGCTTGAGTTCCTGCCCTCACTGCTTTTGATAATTATGTGGAACTGTGAGTGAAATAAGCCTTTTCCTCTCCAAGACAGAAGCTGAATTTTTGTTTGTTTCTTTTGTTTATTTGTTTTCAAGGCAGGGTCTCACTATGTAAGTCTGGTTGTCCTTGAACTCGCTATGTAGACCAGGCTGGCTTAGATCTCACAGGAATCCATCTGTCCCTGCCTCCCAAATACTGGGACTAAGGGCTTGTGCCCCTATGCCCCATTAATTTTTGTTTCTTTTTTGGTTTTTTTTTTTTTTTTTTTTTTTTTGGTTTTTCGAGACAGGATTTCTCTGTGTAGCTTTGCGCCTCTCCTGGAACTCACTTGGTAGCCCAGGCTGGCCTCGAACTCACAGAGATCCGCCTGGCTCTGCCTCCCGAGTGCTGGGATTAAAGGTGTGCGCCACCACCGCCCGGCTAATTTTTGTTTCTTAATTCAACTTTTTAAACACATCTTAAAAGTGTCCCCAAGCAAATGGAACAGAGGCTCAAGGCAGAGCGTCAAGGTTTCATTAATATTTTTCAAACCCATGGGGCTGGGAATGTTGCTTTGTTGACATAGCAATCATAACACCCTGAGTTCGAGCCCCAGCAATGCATGCATCAAATGAATGCTTGTAACCTATCACTTCTAAGGTGGAGGCGGGATCTAAGGAAGATCAACCCTGTCTACATAGCAAGTTAAGGGCCAGCCTGGGCTATATGAGATCTTGTCTCAAAACAAGTAAATTTTCCTGCTTATTCATCCTTCCCAAACACACACAGAGTTTTTGCAAGAAAACAAAAACTTTTCTCTGACCATTTGAGAAGAAGAATCAAGCTTTCTTTGTTTCTTCTTCCTATTTCCTGAATCACAAACACTACAGAGAAGTCAGGCCTTTGTTTCATCTCCTTTCTGAAGTTCCAGCAACCCCATGCATACCATTTCTGGCTTCCCTCCGGAACCCACACAGCTGTCTTACATACCATGGAAGAATGTGAAGTATCTTCCTCTGGTCATCTGTTGCGGGGGGGAAAAAAAAAAAAGATATTCCCCTGGAGACAATGCCAGGGTCTCAGGACACAACCTGAGCAGCCAGAGAGCAAGACTCTTTCCTCACAGTTGTTCTCAGAGGGCCGCAGAAAGGGCAACAGGATGCCAACGGTTCGGCTGCGGCATTCCTGGGCTCTGCCATCTGGACATCTGCACGGTGGGGAAGATGAAGGAGATATACATTATACTTCTGTCTACCTGCCTGGGTCCCTGAGTGCTTATGGGCACCTGTCATGTGAAATCCGAGGAGAAGGCTGGAGAGAAAATCCAGTCCTCTGCTCTGAGGGACTGTCTGTGGGGGGGTGGGTACAGTTCAGTGCCACCACAGCTGGCTCTGTGCACTCAGCCCTGCACCATATTCTCCCTGACCTCCATAAGACCTAAATTGCTTAGTAACCTGCACAGGCCCTTTTCCCTGCAGCCCATTTCCATCACTCTAAAGGGGACACAACCGGGGACTGCTGAACGTCCCCACTACTTCCAAGCTGTGTGACTTTTGGTCATCTCTAGGAGTCCCAGTACCCCCATCTGTAAACCAGGAATCATATTTGTATGAATTTTGAGGTTTCATGAATATTAAATTATGTTTGAAAGGGCTTCTTAGCCCAGTACCCACCACTCCAAGAGATTGGGCTTCTAGGATAACTCTGACCTTTAGAAGCCTGGAGCCAAACAGCAGATTCTGCCTGTACGCTCTGTGGCAGGGAGGAAAGAAGAGCACTAGGCTGTGTTTGGGGAGATAAGAGGAGCCCACAGAGAAAATGGTGGACCAAGCTGGGGCTGAGCTGTGATACTGTTGCTGTGGTTTGGATATGGGCTAGCCTTGTTGTCCTGGGTTTGGCAATAATGCCAGAGGTGGTTGGAAGCCCAGGAGAGGTGTTTAGGTCACTCTTGTGTGGATTGATGTTGTTCTCATGGAACTCGGGTAAGTTCTTGTGGGAGGGGGTTGTTACAGAAGATGCAAGTCCAGCCCTCAGGCCCTCTTGCTTCCTGCCCTGCCCCTGCTCCCAGCCCCAGCATGTACTCCCACCCGGATGCTGCCTACAGCGCCGTGATACAGCCAGAAGACGCTCATCAGAGGCAAGCTCTCAGACTCTAATGTTACATGCACTTCTTGTGTTTAGACAACACCCAGCCTCTGATATTTTGTTTTTGTAACAGAAAAAGGACTAATGCACAATGGACAAATAAATTAGGAGTGGATATAAGAAGGGAAGATGGGGCCAGGCGGTGGTGGCACACGCCTTTAATCCCAGCACTTGGGAGGCAGAAGCAGGCGGATCTCTGTGAGTTCAAGGCCGGCCTGGGCTACCAAGTGAGTTCCAGGAGAGGCGCAAAGCTACACAGAGAAACCCTGTCTCGAAAAAACAAAAAAAAAAAAAAAGAAAAAAAGAAGGGAAGATGGCCAGGAAAGTCTTCTCAGAGGAGCTAAATTAAGGGTCTTTTTTTAAACAGGGTTTCTCTGTGTAGCCCTAGAAGTCACTCTCTAGACTATTCTGAGTGCTGGGCTTAAAGGCATGTGCCGCCACTGCTGCCGCCACCATCACCATCACCATCATCACCCTGCCGTAGAGTTAGGGTCTTGATGGGACTAGAGGACATGTCTTGTGGGTAAGTAAAGCCATCTTTTGGATGCTCAGTTTGGGTTTATTCAGGATGAACTAGCCTTGAGCAGGTCCATATAGGATAGTGTGGGCTTTGGGACTTTCTGCTGCCACAAAGGCTAGGTTCATATTTGGATTTAGTAAGCACCTACCATGTGAGAATCTCCCCATGTATGGAAAAGATCTAGTAACACAAGGTGCCATTGTGGGAAACATAAATATGTGCCTGGGAGCCTTGCCGTTTAATATGTATCATTCTAGAAGCTTCCCGGGGAGATGCTTGGCAGAGCTGAAAGCTCACTTGTTTTCTTCTGATGAGAACCCAATTTAGACATTTTTCAGAGAAGATCTGGGTTTGGGTTGGTCTGGGTTAGCTCTAATCCCTGACCCTCCTTTATTTTTCTAGTCATGCAAAGCTTCTTTATTTAGAAGAAATACTACTTAGAAGTTTTTTTTTTTTTTAAATTCAAATATCCACGACTGAACCTGTGGCTCTGTGGTTATGTAGGAGTGCACGATTCTTAGAAGAAGCAGCTGAAAAGTCTGGGGCTGGCATGTCCCAGTGTCTCCAGCCCACCCTGGAAATCCTCAAACACAGCTCAAGAGGGAAGGTAGCCAACACAGGTGGTTGCTAAGCAGAGATGGGGGGCTCGTGAGCATCTGGGGTACCTTCGTGTCCACTTTTTTCTTCTGTTTGGAAATTGGTAAATAAGAGGCAGGGAAACTGACTGAGCTGGAGAGGGGAAATGAGGAAAAGAGACTCCTCACGGCCAACAGAACGACTTCAGCCGCTGATCCTCCTGCCTCTACTTCCAAGCGGCTGGCTCACAGGCCTGTGCCACCTTGCTTGATTCTGGTTGATTCTTTATGGCTTTAGCTTTGGGTACCTCTCTCTTTTGCCTGGACACCGAGAGGTTCTTTTCACTGTATACTTTCATGGCTCTTCACACTTTCATGTTCTTCAACACTGAAGCATTATAGTCACATCCTAAAGCCTCTATTTCTATTCTCTGTCTTGGGGGTTCCCCCTCTCTGCCTCTGGTTTCTCTCTCTCTCTCTCTCTCTCTCTCTCTCTCTCTCTCTCTCTCTGTGTGTGTGTGTGTGTGTGTGTGTGTGTGTGTGATAGGTTTCTCTGTGTAGCCCTGGCTGTCCTGGAACTCGATTTGTAGACCAGGCTGGCCTCAAAATCACAGAGAATGCCTGCCTCTGCTTCCAGAGTGCTGGGATTAAAGGCGTGCGCCAGCATCTGGCCTGGTTTCATTCTTCAGATTATCTGAGACTCTGCTTAACCCTGCCCTAGCTGCTATGGAAGCAGAGGGGCAGCCCCTGAAGGAGGATGGCAGTGCCAAGCCTCATACGGTCTCCAGGTGTGTGTCAGAATGGTTAAGATGAACAAAACAAGTGACAGTGTACGCTGGTGAGGATGGGGATCAAGAGGAACACTCATTCATTGCTGATGAGTACAAACTTGTACAGCCACTATGAAAATCAGTATGGCATTTCCTCAGGAAGATCGGAATGGATCTTCCTCAAGATCCAGCTATACCACTCTTGGGCATATACCCAAAAGACACTTCATCCTATCACAAAGACACTTGTTTATTCAATTATGTTCGTTGCTGCTCTATTCAGAATAGCCAGAAATTGAAAACAACCTAGATGTAGCTCAATAGAAGAATGAATAAAGAAAATGTGGTATATTTATACAATGGAGTACTACTCAGCTGTTAAAAATGACATTATTAAATTGCAAGTAAATGGATGGAACTAGAAAAAACAAAAACAACAACAACAATAAAACCCAAAAAAAAAAAAGAAAAATATGGTATGTATTAGAGTACATGTGGATATTAGCTGTTAAATCAATGATAACAATGGTTACATTTTTTTGTTTTTGTTTGTTTTTTTGTTTTTGTTTTGTTTCTCTGTGTAACAGTCCTGGCTGTCCTGGGTCTCCCTCTGTAGACCAGGCTCAAACTCAGAGATCCGCCTGCCTCTGCCTCCCGAGTGCTGGGTTTAAGGACGTGCAGCACAGCCACCTGGCTACATTTTGTTTAAGTGAATGATTACAATGAATACAAGTGAAAAACAACATGCTTTTCACACCCTTACAGGATTGGACATTTTACATATTACAGGTGAAAACAGGACTTCTCATAGACTAGGAGCCTTTCAGCCATAACCGTCTACACAGGCAGTGGTTTTTATAATTACCAGAAAAACAGGTCACTAGCTTCACTTTTCATATTTCAGTCTTGTCCAATTATCCTAACTAACCATCAAATTTGTTTTCTAGTTACATGAAGTCAATTGTTTAAAGCTTTGTTTTAGCTGTGATGCCCACAGAAACCTGTGAACACATTTCCCAGTATCAGAAAGAACTTGAACTAACTCCTGAGACTGAATTGTTTTCCTTAATCATTAACCTAAACCATAGTCTATATGGCTCCTCAAGAGAAACTCCTAAGTCTTAGCTGTGTGACACTTCCTCATTCTTATTTTCTATCCTCTGCAGCCCTTGCTTTATCAGGGGCAGGAACAACACTTTAAACACTACAGCTTAAGAGGAAATCATCTTCACAATAATCCATAGGTAAAAATGCCCAGTAGAACAGGATATTTCCATGAGATAATCACACTACATTAAATCACACCCATTCACACCATGCCAGATACCAGAGAAAAATGGCAGCAGCAAACATGTGAAGGCACAGCAGTGAATCCCCAGGGGAGACCTTGTCTTGGAGGAGGTGGGAAGGGGGGGTAAATTGGGGGGAAGGCTGGGGAGTAGGAGGAGGGAGGACAGGGGAATCCGTGGTTGATATGTAAAATTAAATTATAAAATAAAAATATAAAAACAACAATAAAACCACAAGCAAACAAACCATAAAGGTGATTAGTTTTTCATGGAAAAAATTATACACAATATGGGAAGTCTTGGAATTTGAACACACATGGAATAAACTATTGTACATACTGGAGGCTCTTGGGGATCAGAAATATTTTTTTAAATAAAATTACATAACTTCTCTTTACACCAATCCCTCGCTTTTCTTCCCTTCTCCATCAGGTTCAAATTTGTAGTCTCTTATTTTTAACTGTTATTGTTTTATATATATGCAAATAAATACGTAAATAAAAAAAAAGGCGCAGCAGCAAGAGACTTCTGGAGCCGAAGCCCTTGGGGCCTTGCCTATCTGAGATTCACCCATTAGTGCCTTGCGTTCTGGTGGACGCAGCTCCTGAATTCAAGTGCCACCTGCTGCTCCTCTGACATGGCCACCGGCAGCCCTCTAAAAGAGAAGCTCATGAGAACTCACTGAAGCGGCATGGATAGCGTAGATCTGCACTAGGTTCTCTGAGTTTATATTATGGCTTCCAGTTTAGTGTTTTTATGGGATAGCTGAGTGTGGAAACAAGTGGGTCTCTGATTCTTTTCTTCTTTGTCTTGTCCTGCCCAAGTTGAGTGTGATTTTTTGTTTTATCATATTATATTTTGATATTGTCTCTTAGAAGCCTGTTCTTTTCTAATGAGAGATGTAAAAGGAGTAGATCCTGATGGGAGGTGGTGGTGGGGAGGAACTGGGAGGAGTAGAGGGAGGGAAAAATCACCATCAGAATATATTCTGTAAGAAAAGAATCTATTTTCAATAAAAGGAAAATAAAAGAAAAATTCAATTAAAAAAAAGAGTTCTCGATGTGGATTCTTTAGGGGACACAAGGCATGAACATCAAGACTACTTGAGCAAGCAACTGCAGTGCTGAATCTGAGGTAGAGGGCGTTGGGGGTGAGAGAACAGGCCCCCTCAGCAGGCTGGGGGTGAGGCAGGACTCACCAAGAGACTGTCAGTCCAGTGAGCTGCCTTCCTGACAGAGTTCTAGGGTGATTTAAAGCCTGGGCTCTTTTAACCTTACAGTACTTGCTAACTTTAGCCTTACCCTGCAGTAGTATTTCATGGCAGTGCGTATTAAAGTGCCCATTCATTAATTCCACCCAGGCTCACTGCATACTTATTTTGGTCCTAGCACTGTGCCAGGGCTGGGGACACAGGGCTTCACTGTGACTTCCAAACCCAGGATCTTTGTGAGGTAGCAGCTAGGGGAGAGAGGGAGGTGAAAGGGAGACAGAAATTAGACAGAGGGGACATTTCGAGGGGACTGAAGTGGAGGACACCATGAACGAAGGCACCCACTGATCCAAACACACACTCATTTTCTGGGGTAGAGGAGCTTACTGGGCTTTGTTTGGACTGGGAAAAATTTATAATTAACCCAACCAGCTGGCCCAGGCTGGGTGGGACTCCCCCCTCACTCCTTTTGCCTTCTCTGGTTTCAGAAATAGCAAGTTCATGCAGGCATGGTATGCTTTGCCCAGGCAGAGCAGACTACCCAGGACTGGCTGGCAGGGCATGCAGATCCCAGCAGGGATGTGGGCTCCCATCGGGGGTGGGGGGATCCCCAGTCCTGCAGTGTCTGGTAAGAAGGAAGAAGAGTCTCTGCTCTTCCCCTCTCCTTGCTGACACTAGTCTTCTACTTCCTCTTTCCCCTTTCAGATCTGTAGTATCTGATGATTAGATACCATGGTGGGCAAGTGCAGCTGCCCAGGGACAGTGGGAAGGGATGACCACAAAGCCTGCCTTCACCTACTTCACCCTGGGCCAGACCCTTCCCAACGCTGCCTGACTCCAGCACCAAAGCCGCCACAGGGTTGCTGCCGCCAAGCCTGACAGGTTACTTAGGCTCTCAGACACCTGAGAGGATGCAGAAGCTAGTCTGAGTGGGTCAGGAACAGCTGTGAGTGTACATGTGAGGGGTGGGAAAGGGGTGTCCCTGCCTGGTGGTGCTGGCAGTCATGAGGATGCGTAATGCACACGGAGCATCTGTCCCTGTGTCAGACAGCCATGGCCCGGCTCTGCCTCTCAGATTGCTGCTGTGGGTTGGATATGGTTTGACACCTGGAAGAACTTAACACTCAGGCTTGGTCCCAAAAGTGGGACCTTTAAGAGACGATTGGGGGATTAGGGCCTTGGAAGGAGTTTTCTCAAGTAGATTAGTTACCATGAGAGTGACTTGGCATAAGGTGACAGTGTCCTTGGTGTGTGGCCTCTTCCATGTGCCCACTTGCCCTTTTACATTCTACCATGCGTTGAAGAAGCCTTTGCCAGAAGCCAGGAAGGTGCTGCCAGGGACACTCTCTTGGGATGCCTAGCCTGTGAGCACAAATTGACCCAGGCTCAAGTGTTCTGTGACAGTGGCAGAAATAGATCAAAACACACACTTTTCTTCTCAGTGCCCACCCGCCACTTCTCATCCTCCTCCAGTCTCAGGGAGTTTGTTGTTGTTGGTTTGTTTTTTTTTCCCCTTTTGGATCACAAACAGCAATAAAATTTACAAATACAATGTCATTGTTCACCCTCATTGTCAACTTGACTGGGGCCACCTAGGAGGCATGCCTATGAGGGAGGACTCAGCCTGGAGTGTGGAGGCTGGAGTCCTCGCACTGTCCACGGTTCTCTGACTCCTGACCCCAAACATCACGTGACCAGGTGCCTCCTGCTCCCACCGCCGCATCTTTCCCACTCTTCTTCTTTTTAACTTTTTTACAGATTTATTTATATTTATGTTATATGTATGCGTATCACGTGTGCACATATACATACCAGCAGAGGCCAGAGGAGGGCATTAGCCACCATGTGGGTCCTGGGAATCAAACCTGGGTCCTCTGCAAGAGTAGCAAATGTTCTTAATCGCTGAGTGTCTCTCTAGCCCCCAATTGTCCTTCCTTTTTTTTTTTTTTTTTTTTGTTTGTTTTTTGAGACAGGGTTTCTCTGTGTAGTTTTGGTGCCTGTCCTGGATCTCGCTCTGTAGACCAGGCTGGCCTTGAACTCACAGAGATCTGCCTGCCTCTGCCTCCTGAGTGCTGGGATTAAAGGTGTGCGCCGCCACTGCCCGGCCTCCAATTGTCCTCATGCATTTAGTCACAGCAGTAAGGACAGTAACTAATGCTAATAAATGCCACCACTGGTCTCTAGACTCCTCACCTGCAGCAGTGCTGGAGTTTCTGGAAAATGAAGTGCAGCTGAGCATGGGCAGCGGGACCCAGAAAGTCCTCCTAAGAAGGTGTGAGGGAAGCAGGGACTTGTGAGATGCTAGTCTGCCTCTCTGCACACTCCTGTCCCTCCCCACCCTGGTGCCCAGCCTCCTGCATACTCAGCAACAGTTCATAGAAATTCTGGTTTGGGCTTTCCTTCCCAACTCTCTCCACCCCACTTCACCACAGTCCTGTATGTTGTCCAACCTGGCTTTGGAAATGCCTCTTTTGGGAGACTCTTCAGTGGGTAACAAGTTGGCCACTTATATTAGACACACTTCAGTGGGTGGATGCGTGGGGACAATGGAAAGTTTTTTTTTTAACTTGTTGAATCGGTTTCACAGAAAGTCAGAATTTCTGACTTCTCTTGAAACATCAGAAAGTGAGGAAGTTCTGTAGAGCCGCAGTGACTCTGGGGGCTGCCCCTGTAACGAGTCAGTTTTCTGAAGGCTGGGTTCTTCTGTCTCCAATTCTTATGTTAAAGGTCTAATTTCTGGGCCTGAACATGTGACCCATGGAAATAGGGTTATTAAGAGCATAATGTCACACGCCTCTAATCCTAGCATTAGGGAGGAAGAAGCAGGCAGATCTCTGTGAGTTCGAGGCCAGCCTGGTTTGCAGAGTGAGTTCCAAGGCAGGCTCCAAAGCTACACAGAGAAACCTGTCTTGAAAAAAAAAAAGCAATAAGGTAAATAAACGGCACTTATTCTCTTAGCCTGAAGAGGCGGAGGAAGCTGACTGGGACACAGGAATGGCTTTAAAACAAACCTGGCTTTCCAGTCAAGGATGACCTTGAATTTTTAATCCTTCTACTACCTGCCAAGTGCTGGAGTCATAGACATGCACTACCAGCCTGCTGTAAGTGTAGTTACGGTGGTAGAGGCTGAACTTGGGGATGTATTCCTGTTAGGGGAGCACGTTACCAACTGAGCTACATTCTCTGTCCCAGGAGGAGCTGCTGTCTCCAAGACCACCAACCTCACTGCAAGTGAAGCTTCTCGGTGTGCATGCTGCCTCTCAGCAACCCCAACCTCGTTCTTGGCCTCTATGTCAGCTGGGAGTTGTCCTCCTTCTCTTCAGGGCGGTTTTAGAAGGCAGGATTGAGGGATGAGCCACGTGGTTGGTCCCGCTGCCCATTCCAGCAGCCCACTGGGTTCGCTTGGCTCAACTCGCTCACGTAGCACACGCAGATGAACGTTGACTGCAGAGCAGAGGACAAAACAGATCTGGTCCTTCTCACACATCCTGTATACTTCTGGAGTCTAACAGTGACATATCCACGGAGAAAGGAAAGTAGGCAGGGGACGGTTAGGGGAGAGGCAGGATTGGGAGCCATTTTTATTAGCACAAGGAGGCCAACAAAGCCTCTGATCAATGCCAGGCAAGGTCTGGAGAGTGAGAGTCATCCCAGTACTCTTTCTTGGGCAGAAGATGTGGTAAGTGCAAAGGTCCTGTGGCAGGAAAATAGTCAATGTATTCCCAAAGGGCTAGAGATGTTCCATGGTTGGATGCTCACGATGTGTGACTGACTCACTGAGCTACCACAAAGACAGGGAAATACCAGGGGATATTCAACTAGGGAGGCACTGGCTCCTCTGCTGCTGTTCTGAGACAACTGAGCTGAAGGCACATCACAGGAGGGAGACCACTTAGGGGGTCCTTTGGGGACGATTCAGGCGAAACACACACCTAGACGAGGGTGTGATTGTGGAGGCAGGAGAGGCTGGACAGCAAACACCAGAGCAGGAAGGAGTGGTTCCAAGGGGGTGGGAGTTGATAAGAGACGGGTGGGTGAAGACGAGCAAAATACATCACAGGTGTGTACGAAACTGTCAAAGAAGAAATAGAACTTTTAAAAATCCCAGTCAAGGTCTGGGGAGATAACTTCGCAGTTAAGAACACTTGCTAACTTGGGAGGCTCCAGGTTTAGTTCCCAACACCCACATTAGGCAGTTTACAGCTGACCGTAACTATGGTCGCAGGAGATCTGATGCCCTCTGTCCTTCTTGGGCACCTACATGCATGCGGTACACATAAACACATTCTCACACACACACATAAACAGACAGGCAGACAGACAGCCAGACACACACACACACACACACACACACACACACACACACACACACCACAAATGAAAATAAAAAATGAATCTTGAAACAAAAAGCCCTCGTGTGTTGAATCCCCTGCTGCCAGTATCTACAGCGAGTCTGTACATGGCCGCTCTGGAAGGCGGGTCACTGAGCTCATCAGGTGGACCTAATGTGTGAGTCTGCTGTCTGCATAAGAAGAGGAGCTTAGGGGACAGATGCACAGGGGAAGGCCACATGAAGACTCAGCTAGAAGGCAGCCCTCTGCAAGTTTGCCAGAGGCCTGGGGAGAAACACCCTGCCACATGTGCGTGCTTGACCTCAGATTGCAGCCTTGACCGCCAGGGAAAAGGCATTTGTGTAGATAAGGCCGGCCTGCAGTCCTAGATTCCTGCTGCTCTGGGAGTTATGTCTAGGTCTGTGTCTAGCTCCCTTGAAAGGGCTTTGCCTAGCTTGTCGCAGCATTTGGTCTTAACCACAACCCTCAGAGATATGTGCTCATTTCTCAGATGCAGAAGTGGAGCTCTGGTGATGAGAGGCCCAGGGGAAGGCGAGCGCTTAGAGAGCAAGGCCTCATGGGGCTGGGAAAAGGCGCTGCCAGACTGCCCCCTCTTTATCTGCAGCCTGTGGAAGGTCAGACCTGTCCCATATCTGTCTCTTCCCACCCTGCCCCCCAGTAGGCCAAGGTTAGACCCCAAGGGCCACAGTGTGCCTGTGTCTGTGTAGGGCCGTTGATCTTGTGTTAGGCCCAGTGTTAATCCAAAACACTAGTCTGTAATTTCAGACACTGAGGTCAATGGGGAGGAGTGGGAGGGAGGAGGCTCTGGGTGGGAAGGGTATGTGAGCACCTCGGTATGTGTTCTCAGGCACGGACTTGCAGACCTGCTGGGGAGGCGGACTAGCTAGAGTGTGAGTGAGGATTCCTGTGTTCTTCAGCTACCATGCCCAGTCGAGTCGTGCCCTTGAGTTCTTACTGAGGCCCTGGTCCATGCTTACTGTGTTCTGTAATTCTTTGTGTCCTTTAGCAGCTATGAGGCCTGGCCAGTCATCAGACAGCACTTTTGTGAGGCCGAGATGGCGGCTCCACCTGTGCTGCCTGTTTTAACCACACACCAACCCCGCTTACACTCTGCCCGGTGCTGTCATAGGTTGCAGTTGGCTGCACGGTCCCCACGGCCCTGTGCCAGGCAGGGACCGAAGAAGGAAGCTTGGGCGTAAGAGGCCGGAAACTGCCAACCAGTGTGACAAAGATCTAAACCGCTCACGTGGTCGGTAATCCTTCTGCCTGCTCCGCCCCCCCCCCCCCCACCCATGACCTCAGCCCGAGAACCCAAGTTTAGATTTGTGCTCTTCAAGGACTGTCACCATCAGCCATTTTCACTGGGATATAGAGATGGGGCCCAGCCCTCCGCCTCTGTCAACAGCGGATTGTGAAATCCTGGCCAGTGTACACCAGAACAAGCAAAGAGGATTTTTTTGGGGCTGGAACTACAGGGACAATGATAGTCTTGAAGCAACTGTCTATCTCCTGCACTTAATCCCTGCCATCCACCCTCCCCACCCCACTACCCCCTGAGCTGCAGGAGCCATACAAGCTCTGTTTTTGGAATCTACCTGGAGGCCTGTTCCTCCTTCACTGAAGTCACATGTGTATGTGTGGGGTGGGCTTGGGGGCTGTCCTTTTCTCCCCTCCCAGGCCAGAGGGGCACTGAGTGTTTAGAGCTGAACATTCTGGCTAAGGTGGGGCTAGAATGGAAATGGGGTGGAGATGGGGCCCTGAAGCATGGCCTGTGAATGTTAGGGAATTGCTTTCGGCCTCTGGTCACTGGGCAACAGACTGGCAGATAGTAAGACTGATGTGGCATTAAGATAGTTATCTCTGGGATCCTACTTTGATGGGAGACCTGGAGACACAGTGGAGTGGCACCAGACCGTGCCCGCTTGCTCAGGATGGAAAAGACTTCAGGGCCCCGATCTAGGTCCCCACAATAGCTCAGCCAAGGCTGCTGTCTGCACATTTGGAGTCTCTCAAGCTGTGGCCACAGGCGTGGCTTGACACTGGCGAAGGAGGACAGCCACAGTGTAGGGTCTGTCCCCCTGTGTCCTGCTGAGGTTCCTACCTCCTGACCACAAGTTCTACTTTGGGACTAGTTTCTTGGATCTTTTAAAAGAAGCATTAGCAAAACTGCCTTCACTGTTGGATCCTCTATTCCCCCAACCTTCTACAACTTACATACTGCCTAAGTATCTAGCTTTACTTAGCAGGCCACTCAATGCCCTGCTTCTCATTTTCTGAGTGATTCTGCAGTTCCAGAACGTAGAAGCTGCTGCCTGTGTTCTGAGAGGGCCTTTTTGTCTCTTCCGTGAGACTCAGGAGCATCTTAGATTGGTCAGAGCTGGAGTGGCAGGATACCACAGTCTGACCTGACCTCCCAGGACTGGAAGGGAAGAAAGTGCTGGGGAAAATAAGACATCAGGAAATGTTGGGGGGCAGGGGCGCAGCAGGGTCTGGGCAGGAGCCCTGTGCACTCCTGACTGAGATGTGGGGCAGTGGTAGAGATGGAAAGACACAGGGCAAATGGGTAGTGTAGGAACAGGAGGACAGGCACTTCCTTTTGGGTGAGCCTGAAGAGGACGTTGCTGATGTAAGGGCCCAGAGGCCTGTGTCGGGCATGGGACCCCAGAAGGAAGCTGGTGTTTGGAGGAGGGAAGCAGACCAGGCAAAGAACTTTTGTGGGCCATGTAACCATCTGATAACCTCAGGACTCTGCTATGAGGACCCTCCTGAGGGTCAGGGTAGAAAGGCCCACACACTTCAGAGAAGGTCAGATTGGGGGTGTCTGGGTAAGGGACCGTGGATTAGTCCTGAAACTAAGCCTTGAGTGCTCAGTGGGCCACAGCCTGAGACTAGAGAGGCTGTAGGCAGACATGGAACAATTGGTAGAGTCATAGTACAGAAGGCAACAGCTAATAGTAATTAGGGGGATGCGCTTGGCCTCTTTTGTGGGCATAAAATGAGATGTTCAAAATGCTGGCAGCAAGCCTGGCCAGGCAGGCCACAGTCAGCAGCGGCTGTGTTATCACTGAAGAAGCCCAGCTTCACCTGGAGCCACACCAGGTGCCTTTCCTGCTCTTCCGGGACCATGTTCAGGGCTGGACTCTGGTGGGATCCATCTTCCTTGTTTATTTCCAGCTCCAGGAGCCGCTGATGTAGGGAGCAGCAGCCCCTGTTCCTGCTCCTGTCTTCAGTTCTTTCCCTTCTCTAGAGGTCTAAGTCGTATGCCTGCTCTTTCATCTGGCCACTTCTATAGGAAGACCTGTAGATTCTGGTGCCAACCTGAGGATCCAGTAGAGTGGCAGGGATGACAGGTTACTTGGGGCCACAGGGAGGACCTCTGCTGAGGTCCCTGAAGTGACCTTAGAACTTCACTGTCCTAGATGTAGGTCCTGGTGTCCTTTTAGCTACTTTCAGACAGCCCTGGGGCACTATAGAGAATGTTTCAAACACAAATGCGGAAACTCTGTCCCAGCAACAACCCAGGGAAGGCAAGGGTGGGGTTCAAAGGGCCATCTGTGTGTCAGAACCTGCTACTCATCTCGAGATACGGCGATCACCTGTCTAATTACTAATCGCCATCTCACTCCTCCGTGACTTCCTGCCCACACAGGATCCCCTGACTGCTGGTCCCTTTGGACTCTTCAGGTTCCCTTCCTTTCCTGGCCCTCATCTTGTTTAGCCTCTGCCACTGATGACTGCATTACCTGTCCACAGCTGGCTCCCTTCTAAGCCTTTCTCTACAGCAACGCCAGTCTTAGAAATGTAGATCCTGCGGCTTCCACGATGACTTTCACTTACCTCCCAGATAAGGCTGCCTCTGCGGGGAGGCAGAGAGGCTCCCCTCCCTGGTGGACAAGTTGTCAGCCACATCCCAGCTGTCTTTCTCTTACAACTGGAGCTCAGGCCCATGGAGGTGTCCCTGAAAGCTCAGACCTCTTCGTGTAGCCCAGCTAGCCTCAGACTCACTATATAGCAAGGATGACTCTGAATCTCTGATCTTCCTGTCTCCATTTCTCAAGAGACAGGATGACATGTGTGTGTGACCACATCCAGTTCAGGTGGTACTGGGGGTTGAACCCAGGGCTTACCGACTAAACCACATTCCCAGCTCTGAATTGTATTTGCAGTGATTATGCCACTATCTTCCTCCTGGGTTTTCCCATTTTAAATGAATATGTCCATTGTAGCCAGAGGTGGTGGTGTACACCTTTATTCTCAGCACTTGGGAGACAAAAGCAGGCAGATCTCTGCGAGTTTGAGACCAACCTGGCCTATATAATGAGTTTTAGGCCATTCAGGGTTTCAAAGTGAGGTTCTGTCTCTTATTATTACTATTATTATTATTATTATTATTATTATTATTATTATTATTTGTGTGTGTGTGTGTGTGTGTGTGTGTGTGGCTTCATTCCTATTAAAGAGTCCTTACCATTCCAAACCCCTGACTTTGAGAAAACAGAGCCCTAAAGGAGGAGGTGGTACATAGACAATAAGGCCACAAAACTCCTACTTCCTTCCTCAAGGTGGGCTAAGCCTGGACAGTCACTGATAAGTCTTTTAATATGCGAATGAAGATGGGGATAAGGTTTAAGGATCATCTGCTATTAATATGGGAGGAATGGTTCTTAGAGTTGAGGCTGGAGCTTGGGAATCAGTCTAGGAGTAGTAGATTTGATGGTCCTTGGATTCCGAGCAGTTTCAGGAGAAATGACGTCCCATACCCACTCATCCACCATCTTTTATAAAAACTAAGAGTCTGGGATGATAGGAATTCCAGCCATGCCCCCATGATCTTGCATGCCCGGTGGGACACTTAGTCATTTCCACCTAGTCATTTCTGGGTCACACGTCCTACATAACCCATGCGCTGCATGGTCACGTAAATTGCTCATGGTGTAACCATGTGATCTATGCGCATGCGTGGAGTAGCCATGTGGGTCCCTGTGCACATGCATAGGGTGGTCCTTAAAAGGCGAATCCCATGTCCCCTCCCTCACCTTTTCACATGTCCTTTTAGCAGGCTTGAACACATCTGTCTCTTTCTCCTTTCCTTAATAAAACTCTTGTTAGTGGGTTTTGTTGTGTTCCGTGACTTTTCCTCATAGGGTAAGAGCTCCCCTAAAACCAACACATTTATCTTGCTTTTGTGGTGGAAAGGGGCCCGTCTTGGCAAACTTTTCACCCTTGCAAATTACATTATTAATGGAAACAGTATGGGAACTGTCAGTATATTTCAACACTCGTATTCAATGTGCATTTTCACATGTGAGTTGATCAGCGTATTCATTACCTCAGACCTCTAATGTTTGTGTTGAGAACACTCAAAACTCTTGCTCTTTTGAAATATCCACTAAAGGTCAGCTGCACATGAATTGGAGGCCAAGGTTCCTTCTTTCTTCATTTGTACTTCGTCCAAGTTCCCTGTCCTTGGGGACCCTGGGGAGACCCCAGTTTCCCAGGGGATTTTGATCTTGCTGCGACAGTAGCAAAGCAATCTCTGAGGTCACCTGGACAAAGGTGGAGAGCAGAGGGACCAACCCTCTGCCCTCTGTGACACATTGGTTTCTTTCGGTAAGTGCTGTGGGTAACTCTGATACATGTCAATAATCTCTAAAAGAAAAATTGTACCCAAACTGGTCTAAGACAAACATTTTGTGTCTAATACAATTATTAAACTCCTCCAGGGGGTAGGGATGGGGATCAACATTCCTGGCAAAAGGCATAAGTAATTTTTCTGATGGAATTTAATGAGATTAACGTTTATTCTTAGAAACCAGTGCCTGGCCCACCCAGCTGGCTAGAAGGAGGAAGTTGTTGGGCAAGCTTGTGTTATGAGTGCACAGACAGAAAAACATCTTATCTTCTTCCACAAAGAGGCTCTAATGAAAAAGCAAGCCCTGAAACAACCTAGTAGCAAGTAGAAGGTCTATCTGGACTACACTAAGAAACGGGTGATGTGGGTCACTTACATCTCCAGTGTGTGTGTGTGTGTGTGTGTGTGTGTGTGTGTGTGTGTGTGTGTGTGTGTGTAAGAGACAGAGACAGAGAGAGAAAGGCTTAAGGGGTAGAAGAAAGAAGGGTTGCTCACAATGAGAGCTACCCTTGGTTTCCTGTCCATACATGCGGTAATTGCCCTGCTGCCCTGCAGGCTGTGAATCAGAAGAGCTAAAGATTAGATGGGAACACACTTGGACAAGTAGACAACAGCTTCAAACCTGGGGTCACGGTGACACTTTCCCTGCTGCAGAGGTGATCTGGCCTATTCCAGGAAAGCTCAGAGTGACTTCAGGGTATATACGCTCAAAATTGCCTGCAGAGGTTTGAAGAGATGTCTAGAGATAAAGCTTGGATGCAACCTGTGTCCATCAGCAAGTGAATGGCTAAATAAAACGTGGCACATCAATGGAATACTATTCAGCCATAAGGAAGGAAATTCTGCCATGTACAAGATGCTTTAAGCTTTCCTACTCTGTACTTCTGATAGTTCAGGTCTCTGGAATCAGCTGACAGTAGACAAACTGAACAAGAGAAAAAAGATTTTAATTTCATGCTCGTGCATACTAGTCATATAAAATTGGAGACTAAAGGGACAGAGGGTTGACATTCGTATAATATTCTGCTTTCCAGAAAGAAATAGGGATTTAAGGCTTTGGAGGAGGTGGTAATAGGTTATGGGAGAATCAGAGGAGGAATTGCGTAGTGAATAAAGTTTATCTTGTTAATCAGATAAAGTTTCAGGTAGTAGCCCGGAAGAATAGGTGATGGGCTGTGCCAAAGTCTGTCTAGGTGACACATTGACCTTCGGTCTCTTTTATGAGTCATTTTCCTCCAGCCAATGAGCTCTCTGAGGAAGGGAGTTACACTGCAGTGGTAAGGAAAGCTCACACATGCCTTTCAATTAACGTAATCAGAGTACCAGACACGCACATCCAGAGGTACTCACCAGTTGAGCCTTTTATGGCAAGCCAGCCAAAGGCCATCCACCCTAAAAAGTCCTATGACTTCCCCCTACAGGGTGTAACCTGTTATAGTTTCACTTCTGTTGCTGTGACAAAATATTCTGACCTAGAACAACTTAACAAACAAAACAACCACAACAACAAAAAGTCAAAGAACTAGGCTGGTCAGGGTACCACAAGGCTTTAATTCTGGCACTCAGGAGGCAGAGGCAGGAGGGTCTCTGTGAGTTTAAGGCCATCCTGGTCTACAGAGTGAGTTACAGGCCAGCTAGGGCTATGTAGTGAGACCCTGTCTCAAATAAACAAGCAAACAAACATAAAAGCAATTTAGGGAAGAAAGGATTTATTTTGACTTACAATTCCAGGTTTCTGTCCATTATTATGTAGACATCAAGGCAGGAACTTTAAACATGATATCCACAGTCAAGAGCAGAGGGAAAATGGATGCATGTGTCCTTGCTTGCCTTCTTGCTGCTTATTTAGCTGTCTTCTGTAGTATATAGTTTAGGACCTCCTGCTTAGGGAATAGTACCGCCCACAATGACCTGGGGCTTTCTACATCTATTAACAATCAAGACAATCCCCAATAGACATGCCCATAGGCCAATGTGATCTTGGCAATCCCTTCCTTAGGCTCTTTTCTCAGACGATTCTAAGTTGGCATGAGTTGACGTTTGAAACCATCACAGGGCTCAATGAGAGTTCGGGAGTTAAAAGTATATACAGCAATGGAGCCTGATGGTGCACGCCTTTAATCCCAGCACTGGCAGGCAGAGGCAGGGTGGATCCCTGTGAGTTCAAGGCCAGCCTGATCTGTACTGTGAATTCCAGGACAGCCAGAGCCCTGTTTCCAACAACAACAACAACAGCAGCCAACCAAACAACCAACCAACCAACCAAACAAACAAAAAACCAACCAACCAAACAAAAAACCAACCAACCAACCAAAAGCCACACTGCCCTTACAGAGGACTTGAGTTTGATTTCTAGCACTAATATCAGGTCCAGCAGTTAAAAGAACATCATGTTCTTGCAAAGGACCTTCCTTCTTTTCCTTTTTATTTTCGAGGCGGGGTCTGGCCTATGTAGACCAGGTTAGCCTCAGATTCTTTGTTCTACTCCCTGAGTACTGGACACGCAGCATGCACTACCACACCTGTCCGGAAGGTGGGTCCGTGCTAATTGCCTTGAGTTCCTGTTCATTCTCCAAGACTCACTTCTCCCTCGGCATTCCTCCATTAACAGTGAGGTTTGAGGTCTTCTGACTCACACCTTCCTTCTAGCAGTTTCTTCCCAGTTGCCCTCCATCTCAGCCACCACTGCAAGGACCTGGCAAAGCCAAGGCCACAGGCACAGGCATAACCCAGAGAGGAAGAGGGTCTTTTGCTGGCCCCTTATTGGCTCTCCTTGACTTCCTTATCCCTAGCACCGGCAGGAAGGCAAGCCTTTGCTGATTATGAGACAGCTCATGGCTGTCAGTTCTGCTTGAATAAACTCCTTTGTCCTCGAGAATTTTCCCATGTCAAACATTCAGTCGGCTGAGCTCTGGGTCAGTGAACAAGGAGAGAAGGCTGAATTTTTAAACAGCTTTATAAATGCAAGACATCTGTCTACAAGGCAGTCATACAACATCTGTTGCACTGTCCCCAGCTTTCAAGACCCTTCCTTAAAAAGACCATTATTCTGTATCTTAGATGCTAAGAAATTATGATTAAAAAGTAATATTATAGATATAAATTCTTGGGAGATGGAAGTGTACCATAACCACTCTCCACCATGGAGCGCTTGACTATTATTAATAGTTTGATGTATATTTCTCAGATTTGTTTGTTTTGTTTTGTTTTTTTTTTTTTGCTTTTTGTTCTTTTCGAGACAGCGTTTCTCT
Organism: Peromyscus eremicus; assembly: GCF_949786415.1. Taxonomy (NCBI): domain Eukaryota; kingdom Metazoa; phylum Chordata; class Mammalia; order Rodentia; family Cricetidae; genus Peromyscus; species Peromyscus eremicus. The sequence continues at coordinate 1,704,707 of NC_081429.1, read as the reverse complement.
GTGTAGCTTTGGCTGTCCTGGAACTCGATCTGTAGATTAGGCGGGTCTTGAACTCACAGAGATCCTCCTGCTTCTGCCTCCCAAGTGCTGGGATTAAAGGGTGTGCCATCACTGCCCAACTATTTCTCAGATTTTTACCTCTGAACACAGATATTACTATTTTTATCATTACTATCTTTATTATAGTAATTGACCTGGCAGAAATGAGGATATTCTAAAGACAAGGTAGTGTTTCTTGATCTATCAGATTATTGAAAAAATTGACATCAAGAAATGATTATTTTCCCCCATGAATCTCATGCTGGGGGAAGGCAAAAGCATTGTCTCTCAGAAGAGACTTACAACTTGTCTAAACACCTTACAGGATGAGAGTGAAGTCCAGACAATGACTGTTTAGTGGTGGACAGGACCACACCTTGATGGGGACTGCTTAGCTGTGCATATCCCTAGCTCTCTAAACTCTAATCTAATTTCAGGACCCCAAAGATGGACTTGAGGGGGGCTTCATGGGATCTCTTTGTCCCTCCTCCCAATGCCACCTGGAATAAATCTTCCCCTTCTGCTTTTTAATATTGATTTGGCTGTTTTAATTGGACCCTCAAGGATGGGTGGCTGACCTTGACTTCTTCGGGTACAGGCTGTGGCCTCAAGTTTGGTAACATTATGTTGCCATAGATACTAGTTGGCAATTGCCTTTTGATGTATATCAAATTTCTTTTAGTATCAGAGCCTTATTGTTTTTTCAGTTGTAAAATGTTCTATCATGTCTATGAATAATCACTTATTTAATGAGTTCCCTGGTGATATTTGGAATCTGATCCCCTCCTGTTGTGGGATATTTGATCACATTGTGAACCCCGAGTTTGCATTAATTAAATAAAACCTTAGGTTGGGAGGTGGAGCTAGCAATTAGTTGACAGGAAGTAGTCATAGAGACTAGAGGCAGTCAGGAAGACGAATAGAGAAACACACAGAAGTAGCAGGGAGTTTGATGGTCTTTGTTAGTTTGAAACAGTGGAAGAGAGCCCATTTTGCTTGGTCGCCAGCTAAGAAGGAAGGCCAGCTAGCAGATTTTCACCCCAGCATCTGACTTCCGAGTCTGTCTTGGTAAAAAGAACGATAGAGACTTAGTTAAAAACTATGTTTGGCTGCAGAGGCAGAGGTGGTTCTGGCCTGAGCCTCAGACTGGAGCCCCAGGCAGCAGCTGAAAGAGCAGTGGATTCAGGTGCAGCTGCTGTGCTGACAACACCCTCCTTTCCAGTGTCTCCATTATACAGACATTACTTCAGTGTATATATACCCTTGGCCATCTATTTGTTCACTTATGCGTTCTATGAACACAGGAAGCATTTCTAGACGTAGTTAGGCAGCCCCTGGGTACTAGTCTTAAATACTAAAGCCAAACAATGGAATTATAAGGAAGAAAAGATTTATTATTTAAAAGTTATTATTATTAATTATTATTATGTCTGTGCACTGTGTGAGGGGGGACACCCATGCTATGGCATGTGTCTGGTGGTCAGAGGACAACTTTGTAGAATTGTTTCTCTCCTTCACCTTTACCTGGGTTTCAGGGGTCTAACCTGGGTCAGGCTTGTGTGGCAAGAGCTTTATCCACTGGACCATCTTGCCCTCCCCCAAAAGATTTCTTTTCTTCACTCATGGCAAATTTCACAATCGATCTTCCCACAACTAAGGCCAGCTTACTAAAGGAAAAGCATACACTATTATTAGCTAAAATTTTATGTGAAACGGGAGCCTTCAGAAATGAAGATGCATAGACGCAGGGAAAAGTGGACCTTTATGCTTAGACATGATAGATGGACAGCTGTGTGCAAGTATGAATGGACAGAGAGGAAGTCTAACCATTGATAACAAACTGGAGGGTGGGTGGGTTTAGCAAGGCCTCTTTGTGCAGATTCCTTTTGGCTTCCAGATATGAGACAGGTCACCTGTCACGTGACTTTCTTTTTCAGGGACACACAGAGGCTTCTATCCACGGCCATGTTTCAGGAGATGAAGGTTGGAGTAGATCAGAGAGAGACCGTTCTAGGATTTTCTCAATTTCCTTCATTGAAAGTTCTCAGCATGCCAAAGGGTCATGTTTTGAGTGGCTTTACCTGTACCTAATAAGGATCAAATCTTACTGGGCAGTGGTGGTGCACACCTTTGATCCCAGCACTTGGGAAGCAGAGGCAGGCAGATCTCTGAGTTCAAGACCAGTCTGGTCTATGGAACGAGTTCCAGGATATCAGAGCTGAACAGAGAAACCCTGTCTCAAAAAAACTATATATAGGGCTGGAGAGATGCGTCAGCAGTTACGAACACTGGCTGCTCTTCTAGAGGTCCTGAGTTCAATTCCCAGAAACCACAAATGGTAGCTCATAATCATCTGTAATGAGATCTGGTGCCCTCTTCTGGCCTGCAGGCATACATGCGTACAGATCTCTCTATACATAATAAATGAATAAATCTTAAAAAAAAAAAAAACCCAATCTCTCTCTCTCTCTCTCTCTCTCTCTCTCTCTCTCTCTCTCTCTCTCTCTCTCTCGATTGTAGTGGTAGTTGTATGTCTTATGATTTTTAAATTAAAAACAATAATTTATACTATACAATGAAAAGATTAAAATCTCCCAAAACTTGTCTTTAAGACGCCCACACCCATGCTCTTGGGTATGTTTCTTTCTTCTGAACTTTCTCTTTACTACTTAAGGTTTGTGTTACAATGTCTTCATTAAACCACACTTCCACATCATTAAAAAATAGTACCAGAGCTGGGTGGTGGTGGTGGTGGCGGCGGCGGCGGCGGCGGCGGCGGCGGCGGCGGCGGCGGCGCACGCCTTTAATCCCAGCACTCAGGAGGAAGAGCCAGGAGGATCTCTGTGAGTTTGAGGCCAGACTGGTTTACAGAGCAAGATCCAGGACAGGCACCAAAACTACACAGAGAAACCCTGTCTCAAAAAAAAAAAAAAAAAAAAAAAGAAACAAAACAAAAATAGCACCAGAACTACAAAGGTAAATGACTGGAATTTAACCTCAGGCTATACTTCATTTGAAAAATATTTATTATTTATTACTATATATGTGTGTTTGTGATGTGGGGACACCTGTATGACCATTGGAGGACAACCTTGTGGAGATGGCTCTCTCCTTCCACCTTTATGTGAGTTCTGGGAATCGAGCTCAGTTTTCCAGGCTTGTATAGCAAGCACCTTTATCCCCTGAGCCATCTCAGCAGTCCAGTGAGCTATACTTTAATTAGAACAAATGAAGTGGCTGGGCTTTGGGAATTAGGTCAGCCACCAGCCCCAACTTTGTGACCACTGCATTGTGTGAGCTCTGCCCCATGTACGACTCACCGGTTCCTGGGGCATCACAGGAGGAAATGGAGCGTTTCAGAGGCAGGAAGTCAGAAGAGATATGTGATGAAAATCTATCTTCTGCTTCAAGATGTGGTGAAACCCCTACTGCCTCCCATCCCCAGGTGTCAGGCAGGAAACTCACTTATGAGTAAAACCAGAACTCCGGTGTTTGGTTTATTGACTGGACAAGCAGCAAGATCTCCCTGACTTAAGCCAGCCCTGACTCTGACTCAAACCTTTGCAAGCATCCTGTCTTTTCTGGGTGTCTTGGAAATTTTTATTTTTTTATTTTATTATTATTATTTTTTTCCAAGACAGGGTTTCTCTGTGTAACAGTCCTGGCTGTCCTGAAACTTGCTTTGTAGCCCAGGCTGGCCTCAAACTCACTGAGATCCACTTGCCTCTGCCTCTCAACTGCTGGGATTAAAGGCATGCATCACCACCACCTGGTGGAAATTTTTTTTAAAAGATGTGTTCATTCTTCTTTTCAATATATTAGTTTGTCTATATGTCTATATCTCATACTCTTGAGTGCATATTTGTATGTATCATGCTCTTGGAGGTTGAAAGAGGGGCTTGGATTCTCTGGAATTGGAGTTACTGAGCTACCATGTGGGTGCTGGGAACTGAACCCAGGTCCTTTGCAAGAGCCACAGTGCTCTTTGCTGCTAATCCACCTCTCCACTCCCTGGTGTCTTGGTTTTGATCTCCTCAAGAAATAGACACCAATATATGAATTTGATTGCAAAATTTTGGGAAGCAACCAGGGACATGGCTCAGCAGATAGAAGCATTTGTCTGGTGACCTGAGTTTGATTCCCAGAACCAACATACAAAGCTGATGCATGGCCTGCATCTGTAATCCCAGCATTCCTATGCGAGATGGGAGACAGAGAAAAGGGAATCAGCCAGAAGTTCAAGGGCTACCTAGCTTGCAGAAACTCAAGGGCCAGCTAGCCTCAAGCACTTGGTGGGTGCAGAAACAAGAAGGACTACTTCAGAGACGTGGAAGGTGAGAAGTGACCACTGAAAGTTGTCCTGTGAGATCCACACACAAACAGGGTGTCTTGGCTCATGCACACTTATACTCACATAACACATATACAAAAATAACTTTAATAAGATTTATTTATTTTTATTTTATGTGTGAGTGTTTTGCCTGAATACATGCATGTGCACTGCCCACAGAAGCCAGAAGAGGGCATCAGATCCCCCCACTGGTTAGAGCTGCTTGTGAGCCATCACGTGGTTTCCAGGAACCAAACCCAAGACTCCCACAAGAGCAACATGTGCCCTTAGCCACTGAGCAATTTTATCAGCCCTGTAAATAAGTTGTTTTAGAGTGAGGAAGTAATAGAGGGAAGGGAATGAGACCATTTGGGAGTTTTCAGGTCAGGGATGGGAGTTATTTCTACAGAGGAACCAAGAAGCTAAGGTGCTCACCCAAGAACTTCTGCTCCTCACTGGTTGAGCACACTTCTGGTTACTTGAAAACTCCAGCACACAGTTCGGGTTGCTTCAGGGTTCAGCATCCTGTCTGGCCAGATAAAACCCCACAGCTGCAGGTATTTGCAAAGCACAGCTTTTCTGTGCAGGGTACCACCCGCAGATCTGATCACCTTAACATTGCTAGACCTTGTTAAAATCCCTGGCAACACCCTAGTCTTCCCAGATTCATTTAGTGATAAGAAGGGACTCCTTTTAATAACCCTGTGGGCCACAGAGGAAGCAGATTGACTGTTTTTCCCTCTTGCTCAGTGTCTTCTCCTTTGAATCTTTTATTTCTTTTTGGTCTCTGCAGGACTGAAGGGGTCAAGAGAGGGCAGGTTAGGCTTATGAAAGGCTTTTTTTTTTTTTTTTTTTTTTTGGTCTTGCACTATTGTTTTATTTTAGTGCTCTCTGGATGGGCAGATGGCCAACTGTGGGATCATTTACTAGGGGAACATTTTGGGGCATCTCCAGGAAGTTTGACATCCTGGGTGTGGTGATTTGAATAAAAACGCCTCCACCCCCATAGGCTCAGATGTTTGAGTGTGTGGTCTCCATTTTGAAGGTGCTGTTTGAGAGAGGGTTAGACGTGGCCTACCTTGAGGAAGTACATCCCTGAGGGTAGGTTTTGAGGTTTCAAAGTCACACACCATTTCCAGGCCCCTCTTTCTGTTTCCTGCTTGCAGTTAGAGATGTTGAGCTCTGTTGTTCCTGCATCATGACTGCCTGTGATGGCTATGAGTCTCTGCCATGATGGAACCGTATGAAAGCCCAAATAAACTCTTTTATAAGTTGCCTTGCTCATGGTGTTTTATCACAGCAACAGAAAAGTAACTACTATATGTCCCTTCTCCAAGATACCTCATATGTAAAGCAAATAACACCAGAGCTCCGAAAAGTCAGAAAGCTAAAAAATGCTTAAGGTCCAAAAGGGGACTATGTAGTAACAAAGTGATGCCACCAGAGGGCATGATAGACTTTGCAGAAACCCATGAGCGGGAAAAGGGGTAACCAAGTTCCTCTGGGAAAGAAGCCTTGGGTTAAATGCAAATTTCATTGACGTTTTCCCTCGCTTACCTACTAAAACCCACCCCAGCCGGAGGTCCTAGCTTTCGCTCTACGTACTGTTCTCTGTACTTGCCACTGACCAGAACCGCCTCTTGCCTGGAGGAAGGCCGCAGCATTCCCTGAGGATCCCCAGACCCAAGGTGGCTAACGGGAGGAGCTGGGAGGGTGCTGGGGTGGCAAAGGATGGAGGGAGAGCACGGAAGGGCGTAGGGAAAGGGAGGCCTTGATTTCCTAAGGACTCCTTAACAGAGTCTTTGAAATAGTCGGACAGTAGACAGGTTAATGTGAGAACAGGTGCTTGGTACCTGTAGGGTGCACCATGGGAAAGCAAAGAGGCTACCACAGAACAAGAAGGGCGCTTAAGCATCCTACTGGGGCAGAGGGACGGGGCTGTAGACAGCCTGCGAGGTGCTTTGGGAAAACGATCAAACGGGAGGATAGAGCGGATGATGGCTTGAGACAGAGTTCCTCTGACGGTGAGCTGACTTCGAGCTTCCTCTCCTGGGACAAGTCTATCATTCTTCCCTGATGAAACTCCCAGGGAAGCATTGATGATGTAAGGGAATTCTCTCTAAGGCTCTTTCTCCCTGCTCATCTTAAAGGATTCCAAAGTGGTACACTTTGGGCCGCCGTGTCCTGTACCGTGCAAGGGGGTCAGACCAGGAGTTATTTACCAACTAGGTCTTTCCTAATGTGCAACCCGTCAGAGGTCAGCTCCACCAGGGAAGGAGGGGTGTCGGAGGGGAGGAGTCTGCTCCCAGAGGTCCGCCGCTAATTTCCAGTTAGTGCCCCGCCTCCTCCTGCAGCGGCCACATGGCGGAGGCGGCGTGGGGGTGGGGGGTGGGACACTGAAGGTGCCGCTCCCCTATATCTGTCTATATGTGTTTATTTTTATTGCACCAGCGGCTGTAGTTTCGGGTTCAGTAAAGGACTCCAGCAGTTTTTTTCCTTCTAAGGGGAGAGCTAAAGGCAGTTCCTCTTTACCCAATTTTAATTCCTTGTTTCATTTCCTGTTAAACTGTTAAGTTTCAAGTGTACTCAGCCCCTGCCTTCTCACCCCACCCTCATGCCCAGTTGTGGCCCTAATGGAGGGAGGAGGGCGGGGATCCCAGAAATCCTGCTTTGTCAACACTCAGCATTATTTTGGTGGAACTGCTTCTTTGTAGACCCTTTAACCCCCGCAGAATAGAAGGCTGGACTTCTCTGATTTTTGTCCGTGGTCTGCAGTACTTTGCTCCAGCTGGGCCCCTTTTGCCCTTCTCCAGCTGTGCTCTGTCAACACTGCCCAAAATGATTACAGATTCAACACAACCCCTATAGAAATTCCCCTTCCCATCCTACCCTCCAACTGCTAATCATTTTTGTTTGTTTCTCTACAAAAATGGAAACGCTAACCCTCAGAGTCATCTGGGACCATAGGGGCCCCTGAAGAGACCAAACAATCTTGGAGAAGAATAAAGATGGATGACTCATATGCCCCATCTTTGAAACTTACTTCAAACCTACAGTTATCAAGGCAGTGGGGTTCTGGCATAGGGACTAATAGATGGATTGAAGAGATGGAAAGCCCAGAGAAACATTTGCAGACATAGGCACATTTACAGCAGGGATGTTAAGACTAAACATTAATTAATTAATTAATTTTTCTATTATCAGCTTGATACAGTATAAACTCTTATCCTAATAGTGAAATGTTTCATTAAGGCTTGCCTAGTAATTGAGTAAAACCAAACTTATTATAAGCCACAGTCATCCTAGGGTCCCCCCTGCTATATAGCCTCCCTTGTTCTGTGGGTTGCAGTCTGATTGTTCTTTGCTTTATATCTAGAGTCCACTTTGAGTGAGTACATACCATGTTTGTCTTTCTGAGTCTGGGTTACCTCACTCAGGATGATATTTTTTAGTTCCATCCATTTGCCAGCAAATTTCATGCTGTCATTGTTTTTCTCTGCTGAGTAGTACTCCATTGTGTATATGTACCACATTTTCTTAATCCATTCTTCAGTTGATGGGCAAACAAATATTGTTTCTAGGTTCTGGCTATTATGAATAATGCTGCTATGAACATAGCTGAGCATGTATCTTTGTGGTATGATTGAGCATTCCTTGGGTATGTGCCCGAGAGTGGTATGGCTGGGTCTTGAGGTAGATCAATTCCCAATTTTCTGAGAAATTGTCATACTGATTTCCACAGTGGTTGTACAAGTTTGCATTCCCACCACCAGTGGAGGAGTGTTCCCTTTTGCTCCACATCCTCTCCAACATTGACTGTCATTAGTTTTTTTGATCATAGCTATTCTGGCAGGTGTAAGGTGGTATCTCAGAGTCGTTTTGATTTGCATTTCTCTGATGATTAAGGATGTTGAGCATTTTTTTTTTTTGAAGCTGAGGATCGAACCCAGGGTCTTGCGCTTGCCACTAAGCTAAATCCCCAACCCCTGAGCATTTCTTTAAATGTCTTTCAGCCATTTGTGATTCTTCTTTTGAGAATTCTCTGTTTAGCTCTTTAGCCCATTTTTTAATTGGATTGTTCAGTATTTTGATGTCTAGTTTCTTGAGTTCTTTATATACTGTGGAGATCAGTCCTCTGTCAGATGTGGGCTTGGTGAAGGTCTTTTCCCATTCTGTAGGCTGTCTTTTTGTCTTATTGACCGCGTCTTTTGCCCTACAAAAGCTTCTCAGTTTCAAGAGGTCCCATTTATTAATTGTTACTCTCAGTGTCTGTGTTACTGGTGTTATATTTAGGAAGTGGTCTCCGGTGCCAATGCGTTCAAGAGTACTTCCTACTTTCTCTTCTATTAAGTTTAGTGTAACTGGATTTATGTTGAGGTCTTTGATCCACTTGGACTTGAGTTTTGTGCATGGTGACAGATATGGATCTATTTGTAATCTTTTACATATTGACATCCAGTTATGCCAGCACCACTTGTTGAAGATACTTTCTTTTTTCCATTGTATAGTTTTGGCTTCTTTGTCAAAAATCAGGTGTTCATATGTGCATGGATTAATGTCAGCGTCTTCAATTCGATTCCATTGGTCCGTATGTTGGTTTTTATACCAGTACTAAGCTTTTTTATTACTATAGCTCTATAGTAGAGCTTGAGGTCAGGGATCGTGATGCCTCCAGAGGTTGCTTTATTGTATAGAATTCTTTTTATTTTTTATTTTTTATTTTTTTTTGGTTTTTCGAGAGAGTGTTTCTCTGTGTAGCTTTGCGCCTTTCCTGGAACTCACTTTGGAGACCAGGCTGGCCTCGAACTCAGAGAGGTCCACCTGCCTCTGCCTCCTGAGTGCTGGGATTAAAGGCGTGTGCCACCACCGCCCGGCTTGTATAGGATTCTTTTAGCTATCCTAGGTCTTTTGTTTTTCCATATGAAGTTGAGTATTTTTCTTTCCAAGTCTGTGAAGAATTGTGTTGGGATTTGGATGGGGATTGCATTGAATCTGTAGATTGCTTTCGGTAAGATTGCCATTTTTACTATGTTAATCCTACCTATCCATGAGCATGGGAGATCTTTCCATTTTCTGACATCTTCTTCAATTTCTTTCTTTAGAGATTTAAAGTTCTTATCAAAAAGGTCCTTCACTTGTTTAGTTAGTGTTATCCCAAGGTATTTTATATTATTTGTGGCTATTGTAAAGGGTGATGTTTCTCTGACTTCTTTCTCAGCCCTTTTATCATTTGTGTATAGGAGGGCTACTGATTTTTTTGAGTTGATCTTGTATCCTGCCACTTTACCTAAGGAGTAAGTTCCCTGGAGTAGGAGTTCCCTGGTAGAATTTTTGGGGTCACTTATGTATACTATCATGTCATCTGCAAATAGTGAAAGTTTGACTTCTTCCTTTCCAATTTGTATCCCCTTGATCTCCCTTTGCTGTCTTATTGCTCTAGCTAGAACTTCAAGTACTAAATTGAATAAATATGGGGAGAGTGGACAGCCTTGTCTTGTTCCTGATTTTAGTAGAATTGCTTTGAGTTTCTCTTTGTTTAATTTGATATTGGCTGGTGGCTTGCTGTAAATTGCCTTTATTATGTTTAGGAATGTTCCCTGTATTCCTGATCGCTCCAAGACCTTTATCATGAATGGGTTAAACATAAATTTTTAATGTTATTGAATTTCATACATAAGTACTGTATTTACATCATTTCCATTCTAACCTCTCTCCTGTTCCTCTCACTCCCTTGCAAAGTATTGGCCTCTTCCTCTTTCTTTATGATTCTTACGCATATATCTATATCTATCTGTCTGTCTGTCTGTCTGTCTGTCTATCTATCTATCTGTCTGTCTGTCTGTCTGTCTATCTACCTACCTATCTACCTACCTACCTATCTATCTTAAATGAACCGAAATTGGCACAGGACACACCAAGACCAAGTTCTCAGCACACAGGAAACTTATTTACCCTAGAGAGACAATGGACAAAGAATAAGAGACCAAGGAGAGTGGAGAAAAGGGGCAAGGGAGATGGGGAAGGGATATTTTCCCCAAGGGACAAAGGACTGTGTTGGGGAATATGATCTCAAGGTGTGTGACTTTTGCTTGTGTTGCATTTGTCTAACTCTGTGAAACTGTTACTGTGTCTGTCTAAAACACCTGATGGTCTAATAAAGAACTAAATGGTCAATAGCAAGGCAGGAGAAAGGACAGGCGGGGCTGGCAGGCAGAGAGAATATATAGCAAGAGAAATCTGGGAGGAAGCAGCCAGAAAAGGAGAACTCCAGGGGTCACCCACCCAGCTACACAGCAAGCCACAGAGTAAGAGTAAGATTTACTAAGATTTACAGAAGTAAGAGAACGGGAAAAGCCCAGAGGCAAAAGGAAGATGGGATAATAAGTTAAGTAAAGCTGGCTAGAAACTAAGCCTAGCTAAGGCCGGGCATTCATAAGTAAGAATAAGCGCTAGGCGGTGGTGGCTCACGCCTTTAATCCCAGCACTCGGGAGGCAGGGCCAGGCAGATCTCTGAGTTTGAGGCCAGCCTGGTCTACAGAGTGAGATCCAGGACAGGCACCAAAACTACACAGAGAAACCCTGTCTCGAAAAATCAGAAAAAAAAAAAAATAAGCCTTCATGTGTGATTTATTTTTATTCGGGAGCTGGGTGGCGGGCCCCCCAAAAGAATAAAAGAGTTAAAATGAACACCAACAGGACTGCCTCTGGATAGAGAGGAGTCAGAGGCAAATGGTAGTTTATAAATTGAAAAGGGGAAACATTGTGTTAGGATGAGTTGGTTTGTTTTGATTGGGCGTGTAGCCAAAAGGGGTCTTTTGATTGCTGGAGTTTAATACTATGATAGCTGGACCTGGGTGGTCAGCCTCTGGAGGAGGAAGTGGCCAAATAAGGGAATAGACCATGGGGGCTAGCTTTAGGACTGTAATCTATGGTTTAATAAGAAGGAGGGAATGGGGAAGGGCAAGGCCTGCCAGAGCCATGTTTGCCATGCTCTGCCCTATTAGAGCCCTTTGTATGTATGTATGTATATGTATGTATATACACATACAGCAGCTGAGTCCATTTAGTGTTGTTCCAATGTACTTAGGGCTGACCACATGGGATCAGATGACCTATCAGGGGCTAGTCCCTGGAGAAGACTGATTCAACCTCTCTCAGCAGCTCTTAATTGCAATTCTTGATCCAGGGTGGGGCTCTTGTGTGACAAAGTGTTTCCTGGGGAGATACAACACACACATCTACTCACCCCAGACAGGGAATCCATTGTGGGTCTGGGGTCATTCAGAGATTCACCAGTCTAACTCAAGTTTTGGTTTTAGTAAAGTAGAGGTTTTTTTTTTTTTGTTTGTTTGTTTGTTTTTTTTGTTTTGTTTTTGTTTTGTTTTGTTTTGTTTTGTTTTGTTGTTTTTAATTAAGGAACTGGCCAGGACCAAACCAGAGTAAGGCCCTGGTTATTGTTAGTCTGAGGATCATAAAGGCAAAAACCGTGAAGCTGTAATTTTGGGGAGCCAAATCAACTCATAACCTATCTGGGTGTGGGCAAGGTTTGATTTTGTAACAGACATCCAAGGAGGTACGTCAACCGTCGAAACAAGTGTTTCATACAGAAGTAGAACTTAGCAGTTAGCCTATTTAATCTTGTGACATATTACCTTGTAGGAATAGCTGAGGCTGTGAAATACTTTGCAACAAGCTGGGAGGTGGTGGTGCATGCCTTTAATCCCAGCACTTGGGAGACAGAGGCAGGCAGAAACCTGAGTTCGAGGCCAGCCTGGTCTACAGAGTGAGTTCCAGGAAAGTCGGGGCTACACAGAGAAACCCTGTCTGCAAAAACAAAACAAATCGAAACAAAACGAAAAGAACAGCCCAACTACACCAGGAAGTCTCCCGTCCTCGGCCAGCTGACAGATTACCTTCAAGGTAGGAGAAACTTCATCATGGCTTATAAACGCTAAAAACAATTTTGTTTTTTACAAGCCTAGCACTGTAAGTTTAGCCTCTAAACCTAATGTTCACCATCACAGAATCCATGACAGACCAAAGTATGTGGACACTACCAAAGTCCAACTTGGTGAATCAGTGAGTTTTATTGGGGTTACTTACAGGAAAGTGAGTAAGGAGTTACTTACAGGAGCCGAAATGACTCAAACACAGTTGTATCACCAAACCCACCCCAAGAAGGCTAACAGCTCACAAAGCCAGGAACCTGGAGTACACTGTACAGCCTGCAGGCAGCGCAACACTGGAGAGTGTCCTTTCCTGGTGCCTCAGTTGGTCTAAACCTCTTCCAGGTGGCTCAGCTGGTTTCTGTCTCTTCCAGGAAGCTGTACTGGTCTCAGAGTCCATTCTTTGCCGCTCTTCTATTCTTCTATTCTCAGACTCTTCTGTGCAGCTCAGCTTCACTTCTTCTGAGACAGACTCTCAGCTTTCATTGCAGACTAGCAGGGAGGGGCCTAGAGAATCTGGTCAGTTTCAGGGACTTCCTGAAGCTATTTTGAGCTGTTTACCTTCCTGCTTAAGGAGCTTCCCTGAAGGATGGAATGTTTCAATCTCCGAGGAAACTGCTACACAACATTCCACCCCTTCCTTAGCTCTTACGTTACATTCTTTCCACCCATCTCTTGCAATGATTCCCTGAGCATTAGAGGACGTGACTACAGATGTCCATCTGGGGCTGAGAAATAGGCCACCATGCCACAGTAACCCTTGTTCTCTGGCTTCACCCGTAGTTGTCAGTTGAAGTTGATAACAACAGTGATCTATGGGTGTAAACACACGTTTAGAAGGCAGTTGGCTGTCCATCACTGGGGCCTATGACTTCCTCAGCTGCGGCTTTTTGCCCTGGCTTGCAGTAGCAGATGTGAACTCCCTCTTGTGGAATGGGCCTTAAATCCAGTTGGAAGGCTGTTGGTCTTATCCATGATAACTGAGCCACTATTGCATAATCAGGTACACCGTGCTGGAAAGTCGGTATTTCAACAAGCAGGAGTGTTGGTGACAGGTCTCCACTAGCAGCCTGCCTGGCTCCTCTGGCACTGTGAAAGCTAGCTAGCAGGGTAGGAGTTTCCGTTTCAGTCACAGCTTAATTTCTCATGCCTTATAGTGAAGCATGCACATGTGGTGTCTTCGACAATGGAACTATTTAGTTCTGCTATACAGCCAACAGCAGTAGCAATAGCCTATATGAACTGAGGATCCTCAGAGACTCTCCTAGCCAATAACTCACAGGGATGTAGCTCATCCTTGGCACTAGGATTTTTATTCTTTTTCCACCCATGTAGGGTGCCTTTTGTATATAAACTCTTTAGCTGTTAGTTCAATCACTGGGGGATGCTCAATGGCTTTAAAAGACACTGGTCCTAGGAAAGCCTGAAGGGCCTATGACCTCAACTACCACAAGCTTTAAAGAAACTTAAAAAAAAGCTGGTCATGGTAGCATATACCTTTAATCCTAGCACTCAAGAGGCAGAGGCAGATGGAGCTCTGAGTTCTAGGCTAGCCTGGCTTACAGAGCAAATTCCAGGACAGCTAGTGCTACACAGAGAAATCCTGTCTCAAAACAAAACAATTTTTTTTTAAATTTATAGTGTTGGGAGGGCACACATATGCTGAGATGTGAATGTGGGGGTCAGATGATAACTTTACGGGAATCGGTTCTCTTCTTCTACCACGTTGGTTCCAGGGTCAAACTCAGGTGGTCACGTCTTTACCCACTGAGCCATCCCACTAGCCCACTGTCTTAGTCAGGGTTTCTATTGCTGTGAAGAGACACCACGACCACAGCAACTCTTATAAAGGAAACATTTAATTGGGTGGCTTACAGTTTAGAGGTTTAGTCCATTTTAATCATGGCAGGACATGGCAGCATACAGGCAGACATGGTGCTGGAGAAGGAGCTGAGAGTTCTACATCTTGATCCTCAGGCAACAGGAAGCAACTGTGTCACACTGAGCATAGCTTGAGCAAAGGAGACCTCAAGCCCACCCCCACAGTGACACACTTCCTCCAACAAGGCCACATTTCCTAACAGTTCCACTTCCTATGAGGTTATGGGGGCCTATTACATTTAAACTACCATACCCACTATCAACTTTTGGCTGAGTCTACAATACTAGACATAAATTCCCTCCTGTGGAGCAGGCATCAAGTCCAATCCGAAAGTGGTTAGTTACCCTTTCTGCTAGTTAGCTTCCTCTGTCAATTTAACTCAGTTCAGAGTTATCTGAGGGAGCTTCAACTGGGGAATTGCCTCAATCTGATTGGTTTGTGGGTTTGTCTTTGGGGTCATTTTCTTGGTTGCTAATTGATGTAGAAGGGCTGAGTCCACTGTGGGCGGTGCTACTCCTAAGCAGGTGGGCCTGGGTTGTATAAGAATGCTGATGGGCAGTAGGCAGAGGGAGCCAGCTAATAAGCAGCATTCCTCCATAGTTTCTGTTTCATTTCTTCCTTGCTGGCGTTCCTATCCTGATGGAATTCTTGTCCTGACTTTCCTCAATTTTGTGACCTGATGTGTAAACTAAACAAACCCTTTCCTCCTCTGACTTGGTTTTGGTCATGACGTGTATCACAGAACAGAAAATGAACTAGGGTACTCTTATAACAGACGTCTACTATCAAACCAGTGTGCTGCTCTAACCTGGAGGGTCAGAATTGTTGCACACAGGGCCAACCACTAGCTTTGATGACAATTCTCCCTCAGTAATCTGCATAGCGCCTTCCTGAGCTGTGAATGTCAGCCGACAGGGAGGGAGCTTCTGGCCCAGGTTCAGTTTGGAGTCTCTAAGACCCTTCAGTAGGAAGATTTTACCATCTAGTTCTGGTGGGGAAACAACGAGATTGGCAATTGCCTGCATTGTTTTGAAGGTCTCAGAGGCCTCCCTAACGAGTCATAGGAAGGTAGCCAATCGGCACTGAGATTTTTGTTTAATAACCTATGGCTTCTGGAAGCACCTGATCCACCCACACAGAGTGCTCTATTAAACTTCTGTTTTAATTTAATCTTTATTAGCTTAACAAGGATTAGATTTCCTTATTGTTCTTCCATACATAGTATTAGTTGATTCTCCCTCTACCCTTCTTCTCTCTCCATCCCCCCCCCACTTCTCCACTTATACTTTTCCACCCCCAGGATTCCCCCGTCCACTTTTAATTTACATTGTTCTACTACACACAAAGACATCCAACACACCGTAAGCTTATTTCCCTCTCTCCTGGTTTCTACACCTTCCTGGGCACGTAGTCACTCCCACATAAAAGCACACATATAAATGTTAGAAACCAGGATCCAATCTGAATGAGAACATGCAGCAGTTGTCTTTCCAAGCCCGAGTTACCTCACTTCATATATTATTTTCCATTTCCATCCACTTCCCCGCAAATCTTATAGTTTCATCTTTCTTTACAGCTCAGTGAAATTCCATTGGAACCTCTACTATATTTTCACTATCATTCATAAGTTTTAAAAAGTCTTAAAAACAGAATAAAACAAAACAAGACAGGGTCTTGTCGTGTAGCCCATGCTGGCCTTGAACTCCTGGTTCCTCTGCCTCAGGCTCCCAACACAAGGATTACATGTGTGTCCCACCCTGCCTGGCTTGTGATTTTCATTTTATATTATCATTAATTTTTTGATAGATTTATCTTCTTTGGTGATGGCTTTTAAAAAAAATTTATTTTTATTTTTATTTTTTATTTTATAATTTGATTTAATTTTACATATCAGCCACGGATTCCCCTGTCCTTCCCTCTCCCGGCCCCTCCACTCCCAGCAGCCCACCCTCCCATTCCCATCTCCTCCAGGGCAAGGACTCCCTAGGGATTCAGCTCAACCTGGTAATGGCTTTTTTATACTGCTGGAAATGGCTTTTCTATTTTTATTTCAACTTTTCATTTGCTAGTATTTAGAGATGCAATGGATCTTAGCATATTGACATTGAATCCAGATACTGTACTGAAGTTACTAATTAAGTCTAATAGTTTGTTTACAAATTATTTTAGCTTTTCTAAGTATACAATCACCTGCAAATAATGGTAGATATAGTTTTTCCTTTTTTCTTTCTTTCTTTATTCCTTTCTTTCTTTCTTTTTCTTTTTCTTCTTCTCCTCATCTTCTTCCTGTAACATGAATTGCTAAACAGTCTTATTAATGAAAAACTGGAGCCAGATATTAGGGTAAATTCTGAAAGATCAGAGGAATAGGACAAGCCAAAGCCAACCTCACCTCACTGACTCTCAGCTTCCAAAGAGACCTACTTCCTGTATGCCCACACCTATATTCCTTTCTGTTCTGCTAACTCATTTCTTCTCTCTGCCCAGCTACATCACTTCCTCTTCCTGCCCAGCTCTGTCACTTCCTGTCTGTCTCTACAGACCTCTAGACCTTTATGGTTAACTAGTGTTGGAATTTAAGGCGTGCCGCCACATCTGACTCTATTCCCAGTGTGGCCTGGAACTCACAGAGATCCAGACAGATCCCTGCCTCCTGAGTGATAGGATTAAAGGTATGTGCTACCATTGCCTGACTTCTATGTCTAATATAGTGACTGGCTTTTTCCTTTGATCTTCAGATAAACTTTATTGGGGGACACAGATAAAATATCACCACATCTTCCTCCTCATTTTCTTTTGAGATAGGGTTTCTCTAGGCAGTCTTGACTGCCCTGGAACTTGACTGCCCTTGAGTGCTGGGATTATAGGCGTGCACTGACACCACCTGGAAACTTATTTATTTTTAAGTTTTTTTTTTTTAAATTTCTTTTTCTTACCTATTGTATTGGCTAGGATTTCCAATACATGTCAAGTGGAAATGGTGACAGCGGATGTCTTTGTCTTGTACTCAGCTTGAATGGGAAAATACTTAATAGCTTGTCTGCAAGTGTAATGTCTCGAATATTATTCAGGACTAGCCTTAAAAATCTTCTCCCCAGGGGCCCAGAAGAGAAGCTATGAATGGCGAGAATTATTTTCGGGAAAAGAATCTAAGTACACAGAGCTCTTTGTCCGTCTACTTTATTCCTCTGGGATAAAATTCTGTCCACACAGCTTCAGTTCTGTTCTCATGCCTAGCTCCTTTTTTGCCTGATTTCTCTCTACATTTATCTGCTGTCCCCTCTAAATTCTATCTTAATTCTCTCATCTTAGTTCTGCCCCATCCTGGTCCTTCTCATCTCGTTCTTACTCATCTGGCTCTTCCTCATCTTCCATCTCATTCTTCTAGGTCTCTAGTCCAAATTCTCTCCACTCCAAATCCTCCTCAGATCTCTGAGGTTACATTTATAGACCATTCAATAGCAGTGCTCTAGCTACACAACGTCACCAGGCTTGAACTCCTACAGGGTCATAAAGACAGACAAGAGTTTTCCTCAGGCAGTGACTGTCAGGCTTTCTTTTACAACCCAAAAGAGGAGTGGTAAAGGAGGAGGTCAACTGAGAGCTAAAATCAGTTAATATATCAGAAAAAGGGAATTTATGTGCTCAAACTACATTCCTAGAGGTGGTTAGGGAAATGTTAGGAGTCTATAAAGTTAGTATAAATACCACTAAGGCTGTATAAGAAAGGTGGGTCTGAACTTAATTTACCTTAATTCAGGAGATTGTTTGGCTTGAATACTTGAGAGGTATTTCACATAAAATACACTGTTAGGAGTTCTTGGAAACATACATAGTATGCAAGAAAATCATTGCAGGAATTGGCTAATATATGTACAAAAGCTAAAATATCACCAAGACTTCTTAAGCCATGGCTTGACCTTTGGAGAAGTCCTTGACCTTTCCAAGTAGTACCTTTTGTGATAGTAGCTGAATTCCATTACGTTTTCCTCCGCCTGCAGAAGTACGCTTGTCACGGGGTTTTGTTTGTAGGCATGCCTACATACTTCCTTAAATTAATCAATATACTTTCTAATTCTTAGTTTTCTGAGAGTTAAAATTATGAACAAATGTTTAATTTTGTCAACTGCCTTTTGTGGACCTTTTGAAGTTAACATGTTTTTTTCACCGTTATTTCTGTCAGTGTGATGATATAGTTCTTGACTCTCTCTCTCTTTCTTCCTTCCTCCCTTCCTTTCTTAAATGATTTTTTAATTTTTATTTTATGTGCATCGGTGTTTTGCCTGTATGTATGTGTGAGGGTGTCGAATCCCCTGGAGCTGGAGTTAGAGACAGTTGTGAGCTGCCATGTGGATGCTGGGAATTGAACCTGGGACCTCTGGAAAGCAGACAGTGCTTTTAAGCACTGAGCCATCTCTCCAGCCCCATAGTCCTTGACTGTTAAATGTTAAATAATTCTTGCATTGCTGGAAGAGGTCCTCCTTGTGAATGCTTCTGGTCTGGCTTCACTGTTTTGTTGGTGTTTCCTAGTTTGTATCCTCAAAAGAGGCTGACTTGTAACCTTTCACTTCTGTATATCTTTTTAAATTAGAGTGTCAAGATTTTTCTGTCCTTCTGTAGCAAGTTGACAAGTGTTTCTTTTTCTTTGTTCACTGGCAGCGTTTATGTAAGTTTTTTGAAACTGTACATCAAAAGTCATTTGGGCCTGGATTTCGCTGGTTGGGGGAGGCTGGGAAACGTGCTGGGGAATCCTTGTGTTTATTTTCTCACTGTGTTCTCTCCTCCCTGCCTTAGCATGCTTGCAGTGATCCAGAAAGAGAAAAGTTTTAATGAGATATTTTACAATTACTTCAAGGAAAATAAAACAGAGATAGCCCATGCAATCCCCAAGCTGTTTCCTTTCTTAGAAAGCCTAAAGGACCATTCCTTCATCACCGACAAAATCTATGCTGTAAGTGACATGTATTCATCACTCTGTGGAAACCCCGCCCCACATTAACCGGCGTTTGGCATCCTGAATGCCAGACTTCTCTAGCTGGCTAAAAAGCCTTGTGTGTTTTATCTTTGTTAATTGTCCTATCATGTAGAAGGTAACAAGACACGTTTGCTCCTAACTGGAAACCTTCTCTTCCCAGGCAGTTGTGGGAGTGGGTGAATGATAAGGCAGTGTGGCTGAACTGCAGCAGGGCTGGGGATGTAGACTGCCTAGCATTTGCCGAGCTCTCATAGCCACCCCCACATTTAGTACCCCTCTGTGCCACCCCCATACCACCCCCCATACACACACACACACAAAAGTGAAAGAAAGAAGAAATTGTGAAGGCCCACTGACTGATCGTGACTAGTGACTTACAGCGAAGCTAGATTAAGATAATGAAACAACTAGTACACAACTGTCGCCGGATCTAAGGTTTGTCAATTAACGCTTTTAGGAAAACCGAGAGACAGGAATTGGAAGAAAATGGATTGATTTATTAAAACAGCAGCCAGGAAATATTCATATGTAGATTTAGTGGGGAGTGCAAGTTATGAGAACTGAAAAACAAGTCTTCTCTGGACTGGCCACAAGACTGCCAGCCTGGGATTTCCCGGAGAAACTGGAACCCATAGGCCCCAGGACAGTATTTCAGCACAGTCTACTGTGTCAGAGAAAACTGTGCTTTGATACTCTCTCTGTTGAACTTTCTAACAGGATTCTTATGAAGCCTTCAGGAACTTGGTTCCTGTAGAGAACGTGGTGTACAATGTCCTCGATCACTTGGAGAAGTTACCTGGCTGGTCATTTCTATGCACTCTGTTCAACAGAACGAACCTGAATGCATATCCTGGTTTAAGAGAGATTCATAAAAGCTTGGAAACTGGTAATTCCTTCTTTCACCTCCCTTTTGCAGTGACATTCTATCTTTAAAAATGTATTTTGCTTATCCTTTGACAACCTCGTACATGGACAGAGTATCTAGATCTTCTTGAGCCAGACCCCGAGTACCCCGCAACCCTCCCAACATGTCCCCTACGCTTTCATGTTCTTCCATGTCATCTTTGTCTTCATCTTTTTTCTCTTCCTTCTCCTCCTCATAACCTACTGAATCCAATCAGTGCTGCCCATGTGTGCATTAGGTGTGGGGCATCCAGTGAAGTATGAACTACTTGTCAGTAGCCACACCCCCAAAGGAAAATGACGCCCCCAGCAACCGTGAGCTGCCAGTAGTAGCTCAGCTGTGGGTGGAGCCTCACGAGTCCCTCCCCATCAGTGCGGAAGTGCTGATTGGCTTGTTCTTGTGCAGATCTTGTACAGGTATCACAGCTGCTATGTGTTCACGATTTCGGCAGTTATATCATGTCCAGAAGACGGAGGCTCACCACACTCCTCCCTGTCCTCCAGCTCTTGCATTGTTTCTCCCTCCCCCTTCAATGTTCCCTAAGCCTTAGGGTAAGGGATTGAGATAAATGTCCCACTTAGATACGACAACTCTATTTCCATTCATTTAATCAGTACAGCTAAATTGCTTTCTGTGTCCCATTGCCTAAACTGGGCAGTGTGCTCTGTCTCATCTGTGGGCAGCCTCTCAGGGTCTTCTCATGAAATCTTGGAGTTTCCTTCAGGGCAATTGTCTTCCTCCCAATTAGCTCTCAGAGCCCTTAGTGCTTGGGCCTGGGCTGCCCCTGGGGATTCCTTTGCTCTCTGCTCATCTTTCTTCTCCCAAGGAAGCTCAGACTCTCCTCTTTGCTAGCCCCATCTTTGAAGCTCTTGGGATTAAAATATATATTGTAGATTTTATAATATATGGGTCTTTCTATGACCTTATTCATGCTACTCCAGAGGGAACCCCTGTTCTTCCATGAGGTCTGTCTAGCCCACAGGAGCACTCCTTCTGTTGGAACTGAAGTAAGCTTCCACTACACTTAATTAAGCAATTAATTACTTAGTTTTTTAATGATTTTTCCCTTGTGCCATCATCCTTAGAACCTGTGAGAAGAGTTGGAGAGATGGCTCAGCAATTAAGAGCATCTGCTATTCTTGCAGAGGACCTGAGTTTGGTCCCAGCACCTACACTGGGTAGCTCACAACCACCTGTAACTCTAGGGATCCACTACCCTCTTTTGGCCTCTGTAGCACCTATACTCACGGGCACACACTGACAAGAAGATGCGCAGACAAGCACATAACTTGAAAACAAAATAAATCTAAAAATATCAAAAACAAAACCGCAAGAGGTTCATTGTTCATAGCAGTGGTTCTCAATCTTCCTAATGCTGCGACCCTTTAATACAGTTTCTCATGCTGTGGTGACCCCCAACCATAAAATTATTTCATTGCTACTTCTTAACTGTAATTTTGCTATTGTTGTGAGTAGTAATGTAAATACCTGTGGTTTCCAATGGCCTTAGGTGATTCCTGCAAAAGGGTCATTCAACCCCCGAGGGGGTCATGACCCACAGGTTGAGAACCACTGGTCTATAGGGTTCCGCTTTTCTTTCTTCTCTTGGTTGCCTTGCAGGAAGGGAAAAACAATATCTAGACATAAGCCGTTGATCTCGAGCGACCCAGGTGCTAGAAGTTCCCACTGACACACGATAACTCTCACCGTTGTTTCATCTGTGTGATTGTTCCCGCTCGACCCCACTGTCCACGAGGTTGAGATTTGTCACTTGTCCACAGGGACTAATGATTTTCTCCCTCTGCTCAGAGCTAGAGGAAAAATATTTATCCCAAAGAAGTAAACAAGACCAGAAACTTGCCACCATACAGCCACGCTATGAGCAAGGTACTTAGAACCAAGTGGAATTTTGGTTAGCTAAGAGGAAAAGGAGACATGGAACTGAGCTCCTCGGGTGGTGGGGTTAGTAGTGAGAGTGGGGGATGGGTGGGCGGTGCTCTGCAGGGAACTCCCAAGGAATAGAAAAGGTAGATGAGTGCTACTTAAAGAAGAAGAAGAAGGAGGAGAAGGAGAAGGAGAAGGAGAAGAAGCCAGGTGGTGGTGGCGCATGCCTTTAATCCCAGCACTCAGGAGGCAGAGCCAGATGGATCTCTGTGAGTTCGAGGCCAGCCTGATCTACAGAGTAAGATCCAGGACAGGCACCAAAGCTACACAGAGAAATCCTGTCTCGGGAAAAAAAATAACAATAACAAATAAAAAAGAAGCTGGGTGGTAGTGGCATGGCTTTAATTCCAGCACTCAGGTGGCAGAGGCAGGCAGATATCTGTGAGTTCAAGGTCAGCCTGGTCTACAGAGTGAGTGCCAGGACAGCTGGGGCTATACAAAGAAATCCTATCTTGAAACTGTACCCCCACCACCACCAAAAAAAAGACTTATTTATTTTATTTCATGTATATGAGTGTTTTTGCTCACATGTCCGTGCATTGGGTGCATGCCTGGTGCCCACGGGGGTCAGCTCCCCTGCAACTGGAGTTACAGACAGTTGTGAGCTACCATGTGGATGCTGGGAACCAAACCTGGGCCCCCTACAAGAGCAGCCAGTGCTTCTAACCACTGAGCCATCTCTCCAGCCCCATTGCAGCTTTGTGAAGTTACAAATGACCTGACCCTAACATCGTTAGGATGTGGTTGAGACACATTCTGCTCAGTCATATCGAGTGTATCTGATGTTACTAGGCACCTGAATGTGGATTCTAAGAAAGAGTTCTTTGGTGGAGAGCTGTGAGGGGCTCAGAACTGTGGTCTGCATTGAACAGCAGTGAAGAAGAGACATTTGCTAATAGCAAAAGTGATCAATAAATATGAATCTGGGGCTAGTGTTCAAGAGTAGGGAAATATAGACATGGAGAGATTGAGAAGAAGTAGTAGAAATACAAGAACAGTGCATGGATACTTGGAGAGTCACAAACAGGAAGAGGGAAGTGGGAATGAGAGGCAGAACAGAAAGGACAAAAGACGTATAAATAAAAGGTACCAGTTGCTGACAGCTCACTTGGATTAGTGTCTGTCTTTGACTGCTGTGGATTCAGCACTTGAGCTGCTACCCAAGATTGGTGTAGAGTGGCCCAGTGAGGACTCTACTCAGCCAGGGGTGAGCCTTGCACCCTACTCTCATGACCTGAGTCTGACCTCAAGAATCAGGGGGAACTTGTCATCTCCAGATGAGCTCTGAATTGATGCTTCAAGGGGCCTTTGCATTATAAAGACAGAAGAGAACCCCTACTTCACTTCTGAAATAAACATCTATTTTTTGCTTCATAGGAGCTGGTGACAGCTGTTCTCGAGGAAGTCTGACCCGGACACCCTCAGATCCCTCCTCATCTGATGGTCTGTTCTTGTTGACTCTCTGCCTGCTGAGGTCTTGTCTCATTTCATCATGTGCTTTGGACCATCTGCTTGTGTTACTGACTGTCCAGAGTGCACCTGTCATTTCTCCAAGTTCAGGGTTTAAACGCCAGAGTCTTTGTCCTCTGGATTGCTTGGGAGGGTTTCTGTACCTGTCTGTTTAATTCATTAATGCACTTAACTAAAAACTGCAAGTTATTTTATTTATTTATTCATGTTTATATGTATTGGTGTTTTGCTTGCATATACGTTTGTGCATCATGTGCACGCAGAATCCTTAAGGCCAGAAGGTAGCTTCAAATCTCTGTAACTGGAGTTACAGGTGGTTGTTAGCTACTATGTGGGTGCTTAGGACTGAACCCAGGTCTTCTGGAAGAGCAGTCAATGCTCTTAACTCCTGGGTCATCTCTCTACCACCACATTTCAGGTTCTTATTCATAATGTCACAGTGACATGTTAATAAAAGTACATTGTTGTCTAGGGGCCATCCAATCTGGAAGTAGAAAAAGATTGTCAGAGTCTGCATGGGACGCGAGGTCAAAGCACACGAATAAAGACCATTCGGTTTTCCATCCGCGTGAGTCTCATCGAACCAACTGTGAACGCGCCCAAGCAGGTGAGGCTGGGACAGTCTGGTATCTGCATGGGTGACGGGTGGCAGGTGTCTGCCACATATCCAAGAGCAGTGGAGGTGTCTTTGCTGTTCCATATGATCAGCGTTTAAAGACAAAGCTCCAATCACAGCAGAATGGACCAATGTCCGCAGCAAGGGGACAATGACATAAGGAAATGTCGTATCTGATAGTTTCTCTGGCGAGGACAATCATAGAAACAGAGGCTGTAGCAGTGAAGGAGAAACAGACAGTGATGAGTAACCTGGAAAGTCCCACTGGAGGGGAAGGAGAGACAGGAATGGGGATGACTCTAGAAGCTGATGAAGCCAAAGTGCACCACCACCTCCTCGTGGGAGAAGCCACAGTGCCTGTAGATGGAACCCCAGAGGAAGTGGGGGAGACAGAAAGAGTGCCAAGGCAGGGAGGTGAGCAGGGCTTACTGGAGGAGAGTGGGGGTTCTTGGAGGACAGAATTTTCTCCTGAGCTGCAGCTCACCGTATCTTCAAACACCGGAGCTCAGGATGGTCACATTTTCCCAGCCATGGCTCCTGGGACCCCTCTTTTTCTGCCTCTTCGGTTCCCAGTAAACCTAATGCTCCCCAACTCTAAAAGGAGGGAAAGTTAGACAAACCCCCTTCCTACATCCACGTGAGGGACACGGCTTGGGTTGGGTTGATTATCACTTTTAAAAATGACTTCGTTATTTTTGTTGTTGTCTGTGTGGACGATGTGTGTGGGTACGTGTTAGTATAGCGCGTGTGGGGGTCAGATGACAACTTGCAGAGATTCGTTCTCTTTTCCAGTGGGTTCCAGGGATTTGACTCAACTCACAAGCAGGCTTGGGCAGCAAGTGAGTTACTCCCTGGGCAATCGTACAAGCCCAAATCTCACATTCTAGATGGCCTGTGTATTAGACCACTATGTGGAGGGAGGAGATACTTGTTTTCCCCTCACTCACCCCTTGCCAGTTTCACACACCTGAGCCAGCTTCTAGCTGCATCCTAAGGTATGAGGGAGGCACGTTAGTTGAGGCCTGGCGATGCTAGAAGCCCAGTATCTGGCTAGAAGCCCTTAACTCTGGTCCCTCGAGGGCCTTGCTTGCTGTTGTCTGCTTGCCGCTCTCATCCTGCCTGGAGGGAAGGGACAAAGGGACCCACATAGAGGATGAGGATAGAAAACATCGATGAACCATCAAGTAGGGAGTTACAGAGGTGAGTCCGGCCTTGCTTTTCCAGCTTGGCAGGCATTGGTATGGAGGTTCTCTTTATCCTGGGTGATTGAAGTCACCACTGAAGCATGAAAGTGTGGATGATCCTCAGACTCACAAGTAAGAAAGATCACAGTAGAAGAGGGGTGGGACTCTGTGGGTGTGACAGAACAGGAGAAGCCCAGCCTTTCCCCAGTGTGTGTGTGTGTGTGTGTGTGTGTGTGTGTGTGTGTGTGTGTGTGTGTCCTGATTACCTCTGTTTCTTGAATACAGGATGTTTTTATGTGTGGTGCTGAAACTACTTGGGGTGGGGAAGCTGGAGCCATAACTTTGACCGACAGCAACCAGC
The DNA here is from genome assembly GCF_949786415.1 of Peromyscus eremicus. Lineage (NCBI taxonomy): Eukaryota > Metazoa > Chordata > Mammalia > Rodentia > Cricetidae > Peromyscus > Peromyscus eremicus. The sequence continues at coordinate 1,679,056 of NC_081429.1, read as the reverse complement.
ACCACCCTGCAGGGAGCCTAAACAGCCATGATAGCCCAGCCTATGAGCAGGATTCAGGGCCAGGCATCATCACTGCCGACCCTGTACCTGGCAGGGCCGTCATCCTGGCAGCTGCATCTGCTCCAGCCTCTGTGGCTGCTGGGGCAACCCTGCTGCCATAACAACCATTAACTTCCGTCCTCGGATTCTGCCACTCCAGCTGCCACTCTGGATGCCCCGCTTCAGCCCAGATTGAGTGGCCAGCTGCTGTAGCCACTTGAGCAGCTGCCTTCACAACCTCTCAGCTTAGACAACTTATTCAGTTGCCAAGGCAACCCCTGCAACCAGCTGCTGGCATGGCCCTGTGGCGTGAGGACAGGTGGCCAGCCTCCTTTCTGACTTGAGGTGGATTTTCCTGTAGCCTCTTTCGGGGAGCACAGACCTGCCTTCTCAGCTCAGGAATCTCAAGTGTAGTGCATCAAACCGAGCACAGCCTCTTCTTCACAAACCTCCCTCCCTTCAACTCCTCTTCCTTCTTTGCCGAAGACCCTCTTTGCTAAGGTGGACACGCCCAGGGCTTCGAGCAGGAGGCCCAGGAGTCCTTTTGAGCCCTTCTTTCCCTTCAGCATCCAGGACCCATCAGTTACCCTGCTCTGTGAACATGACCTGACCTGAGTGTAACATAAGGTCTGTCACATAACAGCACTATTTCTGTACCGGAACAGTGGACATGCATTTTGGTGCTGTGATAATCCTGGTGCTTATGTGGAAAACTTCAGGGCCAGCAAGATGGCATATACCAGGAAAAGGCACCTGCCATCATGCTGGTGACCTGGGTTCAATCCCTGGAACCCACATGGTGAAAATTGAGGACTGGCTCCTGAGCACACACTCACACACTCAAGCACTCAAGCAAGTAAGCATGCATGCAAACACACAAGCATGCACCCGCACCCACACGCAAGCATGCACATAATACAAAATTAACAAAAGTTGAAAACAACAAAAACAGAACTACATTTATGCAGATAGGTACCCAAACTCACAGATGTTCAAATCTTTAATGTAACCTACACACATTCTCTTGTTTACTTTCATCATTTCTAGATTGCTGACACTATATAATACAAATATGATATGAATAGTTGTCTTGTTCCATTGTTTAGGGGACAGTGACAAGAAGTAAATGTGTTCATGCTCAGTACAGATGTAATACATTTTTCCAAGTGTTTCTGACTGTGGTTGGTTGAGTCTTTGGATACAGAACCTGAGGTTGGGACAGTCCTAAGAATTAAGTTGAGAGCTTCAAGTCTTGTTTGTTTGTTTGTTTGTTTTCAAGACAGGGTTTCTCTATGTAGTCCTGGCTATCCTGGAACTCACTCTGTAGACCAGGCTGGCCTCAAACTCAGAGATCTGCCTGCTTCTGCCCCCTGAGTGCTGGGATTAAAGGCATGCACCACCACACCAGGCAGGAGAACTTCAGGTCTTAGTAGAGTTAAAAATTAAGTTAATTATGTTAGGAATACAAACTTTAGCTGAGATAGTTATCGGTTGGTAAATGATAGTAATAGGGAAAAGAGAAAACAGAAAAAGATGGCACCAGAAAGAACCTGAGGACTGAAGAAAGGTGTACTGTAGGGTCAGGTAGAAAACTAAGTGTGAAGGCCCCTCCCTCCCTCCTTCCCTCCCTCCCTCCCTCCCTCCTCCCGCCCCCACCAGGTCTTCTATGTAGCCATGTTGACCTTGAGCTCATGATTGACCCTCCTGTCTCAACCTCCCAAGTGCTGTGATGACAGGTGTGAGTCACCACGCTCGGCTAAGGTGGTAAAAGTTCAGCACTATGCTTGTGCTCCATAGTCAAGTGTCGGGAGAGAGAACAGGATTCCATGAAGCTTTTTCAAGGGAATGGATGAGAATTCTTCAAGTAATAGTCTCTTCTTTTTCAGGGACAAACCTACACACACATGAAAACTGGACAGGATCTTGTTTTGTGAAACAAGAAAACCTACAGAAGCCTGGGACAGTGCAGAACCAAGATGAGGTCATTGGTAAGGATAACTTAAGATGCCTGTGGTGATGGGTGACCCTTCTAAGCCACAGTGGAGGTGACTGGCTGACGTGTGATCAGAGTCCAGCTCGGTAGCTCTGGGAGCCCCAGATAGATGCAGGGAGCCATGGGCTCTGGCACTCCTTTAACTAGGAAATTAGGCAGGAAATGAAGAATTTTTAAGAGATCTGGGAGGGAATAGTCACAAGGAATATGTTAGACAGGGAAGCCAGGAGTTTTTGGGTAGTAAGGGTCGGGGAGGAGACAAAACAGGCAGAAGCAGAAAGCGCTGTAGATCCACAGAGTGAGAGAAGGCAGAGGGAGGAGCCAGCAGGGGCAGAGAAATGGGTAGAGGCAGCAGGAAGAGGGACAGGAGAGTAAGGAGATGGAGATGACAGGCAAGGCTTTGAGACAACCACAGCCAGGGGGCTGTCCCTCAAAGTCAGCATCGAGTGAAACACTCTGGAGGGACCAGCTATGGCAGGGGCGTTGCTGCCTAAGCATTACCGAAGCTTCTGGATCTTCCTGCTGTCTGCATTCTGGGGTTCCAGTTGAGTCAGCTTTGAGGTCGTTCTCTGAGAGCCCCAAGGGGTTTTGTATTGCTGTGCAGTGATCAGCAGTGAGGGCTCAGAATGCAGCGATGAGGACGATGAGAAGGAACTCCTGGAAGTCTTCACCTTGACACCAGGAGTCAGGAGGCAGACAGAAGAGGAGGGTGAGGATCATGTACCCTGGGCTCCAGAACTCAGAACTTCCCTCAGGAACTCACGCCTCCTGTTTCCTGACTCACCACCCTTGGGGGACATCGAAGAGCCCAGCCGTCCATTCTCTGCACCTTACTTTTTCTGATGCTGTGAGGATGTGGAGAGTTTAACAGGGCTCCAGACCTTAGTAAGCCTCAAGTTCTTAGCACAACTGACTCCATGATGGAAGTACCATTCAAACTGTAAAACTCAGCATGTGGACAGTACCACCTGCCAAAATGAAAACAAAGAACTACTCCATCAAAGTCCACAGTTCTGGAAAAGTCTCTAAATGTACTAACCTCACTTTTTGGCTTCTGTAGTTCTGCTTCTGGCCAACTGTTCTTGTTAACTGAAGTATGTCAACCTAGGACATGGTTTCTTGTGCTTAAAAGCTCACTTTGGGGCTATGCTGGAATCTGGAACACCTGGTGTAATCATTGGTTGGCTAATGAAGATTTTCATTGGCTTAAATACATGTCCACGCAGTCTTGTCTGGTGGATACCCCACAACAGGCAATATTCTCTGACTTTGTTGATGTATTGATGGTACAGTCAAAAGAAAATTATGTACTTACAAGTTTTATTTTGATTTTTCCTTTCACATAACCATGCTTATCTGAAGCATAATAAAATATATATTTGGCCTTTATCCCCCTTTCTTTGCATAGAGCTCTCGGAACGTCCCGGGTACTCATTAGCTGGCTATATTTGTGAGTATCTAAGAGGATGAGGCAGAAGGCTAGCTTGGACTACAAAGTGATGTTGCTGGGAGTTTCTGTCTGGATCAGGTGTTTTTCCAGTCATGCTGTTCAAAGAATTGAAGAAGCACAAATAAATAGTAAAGTAGAAAGGGATTTTATTCAGAAACAAAGTTTAAGTTCCCAAGACCTCCCTGGGCAACTGACATCCTGGTTGGCAAGTTGAGGCATGAATGGTGGGCAAGCCACCCTGCCATGCGTGAGTGAACCAACCAATGAGAACAAGGTAAGTAGACCACAGGACAGTGTTCCTAGGAAAGTCCCTAACCTTTGAATCCTGATTGGTGGGAAAATACAACTGCAACCTGGTGCAGATGTTTGTGGTTTTTGTGCTTAAATATTTGCTGACATGAATATTTGGGGATGAAGTCAGCTCCCAAGTATGTACTGCTGTCCCTGATGGGTCTTCTGTTATGCTGCCCAGTAATAAAATCTTGCTTTGCATGACCTCTTGTGTGTGCTTGGGTTGTTCCAGAGCCTCAGACCCACAACTATATATATATATGATAGTTTTGTTTTCCCTGGTTTTGAATGAGTGAGTTTATTAACTATATAGCAAGCCAAAGTAAAAGAATAAATAGTAAGTGATAGACAGACAAACAGATTGGATAGATAGATAGCAAAACATCGTCTAATTGAATACTCAAACAGCCAGCTGACATAGACTGCAGAAGCCCATTGAGACAGTCATTTGGAGTTCCACATAGACAGTCGAGGGCAGAGCAGGATTTCTTCAGGTGAGGCTTCCAAGCAAAAGAACAGAGAGCAGCAGTGTAGGATATAATGTTTCAGGAATAATTTGATAAATTATGGAAAAAACAAACTTGCTTATCTATCAATAGAGTCAGGGAATGTTCAAGAAAACCTTTGCCTGATGGGCCCAAGTTTTGTTTTGTTTTGAGACAAGGTCTTTCTAAATAGCCCTGGCTGTCCTGGAACTTTCTCTGTAAACCAGGCTGGTCTTGAACTCACAGAGATCCACCTGCCTCTGCCTCTCGACTGCTGGAATTAAAGGTGTGCACAACGTCTAGCTTTTACCTAGGCTAACCTTTGGGGTTCCTTTTGAAGACAAAGTATATGTCCCCAGTTGGTTTATTGTTCTAGTCTCCCTTTTTTAATATATTTTTATTTTAAATGCTTCCTAGAAAATAGGGTTTAATCTTGAACAGGTGAACTCAGTAACTTTATAGAATTTAACAGAGTGTCCTTTTTTTGGGGGGGTGCTCAAGACAGGGTTTCTCTGGGTAGCTTTGGCACCTTTCCTGGAACTCACTCTGTAGCCCAGGCTGGCCTCAAACTCACAGAGATCCTCCTGCCTCTGCCTCCAGAATGCTGGGATTAAAGGCCTGTACCAACACCGCCCAGCCCAGAGTGTCCTTTTAAAACTGGCTAAAGTTTGGCTATTGTGGGAGCCCGTTCTCGGGTTCCTCGTGGCTTTCCCCAGCAGGTCCACATAGAGGATGATTAGACCACGGGCCTAAGTGCAGGTGTCTGAGATGGTCTGCACTTGGCTGTGCTGGGGGAGGAGTTCTTTTGCTCCACCCCTTGGCGTCTCTATAAAAACCCTGGGGCAGAGACAGTCGGGGCCCGTTGGAATAGGTTCCAGGCCCTCTCGAGGCTATCCTTTATTTTCTATCTGTTTATCTCCGCGATATTCTCTGCAATAAATCCTTCTATCTGATATTTCCTGCTGCTCGCACTCAAGAAAACTCTGGGGAACTGTGGGGGTGGTTGGGTAAACGCCCCACAGAATGGCGCCATGAACAGGGACTAAAGAAAAAAGGAAAAAAAAAAAAAACCAGGGACTAAAGACAAAAGAAAAAAAAGGGACTAAAGAAAAAAAAGGGGGGACTAAAAAAAAGGGGGGACTAAAGACAAATGAACAGGGACTAAAGACAAAGTAATAGGGACTAAAGATAAAGGAAAATAATAGAGTTTTTGGCGAAAGTGCTGAGTTCAGCCCTGCCAGTGGATGAGGCATGCCGGTGTTATGGAAAATATATATTTTTTATATATTTTTGAGAGGCAGGGGTTTTATCCTCGAGAGAAAAGGAAAGCGGACTGGAAGGATGTCCGATGCTGCAGCGAAATTCTCTTCTGTCAAAATTTTCTATCTTCTATCCCTTAATTTCTATCTGTGAAAAATAAGTATAAGGCATAGGGTAGTAATATAGTGTAGGAAAAACTTAGAAGTGTAAGATTGTGTAGAAAAAAATAAGGCAACTAGACAGAAACTCTTCAATTTTCTAACTTTGGGGGCTATGAATGCAAACTGGGGGGAAAATCTCTTTGGGCTTTACGAGTAGTAAAAAAACTCTTCTTTGAGCTTATGGGGAAGAAAAAGTTTCCTATGGAAGCTTTTGTCCTGGGGACAGCTGAAATGCTAAGTCCAAGCTGCGGGAGAAAGTGATTTCTCCCTGAGGCAAAAATGGGGGTGTAAGAAGTCAGTTTAAAGTTGGGAAGTTTTGGGAAAAGTTGGTCTTTCTCTTGGGGGGAAAAAAAAATCTTAAACTATAAAGCTTTTCTTGGAAAATTTGGGGGAAAAAAATCTCTCTAAAAAGCCTTAATCTTAAACTTAAAAACTAAAGCCTTTAACTTTCTCTCAAAAGGGCAAAAATTAGAATCACCTGAAGATATTAGTATGGGGACCACCTGTGATTAGCTCTAAGGGAAAACAACAAACCTCTGAAGACAGCAAAACCTCTAAGTTCTTTCAAGCTTTAAAAATCCTCCCTGCAATGCAGGAGGCAGGGACAAGTTCCTAAAAACCTCTTCTAAGCTGTCTCTTCAAGCCAGTAAAAGACAGTGGGTCAGAGTACCCTGAGGGAAACGCTTGGGAGAGTGTGGGTAAAGAGCTACAGAGAGCCCAAAAGGGCAGGAAACTTTACCTGAAAAAAGCAAAAAAGCCAAGCTTTTCAGTTACAGCCGAGCTGAGGCATCAAGGGTTTTGTTTCTGAGTGAGCATTTCAGAATGAAAAGGTGCTCCTAATTGTCCTAATGCAAAGATCCCCTGAAGCAATGCAAACTGTTAGCATTGTATCCTCGCTTCTGACCAAAAATCCAGAGCATCTCTGAGTTGGAGTGCATTTCAGGGATACTAGGGTTCCTGCAGTGGTAAACTTCCTGGAGCACAGAGCTGAGGCAGGAAGATGCAGGACCCAGGGGAAAGATTGCCAATGAACAAAACTAAAGCCAGTGGGAACGGCACAGTTGTCCACTTTCCTACAAGTCCCGGGTTGATAGGTCCACAGCTGCAAAAAGAAATCTGAGAAAAGCTTTCCTATCAGAGTAAGGACCTTTCTGGGAAAACAGTAAAGCTGAACTGTGTCTGAAGCAGTTGTGCTGCTGAGTCAGAGAGCCCAGCCAGGGCAGAACAGAACTATCCAGGAGTAAAAGTCAGAAAGCATCTCTTAGAGAAAAGCTTTGTTTCAACTGACTCCCATGAGACGAGGGAGTGTAGCCCTAAGAGGTGATTGCCTCTGGCATAAGCTCTGTCCTTAAGCACCCAGACAAGCAAATGCAACCCACTGGGGGACTGGGCCAGGTGAAGGCCTGATGAGGCAAAACACCTGTCCTAATGGGAGTTTAGAAATGGCAAAAACCTCCCTTGTTAGATTTTCAGTCTGTACGCAAACCACACAGACCCCGAAAACAGAAACGGACAAAAAGCCCCTACCTTCAGTAGCAGGGAAAGCCGCCACTGTAGTGTCGAGGGGATAAACTGAGACCAAACTGGGAACTCTCTGGGAAAAAGACTCCGAAGAAACAGAAGGGACATATTCCTCCCCAGAAAATACATGACCTGTGAAAAGCTGCTAGAATTTGAGGCAGATTCCGGGGGAGAAAAAAGGCCCCTACCTCCAAAAGCAGCTAGGAGGGGAACAGAGCCGCAGACAGATACCTGAAGCTCTGCATCTGGGGAAGGGAGGAACAAGCAAAATGAGATAGATCCGTGGGAGAAAATCTCTCTGAAAGAGCTATGGAAAAGCTGTTGTACATGATCTTGTTTTTCACTGACTGGCTAAAACACAAGCCCCTAGGAAAGTTGCTATCAGAAATGCCAGCCTCAATGCCGGCTAACGAGGCAGGTGTGGTTCTGATTTGGGGCCAGTGTTGGATGAAGGAGAAACACCTGTTAAAGCCAGTTGAGGCGAGAATAGAAATCTCCCAACGTGCCATAACTGAAAATGTAAAATGCTTGTTCAAATCTCCCGTTGCAAAAGCAAAAAACTTTGTTCAAACCTCCCGGGCAAGAATTTGTAAGCAAGTCTGGTAAAAGAGAACCAGTTGACTCTCAGACCCAAAAAGAACTATGGGAAATGACTGATGGGAAAATGATATAAGGGACTGATATGGGACTGATATTATGGACTGATATAAGGGAAATGCATTCTGGGAAAGGTAGTTTTTCCGCTAAAGATGGCGACATTGCCCTGAAACACTTTTGTCAGCTTGAAAATACGTTCATGGTAAACTTAAAATACAGCTTTTAAAAGAATAAGGAGGAAAGTCGTCTAAGAGTTTAAGTGTCAGTTCCAATGAAAGATTGAAAGGATACAGAGCTAGGCACTTCGCGGTTTGGGGCTCCTTTGGCAAAATGCCTTATTTACCCTAATAGCTGTGCGGTATTTGGCAAAGACCTTACAGCAGCTAAATACGGTAATTTCACCCTCAGTGTGAAGTGAAGTTTTTCAGTAAAACAAACCAAAAGTACTGCTGTAATAGAAACGTTTGTCTGAATTGAAGTACATAGGGGGAGCTATTATGAATTTGGGTGAAGGGACAGCCTCTAGTTAAAAACCGTCTACTGCTGACAGTGCATCTCTGCCGGTTCCGGAACGGCTGAGAGAACTGGCAACTTTGGAGTGTGGCTTTGTCCCAAAAAGGTTACAGTCCCCTAGCAACAACTATCACAATTCTATAACAACAACACTCACTAAATCCCAGTGCTTTATAACAAAGCTGACTGTAAACTCTAAACTTTAGAAATGATGTACATACTTCCTGTCTAGTTAAGAGAATCTGTCTAATAGAGATAGTACTAATAATTAAGAGTAAGAAATAGAAAAAGATGAAAATAAGATATGTGAGTTTGTAAAAATTATCTTGTTAGATCTGTGTTAAGAAATCTTTAGGTGTTTGCTAAGTTAAATATATGCTAATGGTAGCCCTGTATAAGTTTGTAAAATAGATCTATAGAGTTCCTTTAAGAAAATAAGCTTGCAAGAAATATCTAAGGTAGTCTAAGACGTGTAGTAATAAGCTTGTAAGAAGTAAAGATACTAATTGTAAATGTAAGTTTAAATAAGAAATATGATAAGTATATAAGAAGAAATATATTTGCTAAAGTAGTTCTATAGTTTCCTTAAGGAGTATAAATAAGTAGATGTTAATGTGTTATATGTGAGTTTGTAAAAACACGTAAATGTTGAATGTGAATCTAAATGCAAAAAATGTTATATGTGAGTTTGTAAAGTGTAAATGTTAAGTGTGAGTCTATTTTTAATGTATATGATGAAAGAACCTGAGACACAGAAGGTAGTGTCCTAGTAGACTGCAAAGCAGGCAGTCTGAGCGGTTTTTCAAAAGCTCCAAAAGCCACTAAGAAGCTAAGAATGGCGGACGCCAGAACTAGCACAAGGCATCCGCAGCTGAGATTCATGGAAAATCAACGCAACACAGAAAAACCTGAGCTAACATCAAAAACGGTGCGGTTTAGAATACTACTGTACCTAAAAAGGTCTGTCTGTGAGAACAAAAGTTGCAGAGACGCTTGTTTGAAGTAAAATTGTTAACGGCAAAAAGTTTTGGTTGAAAACCATCTCTTCATATTTGGAAGTGAAAGCCTGATACTAGAATTTATTTCTTGTTTGAACTTTTTGAACTTAAAATGAGATAAAACTACAAAGATTTTGGTTATGGATTTCTTCATATTTGGAAGGCTCGTACCAGAATTTATCATGTGAATTTTGGGACTTAAGAAATGAAATGAACAGTAGAGATTTCATTGCAATGGGACAATTTTGAGTTTATTCATAGTAATGACCTAGAACTGTTTGCTAGAATTGGGTTAAAAATGGAACTGTTTAAATGAAGAAATTTATTTCTACCTAGAATCAAGATGCAATTTTGTGTATGCATATATGCTTTATTAACTGGTGATTCATGAATTGTTTTGTGGAACTGTTTATGTAAAATGGAATTACTTATGGAACTGGTTTGTGTTACAAACGGAACTGTTTAAACAGAAGTTTGGGTTTTCTAACTAGGCTTGAGATTTTGCTTAAATTATAAAGAAAAGGGGGAGAGTTAATATTCCTTAGTCTAATTTCAAAAGTTGTTTGAGTGGATTAATGTCATGTTTTTGTTAGTAAGAAATGCAAATGGGGTATATTAAGAGACTACTTTTAAAGTATAAAGAGTTTTATTAAACTGCTTTTGGATGTTTTGCTAAGTTTTCAAAGTGTTAATGGTTAGATTGAGAAGACTGCTTTTCAATATGGGTTTGTAGGAATTGTATGAGTTTCTTCTAACTAGGTTTGAGGTTTTCTTTAAAAAATTATAAAGAAAAGGAGGAGCTATGAGATTAAATTATGTTTGCAGAACCCTATTGATATTAATGCGCCCTGGTTTTGTGGAGTTAAGGAAATATTTAAGTTTGATGTGAATACATCGAAGTTTTTCCTATGTTCTGTTAACAAGAAAATTCAAATGATTGAGTTAAAGTTGTAAGACGGAGAAAATTGTTAACTATATTTAGCACCATATATGCTAATTCAAATGGTTCTGTTAAGAGTTTGCTTTGAGTTGTAAGACTGAGAGAATTGTGGCTATGTATAGCAATATTTATGTTAACCTGTTAATGGTAATGATGAAGCTAAGGGATTCTTTAAGTTTGTAGTCGCCTTAAGAGTTTTTGGCTTAGAAAGGGCTTGAGGCAGCAAAGACTGCTGTAGTCACCTTGGACCTAATTCAAAAGAGAAATGCCATCTATATCATCCTCTACTCCCATACTGGGAGGTGTAACAGCTATGGAGATTGCTGTAAGCTATTAATAGTTATTTTTTTATATATATTAAGAAAGGGGGACCCGTGGGAGCCCGTTCTCGGGTTCCTCGTGGCTTTACCCAGCAGGTCCGCATACAGGATGATTAGGACCACGGGCCTAAGTGCAGGTGTCTGGGATGGTCTGCACTTGCCTGTGCTGGGGGAGGAGGTCTTTTGCTCCACCCCTTGGCGTCTCTATAAAAACCCTGGGGCAGAGACAGTCGGGGCCCGTTGGAATAGGTTCCAGGCCCTCTCGAGGCTATCCTTTATTTTCTATCTGTTTATCTCTGCGATATTCTCTGCAATAAATCCTTCTATCTAATATTTCCTGCTGCTCGCACTCAAGAAAACTCTGGGGAACTGTGGGGGTGGTTGGGTAAACGCCCCACAGGCTATCAGAATGGCAGTTGTTTTGATTATCCTTTTCTTTTGGGTATTTAAGATCATGTAGGTGGCCAAAGATAAATCTTCTTGTTTGTAAAGTCTGTTGAGACTCTTGTATGTGTTCTTCTTGGGGATTTAGAATTGACCCGTTGACACCCTTGGCTTTCCTCTATCAGCCATGCCACCTGCAGGGCTAGGTCAGAGTCCTCCTTTGGAAGCATAGGGAACATGTCTCTCTCCATTGATTCTCCTCCCCATGGAATGTACATGGATCAGAGTCTAACTGTTAGAGACTCCACCCACGGTCTGTCTGATCAAGAGGCCAGGAGACTTAGCAGGGTTCCCTTGTCCATGAGGTACTGGCTGGCCTTGGACTGTAAGGGTTAAAAATTGGCTTTCTTTCTGAACCCCTTATCTTCACAGAAGGACAACCTTACCCGTTTCATGATTCTAAATCATGTATAACATTTCGAGAAAGTTTAGACAAACACAAACTCACAAAAACAAAACATGTCTTGGTTAGGGTTTCTGTTGCTGTGATAAACACCATGAGCAAAACTGACCTGGGGAGGAAAGGGTTCCTTTCAATGTTTAGCTTGGAGACTATCATTGAAGGAAGTCAGGGTGGGGACTCAGGGCAGGAGCCTGGAAGCCGGAACTGTTGTAGATCCAGGGAGGGGAGCTGCTGACTGGCTGGCTTCCATGACTTGCTTAGCCTGCTTTCTTACAGCACCCAGGGCCACCAGCCCCGGGGTGGCTCTGCTCATAATAAGCTAGGATCTCCCACATCGTTCCTCAATCAAAAATAGGCCCTGCAGGCCATTCTGGTGCTGGCACTCTCTCTGCTGATGATCTCTCTTTCCAAATAACTCTGGCTTGTGTCAAGTTGACATAAAACTAGCCACCACAAAGCGGTTTTTAACTAAGTCCTAATTTTGCTATGACTCACTTTCCGAAGTGATTAAAAGTCTAACAAAGTTGGAAAAACACAAGCAACCATCTTGATTAGACACACATTTTTGTTGTTTAAGCCAGTTATTCCAAATGTTGCTATAAGCAGATCAATATCTTCAGGAATTTTAATAACCTTCAAAACAAGAATTGAATCCAAAATACATACATGACACAGTGTAGCGAACCGAGGTTTTGTGCCTGTACATGTTGTTGCAAATCTCAGACAAAGCTGCTTAGCACTTGGATTTTTATCTTCTTTTCCCTGTGATCTCACAGTTTGGGAGTTACAGAAAGTTTTACATTCACCATGAGTCTGTCTGTATATCAATGACTTTGAGCAGTGAACACTCTTTGTAAAGAAAAAGCAGAGGAGAAAAAGGTTAGCATCCAGGCCCTTACACACCTTAATAACGTGCATTTGCACACCTTAAAACACCTTCTTAGACCCTAAAACGTTTTCGTAGATCCTCTAGCTTTCATATCTTCACATAAACTCTACACCTTAAAACACCTTCTTTATATCTCATTCTCCAGGAGACACAGGTGGTTGATTACTGAGGGCAGCCATTGTAGAGGGAGGTCCTTTAAATAGAGGAAGAGTAAAAAGTTACATTGAAATCTGTTCTGTGAGTTTATCTCTTGTCTGAGTGTGGTAACAAGGTTAGTTGTGTCTAGACTTGGTAGTAGCTCTAGGAGAGAAAGAGGCTGTGGCCCGAATTTTACACAGGAAGAGAACTGAGAAGGCCTCTGAAGCCTTGGTTGCTGCCGTTAAACTGACTAGCCTAGTCATCAACACCATCAGAGCTCTGAGATGGATGAATTTTACCTGAGTAAGCAGAAGTGCAGACCAAGCAGCTCCTAAATCTATTAAAAATGACAGAGACTTAATGGCTACTGAGCTGGTATTTTACAGGTCCACTCTTTCTTCAAGAAGTGTGCCAAAGCTAACCTGCAGGGGGCCTCCAGATACGCCAGTCCCTGCACCAGCTTAGAGGACACCACCTGGGTGAGTACTAGCAGGTTGACTTCGCCCACATGCCCACTTACAAAACGCTCTGCTATCTCTTATCTCTTATTGACACCTTTACAGGATGGATGGAGGCACTCCCCACCTCCAGGGAAACAGCAGATGTGATGACTCAGGTACTCCTGGAACTCATCATCCCCAAATTTGGCATGCCATTCCCCCAAGCTCCTGGGACATCAATGCTGGTACCACCTCTCCAGGCTCAAGCGGGCACCTTTCCAGGATGGATGGACTGTCCAGCAACTGGGACCCTCTACCCTCTGGTTTTCCAGATTGTCCCAATGAAGGGCCTGCTGCTCTTCTGCCTTGCTCATTCATCTTTGTCAGTACAACCCGGGAACATCTCTTACTGGCAATCTTACTGGCACATTCTTACTGGCAATCTCCACTCTCCCCATGGCTAGTCCCATTCATAGGGCCGGTGATAACAACCTATTTTTTCTCCTAGCAATTTGCCTTCTCTGTTTCCTCAAGAAACAGATCCCCGAGGCCTCCATGATGGCAGTCAACAGGATGCTTCTTCACTCACACCTCTCTCCGAGCATGAACCCACTGACTCCTCCTCCCACAGCGTCCCATGCCAACAGGAAGTAGCCAGACTTGAACTAGCACGCATATATTCAAGAAGGTTGGGATATTCCATTGGAAGCTCCACCTCCGCCTTCCTTCTCTCTGGCCAAACACTGACCTTCATAAAGCCTGCTAAACCACAGCTCCTCCCCTAGAGCTGCTCAAGACCACGCCTACAGGGTATTTCAGCTCTGGTCCATAGACCTGCCATGTGTGGGGTGCGGGGTGGGGGGTGACGTGGGTGGGTCGGTTGCGGGAGCCCACCTTACTTCTTGGGGGACTTGAGAGTCACCGCAGAGTGCTTTGCTCATTAAATCTGGACTTTTAATTCCGCTTAATCTGGCTTATTGCTTCAGCAGAGAAACGTACTACCAGGGATACAAAAATACTTATCAAGCTGCAGTGTCACATCTTGGCTGCTGCTGCTGCTGTGTCCTGCTAGGTCCCTGAGAGCAGGCCAGTGTAAATGCCTGAATGTTAACACTGGAAGTCCCTGGAGTGCTTCTCTCCTGACATGCTCACCCTGTAAACTGCAGTTTCAGACATAGAAGATGTGTGTTCCTTTACTCTAGCAGTCTGAGCAGAGGCCAGGTGTCTGTGGGGTGAATCATTGTCTGGTCCTCCTCCCTCTTTCATTTTTTATAAGAGCCACTACTTTCAAATAGAAATAGCACCTTGTAGAGATTGTTGACCCACCCTATTATGTTCTGCACAGTCCTGAGAATCGACTATGACAGCCATACTTTCAGTTTTGAATGGGTGAGTTTATTAAGTATGTAACAAGCCAAAGTACAAGAGTAAATATAAAAACAAGAAAGTATCATTAACCATATGCTTGAAATTCCCAGGGGGAATTGACTTGGGGAGTCCTCGGGCAGGGAGGCGGGGGGGATGGCAGAGCTCCCAGTGGAGTTCAGGGCAGAGCAGAATTAGCCTTTGGTGAGGCTTCCAGGTTGAAGAATAAATAGCAACAAAGAGATAACATCATCAAATTGGATGCTCACAACAGCCAGTGGAAACTGTCTATGGAAGCCGAGCAGTCAGCCACAGTTCCTGATTGAGTTTTCTCTCCATGGCTGAGTTCCCAGGGCTGAACTTCTGGCTACTCATTCTCGTTTTATATCACAGGAAAAACAGTTGTTATGTCTGTTGGAATGGTTCACCTTCTAGCTGTTCCCAAGCACAGTGTTTTCACTCTTGGCCTGTTTTGCTAGTTTCTCTGCTCAGTCACTGGGTTAGAGGGGCCAGGCCATCCTTAGAAAAGATGCTCTGGAGGACATTTGGAGACAAACATACTTGGGTTTAAAATGAGGAAAGGGTACAATCTTGCTTCCAGAGTCATCTTCTCAGTGGGCTCCCTCAGCACCTGACAGTTCACCATTATGGTGCACATTGCAAGTGTTAAGTTTTATTTAAGAAGATAATTGAACAGGAAAGGCAATATAGAAAGTCAGAAGCTGAAGTGTGGCAGGAGTGGACGGTGGGCTCTCTGAGCATTGTGCTGTTGATGGCTAGAGGGATGGATAGTGGAGAGAACAGAAAGGAAGGCCTATGTTAACAAAACAGTGTGCTTACATGGCTGAGGTTGTTTGCTTGTATCATTGATTGAAAAAATTATTTTGAAATTCTTCTCAAATAGGCTTCCTACTGTGACTCCAAGGTTGTTGAACTTGCTGTTCTGAAAGAGAAGTAGGAAATCAGTGATAGCCATCGCTTGGTAAGCTTGGCCAGCCAGTCCCCGGATAACCCAGAACCTTGCTTAGACTGTTCCAAGTGGGGAGGTTTAACCCAGTTAAGAGGAGGTTGAGGTGGTGGTGGTGGGTGGCTCCCAGATGGCTCAGTGGGAAAAGGCACCTGCTGCTACGCAGACTGAGTTCAATCCCTGGGACCCACATGGTGGAAAGAGAACTGACTCCAGCAAGTGGTCCCCTGACCTCCATCCATGCACCTGCCCCCTGACATGCACTGATCCACAAAGTAAATCAATAAAGTGTAACCATTTTTTTTTTAAAGAAAGAGGTCATAGTCCATGATAGTTTGGTTATGTCTTTTTCTTGGAAAGACAGAAATAAAACTAGTATTGCAGGCTGAATATCCCTTGCTCTAGATGCCTGAGATCAGCAGTGGTTTGGGTTTTAGATACAGGATATTTGCCTGTACATAATGAGATACCACAGGAGTGGGACTGAAGTTAAAATCCAAAAATTCATTTGGTTTGCATAAATATTTCACAGATAGCTCAAATGCAATTTTATACAATATATTTCATATATTTTGCGTGAAGCAAAGCTTTCGTGGTATGAGATTTTCCACTCCTACTGTGTTGGTGCTAGGTGAGGTATGACAGCATACAAATGCTTAGAGAAATTAACGGGGTCATCCTTTTCCCTGCACTTTTAAGCCCTTGGAAACGTATTAGGATGCAGGAGTAAAGAATTTGGAGAAGAGGCAGATGCTCAATGCAGCAACTTAAAACTTTGAAATGCTAGCAGGGCAGTGGGGCACACCCTTTTGTCCCCAGCCTGGGGAAGTGGAGGTGGGTGGATCTCTGTGAGTTCAAGACTGTTCGCATCTACATAGCAGGACCTTCCAAATGTGTCCTTTCAGCAAGTCACTTGTCCCTGCCTAGTTAAAAATCAACTAAAAGGGGCTCAAACTAGCCACAAAAGCTAAACTGACAGAAGGTTATTCATGTTAGGCCTAACACTAACAAGGAGTAGGAGGTAAACTCAGCGACAGTGAATTCACTTAGCTGTATCTTATCTCATACACTCACCCTGGATTTGGGCGCAAAGAACAGTCTTGACTATAGAGCTAAAATAAAAAGTAACGGAGTGACATTAATTGTTCTTTCTAGGTTGATCAGAGACAATGGAGTAGAGTTTCTACATCCCAAACTCATGTCACCCTGGACAAAATGAAGTTTTCACGCCCACTTCATGCCTCAGTGGACAAAGACTCAACGTGACCATTTCATTAGTACCTCCTTCCCCACTTCTCAGTTGCCTATCTTGACCTCTGTCTGGTATTCCAGACTCAGGCTGTGCTTTCTTTTCACTACAGCTTGCTTAGACTTCCTTCTGGTCTCCCCTCAGATCTTTGGGAAAGTGTTTTAAAGACAATCTTAGGTCACCTCATCCAATGACTGGGGGGGGGGGGGTGTTCTAATTCTGTGGCACTTTTTAAAAGATTTATTGTTATTTATTGTAATTATTATTAAAGTATTATTAATATTGTTATCCATCAGATGGAAGGTCAGAGCATCACTTAGCACTTCCCAGATAAGCTTCTTGCAGTAGATGGGAATCAACAGAGACTCACGACTGGACAAGGTGTAGAGACTAACTTTGGAGCACTCAGCTCTAAATGGGGTATTTTTTTTATCAAACCCCTCCCCTCAGGGCTCAGGGGTCTATGTGGAAGAGGAAGTACAAAGACTGTAAGACCCCGAGGTGGAAACAGCATCTTCCAGACACAAGAGAGCTCACACACAAATGAACGGTTCAAACCAGACAAACCCCCAGCACAGAGAAGAAGTAAACACAAAGTCACACCCCTACTCAAAAAGCTATTTGCAGTTGGTACCTGCTGGGAAAGTGGATATCAGTTTTCTCCAATGGAGTGTCACTGGGTGTATCAGCCTTTCCAGGACAGGCCCCATGCCTGGGGGTAGTTGGTCAACATAAAACAGACCCTGTGGGTTTTTGTTCTTGTGTGTGTGTGTGTGTGTGTGTGCACTTTTTATATTGTTTTGCTATCTTTTGTCTTGGTTTGTTTGTCTGATTTTTAGTTTGTTTTGATTTTTATTTTTTTGCTTTTTCCTTTTTTTTTGAGAGGGAGAGAATCTGAAGTCAAGTGGATTGGGAGGTGGGGATGATCTGGGAAGAGTTGGGGGAAGGGAGAGAATATGGTGAAAATGAATGAAAACAAAATTTTAAAACAGAAAATTAATTAATTAAAATATACTTACTATTATTGTTGTTACTAATGTTTGTTTGTTTGAGACAGGGTCTCATTGTGTAGCCCTGACTAGCTTAGAACTTGCTTCTTCTTCTTTTTTTTTTAAACTAGAACTTGCTTTGTAGACCAGGCTGGCCTTAAATTCACAGAGATCTGCCTGCCTCTGCCTTTGGTGTTTTTATTATGTTTAAGCATGTGTACTTATGTGTGGTGTGTACATGTGAGTGCAGGTGCCTGAGGAGTTAAGAAAGGGTGATGAATTTCCTGGTGAGCCCCCTGATATGGGTGCTGGGAACCACCTGATGTGGGTACTGTTCCTTTCTGAGAGCAGTAAGTGCTCTTAACTACTGAGCCATCTCTCCAGCCCTGGGGCAAGAATTTAAGAATTTTTTGCTCCAGCACTAGGACATTTAGATACTAAGAAATTTGAGGTTTTGCAATGTGAGAAGTCTGATTTTCTCTCTTTATAGATGAAAAATGCTGGCTGTCTTTAAAATACACTTCTGTTCCCTGCAACACTGAGCAGCTCTGTAGCCTGTTGCTCTCCGGGGTGAAAGTCGACTGCTCAGCAGTGAGCTTTCGGAGGTCCTATGTGAGTCAGGTTAATTTCCCCTCCTGCAGCATGGGGCTTTCTGAATCCCTGCTCAAATTTGACGTGTAGAGGCTTGCCCCATGGTGAGGGCAGTTAGAGCATCAACCTGACGTGAGAAAGTGAGAAAAAGTGACTCAATTAAAAGAGAAACAGAAAGCAGAGGCTCTTACTTTATAGATTATGCTGTGGTTCTGAAAGATGCGGCGCATGTCCTCCACAAAATGTCGTACTGAAAGGTATGCCTTCTTATTCAGCTTGTACTTGATTTTGCCTAGCCACATGTGCTCCCGGAGCTCTGGAAAGTTCTCTCTCCTCTGTTGAGGAAAACACCGAAGGGAGGGCTGTCAGCATAGTCCTGAGTCGGCCTCCCTTCCACACACTCCCATGGTTATGGATTCTGAATGTGTATCTCTACTGCCTCTAACTCACAGGGTGAAATCCTAACCCCTGGTACACTGGAACTAAGAAGTAAAGCCTTTGCCATTAGGTTATGAAGGTGCAGCCCCTGGGAGTGGGATCAGTGCCTTATTAAGACTCCGGGAAGCTCTTTCTTTTCACCATATGAGAGAACAGTCAGAAGTGAGCCGCCTGCATCCCCGAAGACTTTTAGCCAGTTGTGTTGGCACACACCTTTATCCCAGCGTTTGGGAGGTGAATCGCTGGGAGTTGGAGGCCAGTCTGGTTACCTAGTGAGTTCCAGGCCAGACAGAGATACACAGTGAGACTCCGTCTCAAACAAAGAAGTCAAAAGCCCTCACCACAGCCCAGTTTGTTTTCCTGCACGTTGGCCTCAGACGGCCAGTCTTCAGAACCATAAGAAACAAATTTATATTGTATATACTACCTCAATCTATGGTAATTTGCTATGCATGGCTACCTGCACAAAGATAGCCATCAACAGGCAAAGAGAAAGACAACTTGTCTGGGAATAAGATCACAAGATTTCAGTTTGTTGTTGTTACTCACTTTCTTTGGTTTGGGGATAAAAAAGCGACTTTTTGAATGGCAGTAGATACTCAAGAGAAGCAGTTCACATTTCTGCAAAAGATGAAAGACAATTCTAAATGAAAGGTAACTTAGAGAGAAAAGGACTGCTTAAATTCCAAGGTGCAACAAATGACTCACAGACCTTTACCTCCTTGAGACAAATATGAAATGCAGCTACTCTCTGGAGTATGAATTTTACCATTGGGTCACATGATCAAAAGCACATCACAATTTACATTAGGGTTTTGTTCCTCACCATCTGTGAGACTGTTCTTTCTGCCAACCAAAAAGAGGGGCCTTCAACTTCACACTGACTCACCAGCTGCTCCTCAGGCAACATCTTCCTCTTCAGGACCTCCGATTCCTTATAACGTGCTTGATTTTCTTGGCACCTTAACTGATCCTTTATCTTGCAGAAGACACAACTCCATGGGCCACTGAGAGGTCAAGCATAAAGTGAGCAAGGGCAGAGTCTGTGAACCAGCCTCCATTCCTGTGGCTGATAAAGACCTCTGTTCAAGAATGGCAAGTGGTTTCCACCTTGCATTCAACTTCACTCTTGGAGGACACTGTACTGGAGCTCCATGTGGGTTTGATATGCAAAGATAACCCCTTCTATCAATAGTGAGTATGTTGAATGAGGTGGTACCCAAGGAAGTGATGAATTCCTATTGATCTCAAAACTAGAAATTTCCATCTGAGCACTGGGAGCTTGACAACAAGCCATGTTTGGTCATAACAGTGAATTTGGTGCCTTAAGCACAGGAGTCTTGAACCTTGATGAGCCAATTAGATGAGAGTTACAATCAGAAGACCAAAAAGCAACTCTTGCTTCTCAGTCTTGCTGAATAAGCATAGCAAAAGCTACAGGTGTCCTTTCATTTGACATTGCTGGGTCTTCAGCTAGAATCTGTGTTATGGAAACTTATTGGAAAGGAAATTTACATATGGTGTCAATATTTTCCATTTTACCCCATATGCTGGCTAATTTTATATCAACTTGAGTCCATGGAAGAGGAGACCTCATTTGGGGAAAATGCCCCGACCAGATTGGCCTTGTGGAAAAGCCTATGCTGCACTTTCTTGGTTGATGATTGATGTGGGAGTGTCACCCTGGGCAGGTGGTCCTGGGTGCTATAAGAAAACAGGCTGAACAAGCCATGAGAAGCAAGCTAGTAAGTAGCACAACTCCATGGCCTCTGCATCTGTCCCTGCCTCCAGGTTCCTGCCTTGACTTCTCTGGATGGTGGATTATGAACTGCTAGATAAAAAAGTCTTTCTTTCCAAAGTTGTTCTTGGTTGTGGTGTTTTATCACAGCGATAAAAACTTGACTAAGACACCCTAAGTTTCATTCATTTCAATGACCCTTCTTAACAGTACTGGCTCTTCTTGTCCATTCAGTTTTTTTCAAGGTACCCATTACAAAATGCTCCAGGTGGGGTGTTAGGAGCTGCATGTGGGCAGAGTGAAAGGGCTGATTCATTTTGTGCCTTGGTAGCTTGTCTAACTAGTCAGAAGAAAATCCTCTGAGATGGTGTTCTGGGAGCACTGGGTGGTCTTATGACTCCTCCTGTCACCAGAGGGCAGTGCTCTCTTAGAGGATTTCAGGTAGAGATCAGTCCATGGGGCACAGTAGTTCCATCCACACCATTTACAGAACTCATCCAATCCCTTCTCAACCTGTTGGAATCTCTGCATACTATCTGCATACTACTACATACATACTATCTCTGCCCAGAGACACAGATAAAGCAAAGGAGTGCTTTGGTGGGGTTAGGGGTGGGATGCTGACACACAGAACTTACAGTTCTCATGCAGGGCTCTGCAACCCAGAATCAACTAGGTTGGTAGAATGTTGAAGTGGATTTCTAACGGCTTGACACAACCCAGCTTTAGCAACTTTGCAATTCAGTAGCGGGGAAGAGGAATACATGGTTAAAGCCAACAACCGCAACATGGTGCTATTACCCCCGTGGAGCACATAGGTGAGATGGAGTGAGACTTCTCTCAGTTGACCGCTTTCAAGGCCTTTATTTCCATTAATCTGCTATGAGTGCTGAGAAACAGCTCTGGATACTTTGGGTTTTGACACTAACGTTCTTGTTCCCATTGTATCAAGACACTCCACTGGAGACAGCAACCCAGCAGGGTGTGTGTGTGTGTGTGTGTGTGTGTGTGTGTGTGTGTGTGTGCGCGCGCACACGCGCGAGGTGTAGGAAGGAAGTGTGCCCTGAGGAGGAAGGGCCAGGGGGCAGGACTGTCTTACTAACCTCTTGTCTTCCACAGGCGGGATGTGGCATTTCTTATGATAGAATTTTCCACAAATAGCACAGTGGCACAATCTCCATCCTCGGCAGCACACTGTACACTGTTTTGAAATTTTCAGCTACAAGAAGAAATGTTGCAGACATCATCAAGAGCAGTCTGAGCCCAGAATGCTAGAACATGTTGACTTTGCGTAAACCAAGGTGACCCAGAAATCTCTTTACTCCAAAGTATATTTCAAATATTTATTTTACGTGTGTGTTCCTGAGTGTATATACATGCACCACATGAATGCAGTTGCCTGCAGAGGCCAGAAGTGGGAATCATACCCCTGGCCTTGAATTTGCAGGTGGTTGTAAGCTGCCATGTGGGTGCTGGGAATCAAACCTGGGTCCTCTGGGAGAGCAGTGTAGTACTCTTAACTATTTATGTGTCTCTCCAGCCCCTCTCCTCAAAATATTAAGGACTAGTATTAAACAGATATTTTAGAAGAAGGCATTCTGGTATGAAATGAAGTTCAGGGAATTGCTGGGATATGTCAGACTAGAAAGGTTTACACTGTGAAAACAGCGATTCTGACATGGAAATACAAACCCCATTGTAGTAACAACAGTAACAAAAGAGGTGAACTAAAGATAACCTGACAGATTTATTACCCAGGTAAGTCTGACTCCAATATAATGTCTTATTTGGCTTAATTAATTATTACTTAATTTCATCATTATCATTTTTTTGAGAGGGGGGCTCATGTAGCCAGGTCTAGCTTGGGTTCTGATTCTCCTGACTCAGTTTCCAAGGTGACATTTCTAATATTCAAGGAATGTGGTCAGGGGAGCCTCCTAGGTTGAAGAGCTGGTTCTGCTGTGAATGTGGGGTTCCTTGGGTTCTGTCCTGTACCCTCCACTCATTGCATTTGCCTCAATATCCACAGCTCCTCCCATGGCCGCTCCTCTTCTCATCTTTCAGGCCTGCACTCTGGCCTTGTTTTGAGCCTCCAGCATTCACTCTCTGCTTCTCTAGGGAGGTCTTTATTGTTCTGTAATAATGCCCGTGTTCCTCCTTTACAATGATCCTTTAACCTCCCATCAGGTGAAGCGGGGATGTGAACCCTGACTCATCTCTGCCTCTCCCTGTCTCAGATACCCAGCTCTACACCAGTCATGCTCACCCTAAGTTTTAAGTCTCACCTCACGCTTGTGTAGGGCCTGATGCTACTGGGATGTAGAATTCCTTACTCATGACATCACCAGCAAAGGAAAACCTCTAACAAGTCAGGGCTGAAGTGAATAAAATAATTTGTGGTTTCTCTCTTCACCCAGACATTTACTATGACACAAGAACTACACACATTGTTCAAATTCTAGGCTTCAAACATGAAGCTGGTCCATGGGATCTCTTTATATAGGAACCCTGAATGGCCCATGAGGGACATGTTTGGAGGCATCTGTCTCCAACAGGGTCCCACAGCAGGTGAGACTATGTTTGCTAAACACTATTTTCAGGCTGCTGGGTCAAGATTTCTGAGTCATTTATTAAAAACTCTGCAAGCGGGGCTGGCAAGATGGCTCAGAGGTTATAAGCACTGGCTGCTCTTCCAGAGGTCCTGAGTTCAATTCCCAGCAACCACATGGCGGCTCACAGCCATTTGTAATGAGATCTGGTGCCCTCTTCTGGCGTTCTGCATGTACACAGGCAGAACACTGTATACATAATAAACAAACCTTTGAAAAAAAAAACCAAACCTCTGCAAGTGAGTATTGAGAAAGAGCATTTCAAAGGCAAATCTACATAGTATTCCATTGTCTAGAAACCTGGAAGCCTGGGGTTTATCTTTTTAATGTGGGTGTAGAACCCAGGCCCAGGCAATCACTGTACCATTGAGGCACATCTTCATACATCTCCCGCCCCCTTTTAGTGGCGCTCCCTCCATGGTGCTAGAGTTTGAACCCAGGGGACCTGGAGTGTGATAGACAAGCGCTCTACCACTAGGCAAACACTTTACCACTGAGCCATGCCCTCACCCCTTTGGCTTTTTTTTTCCTTTTAATTTTATGTGTATGGATGTTTTGCTTGCATGTATGTCTATGCATCTCTTGTGAGCCTGGAGTCCACAGAGGACAGAAAAAGAAGTCAGATTCCCTAGAATTAGAATCACAGATGCTTGCAGGCCATCATGTGGATGCTGGGTTTTGAACCCAGGTCCTTGGAAGGGCAGCAAGTGCTCTTAACCACTGAGCCTTTCTCCAAACCCCCTTTTTTAAAAACAAGGAATTTGTTCTCTTATTTAGTTGTGGTGATATCTGTAATCTAAGAAATAAAGTTTGCCTGAAGATCAGAGGACAGAGCCAGCCATAGAATTAGCCACAGAGGTCAGGCAGTGGTGGCACACACCTTTAACCCCAATACTAGGAAGGTTGAGACAGGAAGTGATATGGCTGGGCAGAGAAAGGAATATAAGGCGAGAGGAGACAGGAATTCACTCCCTTGCAGAGGCTCTGTCAGGCTGAGGAGTTGGTGAGGTAAGATCTTTCAGCTTTCACCCTGATATGTGGCTCCAGGTTTTTATTATAAGACGATTTAGGATTTGTGCAATATTTAGTAGTAATTGTCAACATATTATAGACTAAAATCACTCATGGGATTAAAAAAATTTCCAAGCTTGAGAATGTAGTTTAATGGTAGAGTGTTCAATCTAGCGCAAACAAGGCCCTAGGTTTGTCCTTAACACTGAGGAAGAAAAACAAAACAAGTGTCTAGGATCCCATCAACATCAATTTCAATTCACCGAGTCTGGGCTGGAGCCAAGCACTGGATGCTTAAACATTCTGAGGGGTTCTAATGCACAGTCATCAGGTGAGATCTCTGCATCCTAAGCAGTGGTCCATGGACCAGAAAGCTCAGCATCTGCCTCAGTCATCCAATGAGTTATCCAGACTCTAGAGATGAGAGCTGAACATCTTGTCTTAGCAGAGGAACAAAAGAAGTGTGGTTGTATCTAAATCTGGTACCTTTGGAGGTCAGAAGAAGGCATTGGTAGTCCTGGGACTGGAGTTACAGATGGATGTGAGCTACCATGTGAATGCTGGGAATAAACCTGGGTCTTTTGAAAGAACAGCTAGTTCTCTTAATCATTGAGCCGTCTTTTCAGCTCCTAGGTTTCTAATAATTACATTTTATTTATGTATTTGTGTAGATACTCATGTGACACTTAGGTAGAGTGCAAAGGATACATTTTGGGAACTTGTTTTCTCTTTCCAGCACATGATTCCTGGGGGACTGAACTCAGGTCATCAGGCTTGGCGGCAAGTGCCTTTACCTCCTGAGTCTGTTGTTTTACTATTTTTTTTTGTTTACTTTTTCGAGACAGGGTTTCTCTGTGTAGCTTTGCACCTTTCCTGGAACTCGCTTTGGAGACCAGGTTGGCCTCAAACTCACAGAGATCCGCCTGCCTCTGCCTCCGGAGTGCTGGGATTAAAGGCGTGCGCCACCACCGCCCGGCTTGTTTTTACTATTTTTAAAGATTGTTCCCACCTCAATCTCAAATGTTTTAACATTAAATGGAGCACTGACCTTTTATATTGTATCATATTTTAAAATATCAACCACACAAATATCATATTATAAATTCCATTTTTATCATCATCAGTGAATTTAACAACTATGATGTGACAGAGATGGACAACTAACAATTTGTGGTTGATGACCTCAGACATCATAGCAGAAGGTCATGAGGCAGTTACCTTTTTCTTTGTTCGCTGTGGATTTTGTGGGTTTTCTTTCTGAAAGACAGAAAAGATCACTCATGTGATGGCTCCCAAGGTTTGTTCCCATCTCTATCTCAAATACTTTGATGTTCAAAGAAGCCTTGACTTCTTTCTTATACTGGTTAAAACAACAACTATGTGAGCACCATGGAACAAATTCAAATTTGGTCAGTTTTAAAACTTATAAGGCCATGGAGATGGAAAACAAATAATTTGTAGACAATAGGCTCAGACATCACAACAGGAACTCTTGGGATAAATACCTTTCTCTTTTTCCTTGGTGGGTCTGGTAGATGCTTTTTCTGAAAGACAGAGACGTTAATGTGGTGGGGTCTTTGTTTTTACTGTGTGAGCAAGGTATTTCTAATTGCCTTCTAGGTATTTCTGTCTGGATGTACCGTTGTTAAATACAAGGTGTCTTCATTGAAATGACTCCCCTTGTTCCCCATAGTGAGTCAAGGAGACATTTAGACCTCCTCTTTCTGGCCTGGTGGTTTTCACGGTGAGCTCAGACAAGGGATGCCACTTGAGCACTCACAGCTTCCTGATACCCTGAGGGCTGGTTTTTCATGCTCTTTGTTCCCCACGCAGAAAGCCCCATTCTACACTTTGTCAGAACTGTCTTCCTTTATGACCCAGCTCAGTGAAGACTGTTACATGACACGGTTTTAATCTGAAACCCAGAAATAGCCATCCCACCTCTTAGCTACAACATCATTTCCTGCAGACACCTCTCCTCACAGTAGTAACTGCAGGTAGGGTATGACGGTTTAGCTTTCTCCTGGCCAGTACATCTGTACTCCCCATGACTTTAGATGCAGTTTAGTCTATACTCCATGAGCAAACTTTTTGCTTTATTGTGAGAATGACACAGGGAAAGGCCATCTGAGATTCACGACAGAAAGATCAGTGTACCCTAAGCCAAAAGAAATAGATTCAGCTACCAGGGAAACCTCCTGATTTTCCCAATTCAGGGGGTTGATATAAATGAAAAGCAAAGAACTTATTTCAAAATACAATTTCAAAATTATTTTTCTTTTATGTGATGATATTTTGTGTATGTTCTAACAAATAAAGCTTGCCTGAACCAGCTACTAGTTAGCCATAAGAGGCCACAAAGTGGTGGCACACACACCTTTAATCCCAGCACTAGGGAGGTTGAGACAGGAAGTGATATGACTGGGTGGGGAGAGAAGTATAAGGCAGGAGGAGACAGGGTCAGTTCGTTTTGGCTGAGGATTTCATAGAGGGAAGAACTAGTGGCTGGCTGCTCTGCTTCTCTGATCTTTCGGCTTCCACCCTGATATCTGACTCTGGGTTTTTATTAATAAGACCAATTAGGGTTCCTGCTACACTTTTATTTTGGGGTAGATGGAGTTGAGTTAGGTCTCACCCTGTAACCTGTCCTGGAACTTGTTACAGAGTCTAGGCCAGCATCAAGCTCTGAACAATCTCCCTGCCTCAGTCTCCCAAGTGCCAGGATTACAGGTGTGGCCCACCACGCTCAGCTGTTCAAGAACAAGTGTGAGATGACCAACTGGAAGAAGTGCTGCTGGAACATTCTGTAACTCAGGCATCCACATGGGTGCATTGTTTTCAGATATGTAATCATCTATTATTTTCATCACTGGCATTCTAAGTTTAAATTATATTTAAATTTAAATTATATCCATGCTACCAAATTTTATGCAACTAGTTAATGGTAAAGGTCACAGTCTTTTCTTCTACCATCCAAAGGATCCAAGTTAATGTATTTAACAGGATTAAGCTGTAAAACAAGCCAGCCAAGCTAACACCTGAGTGGTATACTGGCAACAACCCATGCCATGGAACCTGACTAAGAAGAATATAGTGGTATTGTGGACACAGACATTCTGCTAACATCTGGTACCAGTGAATTATGGCAGTGAAATCCTTGGTTGAAGCTACCAGTGACAGAGAGAGGGCTTCTAATCAGTTGTTTTACCCCAGAATAATGAAGGTACATGTCACATGGAAGCTTTTAGTCCACCATCTTCCCAGGAACCATGGGAGCCATGTGCCCCCAGAGTACCTTTATCAGTTCTTTTAGGGTCCATCCATAGCAACGTATGCTTTGCCTCCAGTTCTTGGATTTTTCGCGGCCTCCTTTGATTTCAAACTGCCTGGGGGTGAACCATTGACCAGTCTCACTCTGTATACTCTTCTCATGAATACCTGTAAGACCAAGACAGACTGAGCCTCCAGCTACGAAAACACCTGTTCTTAGCTGTCATCATCCTGGATCAGGAGGGCATGCATTTTCCTCTCAGGCACCAGGGGCCACACATTCAACCTGATAGGCAAGGACAGAGAATGACTACCACTGACATTACCTTTTATGCTTTCTCTAAAAATAATTCATTTCTTTCATGTGTATTGGTGTTTTGTCTGCATGTGCGTCTGTGCACAACATCTGTGCTTACCGCCTACAGAAGCCAGAAAAGGGCATTGGATCTCCTGAGACTGTAGTTATAGATGGTTGTGATCCACTAGGTGGTTGCTGGGAATTGAACCTGAGTCCCCTGGAAGAGCAGCCAGTGCACTTAACCAGAGAGGTATCTCTCCAGCCTTTAACATTATCTTTAAAAATATTCTACTGTAATATTGAAAGATTTAAAAAAAAAAAAAAGGAATGGCCTTAAAACACGACCAGGATTCTTGCTCTTCCTTATGCTGTGACCCTGTGTAGGACCAACTTGCATTTCAGAAAGGTGAGTGAGGGCAGAAAATCCCTGCTGGGCTTGTGAGTCCAGCCTTGAGGAAGGTGTCACCACAGCTACTTGTACAACATTAATCTTCAAGGTCATGAGAGCTAATTATTATTTCTCATATTTTAGACTCATGGCTAGTTGATGTTAAAAGTGATTTTGGAAATGTTATCTACAGGGAATAGCTAAATTACGTATAGGCAGTAGAATCATAGGGAAAGTACTTATTTACTGATAACAAAAGAACTATATTGGGGCTAGGGAGATGGTTCAGTGGTTAAAAATACTTGGTGCTTTTGCAGAAAACCCAGGTTCAGTTCTCAGAACTCCCGTGGTGGCTCACAGCCATCTGTAACTCCAGTTCTGATGACCTCTTCTGGTCTCCATGGCTACCAGGCACACTCAGTGCACAGATACATATGCAGCCAAACACTTGCAGTCAGTAAATAACAATAAATCTTAAAGAAAGAACTGCGTTGTGGAAAGGAAGGTCAGTCATGATAGAGGACCAGTGGTACTGTACTTGAACAATTATAATTTTTACAATATTTTATGTCTAGTATCTTTTTTCTTATAGCAATATGGTAAGAGAAGCTTTGTTCTCATTTCTTAACAGAGGATGTTCGGTGTTGGAGATACTGGTGCGGATGACAGAGAAACTGACTTGTGGTTTAGCTCTGGTTTGAGTGCCTCCCCTGCCCAGGGTTCATCTATTGAAAACCTGGTCCTTGACAGGGTGGTGTGTGAGGTGGCTCTAGATCATTGAAGGTGCTGCCTTTGCGGGGGATTAAGACAGTTGTCATGGACCCCATCACTGTCTGGCTTCCTGTCTTAGGATGCGTCATGCCCCTGCCGCGATGCCACCTGCCTCAGTCTCTCATATATGAGGCTGCCTGATCTTGGCCTTTTAGCCTCTAAATCTGTAAGTTAGATAGAGTAGCCTGACTTGAATATTTCAACAGAGCAAAGAACACTGGACTGATTAATACACCAAGAAAGCTGAAGTTTGACTGTGTTCAAATTCTAATTCAAAATCCTGTATTCTTTCTTACTTAGCTTCAAGTTTGACAGAAGTTACAGGTAATGGACCCACAAAGGTTGATGCTGACTTTCTCAGGCACATTCATTTCCCATCCAGGTGTGTTAGGGCTTATTCTAGTATGATATCGGCTTTTTTTCACAGGGTGCAGGGGAGGTAGCCTGATAGGCTAGGGATGTATGATATTTAAACACACAGAACTGAGCTTGGGGTACAGCTCAGTGAACGAGGGTTTACCTCACATGCACAAGAACCCGGGTTTAATCCCAGTACTGCAAGAAAGAGAAAAAGAAAAGAAAATACGGAAAATGCCCTCATTCCTGCTGTCTCTCTGGGGTTAACTAACACAGCAGGCCGGAGACTCTCCGTCGGCACAGTCGGCCTCTGGCTGCAGTCTGTGAAAGTGGCTTTGGGGAGAGCCTCTGTCACTCCCAGAAACACAAGAGTAACTTTCCATGCCGAAACTATTTACAAGCAGTTCATTTCACACACAAAACCTTTTTTCCTTGTGGGTATCTGGATTTGGTGTGTGCTATGGAGAGAGGTACCTGTATAATTCATTGCTGATAGAAGCCCTGGTCCTGGGCTTGGGCAGCCCCTTAGAAGAAAACCTTTCACATTTTTGCTGCTGGGGTAATTAATTGCATTCTGCATGTCCCACTAGGAAAGTAATATCAGGAGCTTCTGGCTCCTCTGGACTTGTCCTCTCATGCCCTCTTCTCATCATTTACATGGCCTCACAACCTTTCACGTCAGTAACGGGGTAACATTGCCTATATCATGAATCCCGCAAACTAGATATGGGATGAGATACCCACAACACAGGTGCCCACTCCCTACACAGTGCCACTGTCCAGGTGAAGAGCACAGATCTGGAAACTCACCTTGCTGATATTTCTCCTTATACAGAGTCCCCGTAGCATTACCACAGGTCACCGGAAGCTCAGGACGGTTAAAATCCACATTTCTTTGTCTGGGAATTCTCCGACCTGCATGGACACATTTCACTTTATTCTAGAACTGTGCACAACCTTTCCTCCACCCACTTTGGTATCTTGTTTCTGCAACTAAAAATGCATTGTGTTTTCCCATGGATTAATTATACTTGAAGGTATTTCTTTTGTGAATGATTATATCCCTATAGATAACACGCTCTGCTCCCAACCTCTGAACTCCTGCATAGTGACTGGAGCTGTGTGTGGCAGAATCCCAGCTCTCAAACTTGGCCATAGTGGCCACTGTACAGTGACTTTGCTACGAATATTTTGAAGAGATAGCTCTCATTATACAATGGCTCTGGAATTCTGTAGTTGGGAAAAATAACTCTGAAATTTTGTTCTGCTGTTGGAGGCATCTACTTTAGGAGGGGATGGAAGGGGGCACCCAGTGAGGTGGTGTTATCGTTCACCTTTCCTCTGATTAGCTGGCTTTCTCCTTTCCTCAGCCTGCCTGAGGACTCAGCAGTACTCTAGAAGATTCTGCAGGTGCTAGAGGAGCCCTGCATAACACTTTAATGGTGTGTGTATTAGAAACAGAAAGCCATGAGGGCATTTATATTCAAACAAGATGGTGCTGATGTGGACATCTGATGTAAGTCAGCTAACACCCACACACACGGCTGACACTGGACATGGGGGGAGGCTTGGGGGCAGGGGCGACAATGAGTTAGCACAAAATGGCCGACACCAGATATCTGGAGACCCCAAAGTAAATAGTGACGCCATCTGTCAGATAATCAGATCTGGCAGAGTGCCACTTTTGCATGGTTCTGTATAAATATGGCCTTGAGGTCTCCTTTGCCAGCTTGCCTACCTGTGTGTGTCTATCTGCAGGCCTGTGTGCCTACCTCCACTCAGCCTGCCTGCCTGGATGCCAGCACATGCCTGGGTGCCTGCTGATGTCTGCCTGCCTAGCAGCCTCAGTGCTGGTGAATAAAGTATGTCTCATTTGCCTGCAGCTTGTCAAAAATCTCTCCAACCTCCCAGCCTTCCAAGATCATTCCCATTTCCTGGCATCAGAGCACAGATCTCAGAGTGTGTGGGATTCAGTTCTATTGAATCAGACACTGAAGGCCTGAAGATGAACTTCCACAGCAGTGGCTCTGCCTTTCCAGCCAGTTAAGGGATCCATCAAAGACACTGTGGAGCTGGGATAGGGTAGAGCATCCCACAATTGCTTCAGAGCAGTCTATCAAAACAATATTGGCCCCAGCAGGGCACTCAACTGAATTCACCTGAAACCCTATGTCATATCCTTTTTTTTCAAATGTGCATTAGTGTTTTGCCTGTATGTATGTCTGTGTGAGGGTGTCAGATCTCGGAGTTACAGACAGTTGTGAGCTGCCGTGTGGGTGCTGGGAATTGAACCTGGGTCCTCTGGAAGAGCAGTCAGTGCTCTTAACCATTGAGCCATCTCTCCAGCCCCTCCTTTGTCACATCTCTACAGATAAATAAATTGAGTTAGAAAGGACAAGTGACAGGCTAAAGTCACATAGGATTAGGAATTAGAACACAGGTCTCGTATTACCATCAAGGGTTGTGTGTTTCTGTGGCTTTCTGTGTGGACAAGTAAAAGGTATGCTAAATATCACGTGGGTCACATACTTTATTTCCTCCCTCAAGAACCATCATCACATAGAACCGTCAGCACATAGAGACACACGCGGCTCTGGGTCCCTCCCAAATCAACTAACTAACCAGTGGAGTGGGAGTTATCAGCAATCTGTCGTGCTGCTGAAACTGACCAATGCTGATGATGCTCTTAAGATTTGGTACTGATTTCAACAGCCAATCAAGAAAACTAGCTTGTCACTCACTGCACTGAGTGCAGAATAGAGTTCAGTTACTTCATCAACTTTTGTTGTAGCACTTCTGACAAGTTGTGGACCCACCCTAGGTGCCCACCAGCAGAGGAATAGGTAAAGAAACTGATTTATGTACAGAGTGGAATTTCTTTCAGCTGTAAAAAGAAAATCAAAATGATGCCATTTGCAGGAAAGTGGATACAACCGAAGATCATCATTTTAGGCAAATTAAGTGAGCCTCAGAAAGACAAAGGCGTGTTGCTCTTATCTGTGGGTCTTAAGAATTTGTACAGAGACACAGAGTTATATGTACAGATGACATGAATGTAGGAGCAAAACTGTCCAGGAGACAAGGGGACCAACAGGAATGGGGAGTGGAGGGCCATGGGTCCTGTGGAATATGCTCAAAGAATGCTTATTTACATGCATGTAAATGGCCTGTGTGACCCAGTGTAATACATTAAAATGAAAAAATTTTAGGGCCAGGCATGGTGGCGTATGCCTTTAATCCCAGCATCCAGAAAGTAGAGCCAGGTAGATCTCTATGAGTTCAAGACTGCTTTATATAGGGTATTCCAGGCCAGCCAGGGTTGCATAGTGAGACCTTGCCTCAAAAACATTTTTAAAATATTCTTGTTCATTAAAAGTTGATAAACCACATTTTTCCTTACCTCTTTTTCTGCTTCTTCGTGAAGATGAGTTGATAGGTCTCCTTGGGAAAGCACCTGAAAAGACAACATACATGTCTCTTATTTATGCATCACATTGCAAGCAACATTTTACAAAAACACCATTTAAAACTAACTTTCCTGAAGTCTGTTTAGTACTTTCTGAAAATTTTGGAATCCAGATCAGAAGTCAGGAATATTTCCTATAAAGGCCTAGACAGTAAACATCCAAGGTTTTGTGGTCCATAATTTCCTTTGTGATTTCTCAGTTTTTCAGTCATATTAGGAAGCATCCACAGACTACATGTAAATAAAAGGGTGTGTTCTAATAAAACTTTATTTATAAATAGCTGGCAAGTGAAGTTTTTTCCTCTGGGCTATAGTTTGCTGACTTCTGATCTAGATTTAATTATAAAGGTGATAATTAGTAGGGTTGTTGACTAGCTATCACACACACACACACACACACACACACACACACACACACACAGAAAAAGTCACTTCATAAGCAGTATTAAGACTATAATGGCCAAATCTGTTTAAGTGGTAAAGTTGGGGAACATAGATGGCTGTTTGTTCCTCCTCAGTCTGTGCCCACAAGGCATCAATCACCACAAGGCCATACTTTAGGTAGTGCAAACCCGGGAAGTGGGGGACATCCTCCGTATACTCGGTCAGAAGTGCCCCTTCCTCTGAGCAGGTTGTGTCTAGATTGGACTGGGAAAGAATCTTGTCTTAGTGAGATGTAAGGAAGTCTTGAGATCAATGCTATTTCATTTTTTGGGTCTTAATCATAACAGTTACTCATCCTTTAAAAAAAATAATCCTATTGAGATATAAATGGCCCCATGAAACATCTATTGATTGATTGATACAAGGTTTCACTGTGTAGCCCAGGTTGGCCTCAAACTTGCAATCCTCCTGCCTCTTCCACTGCCGCCTCAGTCCTGAGATTTGCATGTGAGTCACACGCCCAGGCATGTTTTGATGAGTAACAGCTCAAGAGCTGGAGTGTTATGCCTCACAACTTGTTACCTTTATAAATAAGATAAATAAGACACTATGGAGATACAAGGAATGAGAGCTTCCTAGCCTTGCACAAAAGAATCACCTTGGTTTTTCATACTAAAGGTTTCAAGAAGCAGGTAAAATAGGAGGAAATGGACATGTCAAGGACACAGGTAAACCTTTCTTACCACCTTGTTTGTCCCCCAGAACAAATTGCTCTTAACTGATCAGTGATTGGACCAAGTTTGGTGATAGCTGTGTGGTGGGTGGGGGTGATAGGTTATCCACACTGGGGTCAGGGGGAGTGCTCAGTGTGAGACACCATCATTCATGATGCTGAAGTCCTAGATAAGCCCAGGGAAAACTCCGCACTTCTTCCTTCCCTCCACCCCGTGGTCTCACACAGAGCCACCTGTGCCCTGTCTGCTCTTTCCATTCGTACACAGCGACCAAACTGGACCTGGTCTCGCTCGGCTGCAGCCTCAGTGTGCTCCACAACAGCCACTGCTGAGCGGTGCGGGTTCTGCTCTCAGCTCCTCTCTGTTTAGACATTCTTGGACTTGTGGGCTAGCTGGTCCTTCTATCAATCAAAACCAATTGAAGACAAAGAAACAAAGCAGTGTTTTACTCTCCCGGATCACGTGTGTTAAAGCACTGGTGGCCTGGCTCCTGCCCCCTGCTGCTACACTGCATTTGGGCAATGCCTGGGTGAAGGAGGACTTGACTGCTCTTGGCTCTTTTTTTCTTAAGCTTTGAATATCCACTTTAAAAAATGATTTATTTATTTTTATTTTATATGCATGGGTATTGTAAGGGTGTAAGGGTGTTGGATCTCCTGGAGGCAGAGTTACAGGTAGCTGTAAGCTGCCATGTAGGTGCTGAGAATTGAACAGCCAGTGCTCTTAACTGCTGAGCCATCTCTCCAGCCCAGCTCGTCTAGTCTTAATAGCCACTTAATAATACTAAAACTGTACACCCATCATTTAAAATAATAATGCAGTTACAATTACCACATGCTATTTAAAACAATTTTGTAAATACTATGAATCATTCTAAGGGAGAGAGGTTGTCAGGGTATGAGTCTTGAGCTTTCTCAGAGTATCAGCAGGTGTCTGGATGTCTATGAACAATGTAATAGGACCCCAAATCCTGGATCAGGGCTCTTGTCTAAGCATGCTGCACAGAGCACAGAGGGGACAGGGGGTGTGGTCCTGCCAGCATCAACCTCCCCTACTCCAGGCCTCCGGAGAGAGGCTGCATTTCTTTTCTGTCCCTTTTTGTTGTTGCTGTTTATTTATTTGTTGAGATAGGCTCTCACTTTATAGCCCTGCTGGCTTGGGGCTCAGTATGTAGCCCAGGAGAGAGAGTGCATTTCCCCTGAACATAATTGTCAGGTATTTCCTTCAAGTCAAACCGAAGGTTTGATATGACCAACACAGAAGACAGGTCTCTGGGTAAATCAGAAAATGAGAGACTATCAGACTCACTCGTGTGTCACATAAAGATGAAAGTTATGCTGGAGGGGGTCAGTGGTGGCTGCTGAGTAGGCTGAGTCAGCAAGGGAATTTATGAAGAAATGTGATTCCTGTAGCTCGGAAGGAACTCTGTAGGTGGGAACTTCATGGGTGTGTTTGGCAGATCTGCTGCCCGAGGTGACAGTACTAGGCTGTTGATCTTCTAGAAGGACCATTTGATAAGTCTTAATTTCAAAGCAAGCCAGTCACTATCGACCTTGAGCTCTGCTTCTGCTGTACTAGGTAGGAAATTTATGATCACACATGTACATGCATATGCACATACACACACACACACACACACACACACACACACACACACACAATGAGATAGCAGGTTGCATGGAGGAAGAGGGGGAAGGAGATGGAGGGAGAGGCAAGGAGGGAGGCAGGGAGGGAGAATGAACACTTATTCTAGAATAACTATTCAATAATTTGTCGTATTTGGGCCAGAGACTGGCTAAGGGGAGACTGTGGTCAGTGGGGGCAGACTCCTCTCTCCTCTGTGCTCAATTCACTTCTTCATAGCAATTTTCTGTGGCTGAAAGGGAAGCTCAGGCAAGCTGTAGAATCACTTGCGCAGGTAACGTGCAGCTTAGGGGACACATACAATGGGGCAGAAATGAGGTCTAAGGAGCTGCCCTGGATGGCTGTGCAGGCCTTGCAGTGGACGACACCAGGACTAGCCTCTCCCCTTACCCTTCCAGTCAGTTACACCCAAGGAGCCATGGCAGAGGCTCCGCAGGCTGGAGAGGTGGCTCCCCGTGGTGCTTACCAAGTTGCAGGGACAGTTATAGACTGTGAAGTCACCCGAAGAGCTGGGTTGGCCTTGACAGGAGCCAATCTAGCATGTTATTTAAGTTTACAGATGAATCCAACTGAGGCAGAAGGGAAAAAGTGCCAGGCTCAAGTCTGCACAGTGACCTCATGGGGTTGATCCAGAGGTAGGGCAGCTGTATCATTTGTCATGTACACATGTTCATCCCGTTTTGCTTTATGGCTATTTCTGCCATTGAAAGTTCAGCAGAGGCTGTAGCGACCTTGCCTGACCACAGACGCATCAAGTCACTTGTTTATAGGGCTGCCATCTTTTATCCCTTTTCCCAACATACTTTGGAAACTGACTAAATTGGGTATATTTCTCAACAGTTACCATGGCTACAACGAGCAGTCACAGAAGTAGATTTGTTATCAGAAGTATGTAATAAAAAGAATGAAAACTTAGTATTGAATATGTATTGCATTTTGTTTTTAACCTTTACTCCAGTTTGTTTTCAGTGGCATTTTGATGTTCCGAATTGAGTACTTTCCGTGTCTGTCTCTCTTTTTCCCTGAGAAAATAGAAGACAAAAACAAAACCAGATACTTCTAAAAGGTTACAATGTACATAATAGTGCTTTCAGACTTCCTGTGTTACTATAACTTGTAAAAAGTCTAGTACATAGTAAAAACCATACAGACCACAGCTTTGTAATCGCCAACTCTGTTATTTAATCCGCTGTGCTGGCATTATGTCAGCCTGATGGAAGCTGGAGTCGTCAGAGAGGAGAGAACCTCAACTGAGAAAAGGCCTCCATAAGATCAGGCTGTAGACAAGCCCACGGGCATTTTCTTAATTAGTGATTAGTGTGGGAGGGCCCAGCCCATTATGGTCCTGGGTTCTACAAGAAAGTAGACAAATCAAGCTACGATGAACAAGCCAGAAAACAGCACCCTCCTCATCATGGCCTCTGCATCAGCTCCTGCCTCCAGGTTCCTGCCCTCACTGCTTTTGTTGATGAACTGTTCTATGGAAGTTCGAGTTAATAAACCTAGTCCTTCCCAAGTTGCTTTTGGTCATAGTATTTCATCACAGCTACAGTAACCCAAACTAAGATCCCTGGGTTTACCCTAGATGTCATTTTCTTGGCCTTGACATTGATTCAATTAATTTACTCTCACATTAGTACAGAAAATAACTTCAGGCAGTTTTGTTTGTATCCCAACAGACACTGTGAAAATAATGAGAATTAACACTTCAGTGCTTGCTGAGTGCAGGGTATCAGTGTGAGACTTATGGTTTGGATTTTAAATGTCCCCAAAGGCTTGTGTGCTGGAAGCTTGATCTCTAGTTGATGGCATTGCTGAGAGTGGTAGAAACTTTAGGAGGCAGGATGAGTAGAAGGAAGTTATATTCTGGGTAGGGGAGTCAAAAGACACTGACCCCACCCCAATCTCCATATGCAGTTTCCAGTTTTAAGATCTCATCAGCTCAGGCTTTTTCATATCAAACGGTATTCTAATGCTGCTCTGAGGGCCAAGCACAGTTCTAGGGCTTACCTATGGTTTCATTTGTGCAAGAACAGAACTCTGAGAGAACCAAGTTTGGAAAGGAACCAATGTGATTTCTGCTTATTTACTTATCTCAGTGATTTTGATAAGGCATATCCTCTTGCCTCAGCCTCCCAAGAGGGAGTGGGTGCGGTAGTTTGAATGTAATTGGGCCCCATAAGCTCATAGGGAGTGGCATTATTAGGAGGTATGACCTTGTTGAAGTAGGTGTGGTCTTAGTGGAGGAAGTGTGTCACTGTCTCGGCAGGCTTTGAGATTTCCTACACTCAAGCTACACCAAGTTCAGTACTTCCTGTTGTCTATAGGCCAAAATGTAGGAATCTCAGCTCCTTCTCCAGCACCATGTCTGCCTGCACACCACCATGTCCCACCAAGACAATAATGAACTGAACCTCTGAACTGTAAGCTGCCCAATTAAATGTCTTTTCTTTTATAAGAGTTGCTGTGGTCATGGTGTCTCTATATCATCACACCTAGTTTGACATCTGTTTTTAGAAAATATAACTCATATGTTGATAAACATTATTTCTGCTTATAGGATTATTATCATTCCTACCATCCTACCATTAAAATACGTTTTCCCTGCAGGAATTGGTGACCTTCTTTTTATGCCTTTTTTTTTTTTTTTTTTTTTTTTTTTACCAGTCCTTGCCCTTATGGACTTCATCATCTTTCTTTGTGTAAAAATGTCCTGGCAATCTCAGATTAGGCCATGGCTTCTTAAAGAAGTTTGAAAAGCAAACCCATAAGGGCAATACAGACACATCACAGGAAGATGAAATTGACCCCTCGGAAGTGAGATTGAGCAGGTGAAGATACAAGTGAATGGAGGATCACAAGTTCGAGACCGCCCTGGGCTGCACAGGCAGGCTTGTCTGAAGGGCAGCAAAGAAACAACATGAAAATTCTCACTTAACTATTGAGAGACTTGTTCATGTTTTGTAATAAGCTTAAGATATGAAAAAAAAAAGGTGAGGTATCTTAGGCTTAAACAGCATGTATGAGAGGCAGTCATAGAAAAATAAATCTATTTATCATCTGTCTGTCTATATCTATCAATCATCTATCTATCTATCTGTCTATCTATCTATCTATCTATCTATCTATCTATCTATCTATCTATCAATCATCTCTATTATCTATCTACCTACCTATCTACTACCTATCATCTGTCATCTATTTCACCGTTTTTGGGTGAAATCCTTTTCGGGCCTTTTGCTATTTCTGTCAATAAAATCGAGCTTTTCTTGTAAGGCTATATAATGTAATTCCACAGATTAGACTTTTAAATGTAAGTCTTCGTACAACAAAAGTGACAGAAAGAGAGGAAGAGAAAGTCCCCAATGATGGTTGAAGGAGAGAGCACTCTGCACCATAAATCTGCTGTAGAGATCTGATCTGATGAAATGTTAAAACAGATTCTGTGCGGGGGTTAGGTCTTACTCTGGTAAAGCATGGGACCTTGCCTACTCATAACCACATCAATTGGTTCTGTCCACCAATACAAATTTGTCATTGAAAGAGTTGTTTGAAAGGATCTTTCAATTGGAGATTAATGCTACTTCTCATGAAGCTAATTTCCAAAGAGACTCATTATTTCTGGTGATTATCTTTCTTGATAATTTTTGGCCATGCTATATTAAGTTACATTCAGGTCCCTAACCTACATAAACACTTGTAAGATTCTATACTGAATTGGTGACAGTGTGACTGACTCCCTCTTATGCAGGCAGGTAATAAAATGGCTTCAAATTTTCTATGCAAATAAAGACTCTGAAAGTCTTCTCTCAAGTAAATTCATCCTAGTTATCAGGTTACTAGAAAAATATTAATAGAAGCACAGTTATCCAACATACACTTCTTAAATGTATAGAAATTATATAAGGAAAATTCACTACAGAAGAACACTGAGTAAAACATTAGTAAATGTCTCTATTCTCAAATTCATCTGCAAGAAGAATGCAACTCTAATCAGAGATTTCAATGGACTAAGTGGTAAGGGGAATATTCTTGAATTTATTCTAAAATCCACCCCAGCAACAAGTTATCAGGCATCTAGCTTTGAGCTCTCCTTTCTTTTCTGCATTTCTGTCAGGTGCCAAAGGCAGACAGAGTGGGGGACTAAGACATGAACAAGTACAGAACTGAGGGCCAAGCGGCATCTCCAGCTACTGCATGACAGCATCGGGAATGGTTTTCAGATTCTTTTTTTTTTTTTTTTTGTTATGTTTTTTTGAGGCCACGTTTCTCTGTGTAGCCCTGGCTGTCCTGGAACTCACTCTGTAGACCAGGCTGGCCTCGAACTCACGGAGATCCACCTGCTTCTGCCACTCCAGTACTGGGATTAAAAGCATGCGCCACCATGCCTGGCTCATTTTCAGATTCTTGTTTCACATTTATACAAAGAGGCAAATCCAATAGGACTACAGACATAAACATTAAAAATGGTCAGGTTCCTTGCAAACCCTCCAAAATCAAATATGGAACATTTTTTTTTTTTAAAATCTTCAGGTGGAAATGGCTACAACTACCAAATGAAACCAAGGAGCCAACATGGGGGTGGGGATAACAACAGATTTAAGTAGTAAGAAGTTTCTTGGACAAATTTATTCTGTTAACTCTGTTAATTCTCTCTTGGATAAATGATTCTGTCAATAAGCTCACCAGAAAACCAAGAAGTAGGACAAAAATCCTAGTGATACACGTGCTCAAGGTTTACCACTAGGTAACAATGGAGAGAACTCCATCCTCGTTCAGCTATGTGAGAAAGAGGTGCCATGCAGCAGCAAAGAGTTCCAGGAAGAAGAGCAACGTGTGACCAGCAGTGAGTGAAAACTTTCTGCTACACTCAAACGAAGGCGATGACTACTGATAGGGTCCTCAAACAGTATTTCTTAAGGCAGTTCAACTAAGGGTGGATATGATCAACGTACTTTACGTACGCGTAGGAAACGCTCCTAAAGGAACCTATTATTATGTCAAATTAGTGCACAGTAGCAAAAGGTATTCAATCAACATTATTAATATTAAAACAAATAGTACGTAAAAATGTTAAACGTGTTTACTGACTAGATTGATATTTTAGTCTACAAAGCAAGAAAAGGAAAGCATATATAGAATTATCAAATTTATGCAAATAATATGTCATTTCATGCTATGCTAATATATACATTGGTATGTTCTTGAAAGATATAAACCAGTCTGTAAGAAACATAAAAGCAGAATAAAAATGATGAAAATAAGATATTTTGAAAAAAATTAAATTGTCATTTTAAAAGACATTCATTTTTGTCTTATTAAAGGTATAGTAAATAATAATAATAACATTTAACATAAAAATGAATTCATTTGTAACATGAAGATAGGCAAATTCCATTTGTCCTTACTTATTTTTCCACCATCCTTTCCTGAAGCAGAATTGTTCTCAACATCTTGGGTATCTACAAAGCAAAGATGGTAGTCAGAGAACTGTAAACTGTAAATAAAATCACAAGCATTATGACAGTTTTCATGATCACTTGGAAAGCCTGAGCACGCCTGAGTGTGTGTGTGTGTGTGTGTGTGTGTGTGTGTGTGTGTGTGTGTGTGAGAGAGAGAGAGAGAGAGAGAGAGAGAGAGAGAGAGAGAGAGAGAGAGAGAGAGAGAGAGAGAGAGACTGTATGGACTGTATGTGTGTACATGCTCATATATGTATGTGTTTGTGTAGAGACCTGGGGTCTTCCTCCATTGCTTTTCACATTGTTTATTTTCTGTGACAAGGTCTCTCATCTGAACTTGGAGCTTGCAATTGCACCGACGAGCTGGTGAGCAGGCCCCCAGGGATTTGCTGTCTCTGTTTCTTCATCACTAGGATTGCAGGTGTGTGCCATCATCCTCAGCTTTTTTTTTTTTTTTTTTTTTTTTTTTGGGGGGGGTTTCGAGACAGGGTTTCTCTGTGTAGCTTTGCGCCTTTCCTGGAACTCGCTTTGGAGACCAGGCTGGCCTCGAACTCACAGAGATCCGCCTGCCTCTGCCTCCCGAGTGCTGGGATTAAAGGCGTGCGCCACCACCGCCCGGCCATCCTCAGCTTTTTACATTGATCTCGAGATCTGAACTCACTGGACCTGGTCCTCAATACGACCTGCTCACAGCCAAGTGAAGCAGGGAGTGGGAACTGGTTTCTGGATTCGAATATCCTGTAGCTGGGTGGCTGTCATCTCACATTCTGTGCATGAATCAGTCTGATGTTCTCCTTGAACTATGGTCACAAGTGTCTGTTATTTCTAAGCCACCATTCTAAGGCCCCGGGGCAGACTCGTCCACCCTGTTAGATGCTTGGAGCTTTCCATTCCTGCTTCCTAACCTCCCAGCACACGCTTTGGGAAACATGTGTCACAAAACACGTATTCTTTCTAGTTCTGCTGCTAACTGTGATTTGTGAAGGATTTTCATTTTGCCCCCTCCAAAGACCTTACCCCCAACATTAGTGACTTTCTATACATGTCTATGCCATATTTCTCTTTTGTTGTTCCTCACTGGATATCTGTCACTTCTAGATGATTGTGAGAGTCTCCAATTAACAGTTGAAATCAACAATAGTGATATAGAAACAATGCTGACCCAGATGATGTACTTGGTTTTGAAAGTGCTGAATTTGTAGTTTGAAGTTCATCTGAGCAGAGAAGGCTAAAAAAATGTCAGTGCTTTGGACAGAGGTGCCTCACACTAATTTTAGAAAACATACCTTGTATTTAAAGCTAGCTAGGCTGTGGCTGGTGACCGAAGCTCCAGGGGTGGATGAAATGCCCAGGTGAGGCTTATTGTAATCTGGTGAGTCACAGGGGCTGCTCTGGTGCCTCAGAACTTTACTCTGAAACTCCAGGGCAACTGCAAGCCACACCTTCATACCAAGATGCCTTGTGTCGCTTCATCTTGTCTCCCTCATTTCTTCTCCTCTTTCCTGTTTAAACCATCCCCATGCCACACTTTTCTCACCTTTTTTTTTTCAGGACAGGGTTTCTCTGTGTAGTTTTGGTGCCTTTCCTGGAACTTGCTCTTTAGATCAGGCTGGCCTCAAACTCACAGAGATCCGCCTGCCTCTGCTTCCCAAGTGCTGGGATTAAAGGTGTGTGCCACTACTGCCCAGCCCTTTCTCACCTTTTTACATGTTATCTAGTTTGGTTGGCCCACATTTCTCTGGCTGGTCCTTTATTTTCTCCCATGTGCATCTTACTCTCCCTGCTTCTCTCTGATCAAAGCTCTGGATCTGTTACTGATGAGGTGACCTCCCATCTCCGCCTCATTAGGGTTACTGTTGCTGTGATAAAACGTCATGACCAAAGGAACTCGGGGAGCAAAGGGTTTGCTTGGCTTATACTTCCACATCACTGTTCATCATGGAAGGAAGTCAAGACAGGAACTCAAACAGGGCAGGAATCTGGAGGCAGGAGCTATTGCAGAGGCCACGGAGGAGTGCTGCTTACTAGCTTGCTTCTCATGGCTTGCTTGGTCTGTTTTCCTAAAGAACCTAGGACCACCAGACCAAGGATGATACCACCCACATTGGCCTGGCTCTCTCTCATCAATCACTAATTAAAAACAAATGCCCTATAGGCTTGCCTACAGCCCGATCTTAAGGAGGTACTTTTTAAATTGAGGTTCCCTCCTCTCAGATGACTTTAGCTTGTGTCTAGTTAACATAAAACTACCCAGTACAATTGACCTCTTGTCAACTTGACACACAAAAACATCACTATTAAGCCACAACCTTTCCTTTCTCATTTATCCCCAAGATATCACATTAAAAACAAATAACTTTTAAAGTTCTATAGTCTTCACAAATTCAAACACATTAAATGTTCAGTCCCTTTATCATACCCAGTCTCTTTAAAAATCCAAAACCTCTCAAGCCCTCTGTGGGCTCCTGTAAAAAGTCAAAATAAAGTTAAATACTTTCTTACTTCAAGAGGGAAGAACCAGGGCACAGTCACAATCAGATCAAAGAAAAACCAAACTCCAACTGTAAATAACTCAATGTCCAATGTCAGGGATCTACTTCGATCTCTGGGTTCCTCCAAGGGGCTTGGGTCACTTCCCTGGCTCCACCCTGCAGCACACACAGCTTGTCTTCTAGGCTCCAGCTGGCTCCACCCCACTGCTGCTGCTGATCTTGGTAGTTATCCATGGTACTGGCATCTCCAAAATGCTGGGGTCCTCTGCTGTAAATGGGCTACACTTTCATAAATAGCCTCTCCTGGGGTATCTTCATGGTGTCAAGCCTCAACTTCTCTACATGACCCATTCATTTCTGGGTTTTCAACTGCTTCTGAGACTGGGCCTTTATCAGTGGCCTCTCCTGGACTCTCACAGTGCCAAGCCTCAGCTGCTCTCCATGACCAGGGCACAGTCACAATCAGGTCAAAGTACCACTTCAAAACCAGTACCACCTGAGTGACTCTTACACTACCAAGTTCAGCTTCCAGTGGGAGGTACAACCTTGGCCACCTCTGGAACACAGCTTCTGTGTGCCGACTCTCAGGAAACACTTCCCAGATTTCACCTCAATAGTGCTGGTCTCTTCTTAATCACCTCTAATTTCTCAGATCCATTGATCCAGCATCAATTGCCCCAGTAAAATAAAGTTTTTACTTTAGAGGTTCTGACCCCTTGCTAATCACAGCTTATTTTTAAGCTCCAACTAACCAGACACCACAGAATGGCCTGGTAAAGTTTTCCTTTCCCTCTGAAACTTCACAAGCCAGGCTTCCATCCTTTGCACTGCTCTCAACATTCTTATCTTCAAAGTTCCCACAGAACATCCCACAGAGCTCTTAACACTCTTCTAACCCGAAGTTCCAAAGTCCTTCCACAATCTTCCCCAAAACACAGTTAGCAATACCCCACTCCTGGTACCAACTTGTCTTAGTTAGGGTTACTATCGCTGTGATGAAACAGCATGAACAAAAGGAGCTTGAGGAGGAAAGGGTTTATTTGGCTTACCCTTCCAGATCACTGCTCATCATGGAAGGAAGGCAGGACAGGAACTCAAACAGGGCAGGAACCTGGAGACAGGAACTGATGCAGAGGCCATGGAGGGTGCTGCTTACTGGCTTGCTGTCCTCAGCTTCTTAGCCTGGTTTTCTATAGAACCCAGGACCACCAGCCCAGGGATGGCACCACCTACAATGGTCTGGGCCCTCCCACATCAATCATTAACTAAGAAAATGCCCTCTAGGCTTGCCTACAGCCCAATTTCTCTCTCTCTCTCTCTCTCTCTCTAAGACAAGAGTTTCTCTGTGTAGTCCTGGCTGTTCTGGAACTCACTCTGTAGACCAGACTGGCCTCAAACTCACAGAGATCTGCC
Source organism: Peromyscus eremicus (assembly GCF_949786415.1). NCBI lineage: Eukaryota > Metazoa > Chordata > Mammalia > Rodentia > Cricetidae > Peromyscus > Peromyscus eremicus. The sequence goes on along the minus strand of NC_081429.1, from coordinate 1,634,541 downwards.
TGCTTCTGCCTCATGAGAGCTGGGATTAAAGGTGTGCACCACTACTGCCTGGCTACAGCCCAATCTTTTTTTTTTTTTTTTTGAGACAGGGTTTCTCTGTGTAGTTTTGGAGCCTGTCCTGGATCTCGCCCTGGCCTTGAACTCACAGAGATACTCACAGAGATTTGCCTGCCTCTGCCTGTGCTGGGATTAAAGGTGTGTACCACCACTGCCTGGCTTACAGCCCAATCTTAAGGAGACACTTTTTTAAAAAATTTTATTTATTATGTATACAGTGTTTTGCCTGCATGTGTCTTTGCAGGCCAGAAGAGGGCACCAGATCTAATTGCAGGTGGTTGTGAGCCACCATGTGGTTGCTGGGAATTGAACTCAGGACCTCTGGAAGAGCAGTCAGTGCTCTTAACCACTGAGCCATCTCTCCAGCCCAAGGAGACACTTTCTTAATTGAGGTTCCCTCCACTCAGATGAATTCAGCTCGTATCAAGTTGACACAAGGCTATCCAGGACAATCTCCCTTCCTGTTTTCTACTTCATTCTCTCTCTCTCTCTCTCTCATCTTGATTTAGAGGCTGTCTTTATGTCAGTCTTTGTCTTTATATCCATTTCCATCACATATGTTGTTTCACCTCACAGATCACTAACATGGTAACCAAATGCCAGCTCTTCTGACACCAAACACAATCGTCTCTGCCACTTTTACCAGTTCCCTGTGCTAATTCTGTGCTGCACACCTATCAGTCTCAGACTTTATCTCCATGTTTCCAGTACAACTAAGAGGCACATCTTTCCTGTTCTTTCCCCTTACATCACCTACCAAACAGTCCCTGCCTCCATCAAGGAGCCCAGCAAGGTCTTTTTTGGCTCTCTCAATTTGTTAAAGACAGAGTCTGTGCAGGTATCTTTGGGAGTATTTTTGTGTGTACATGTTTAGGGAGAGAAGTAAGAAAATGAACGAAAAGCTCCCCGCCACCACATCACAGGAAAACAAAGATCAAGGCACTATAGTTAGTTTCTCCATCGTATTATATCTAATAGGCTGCGTCCCTCTGACTCCCTTCCTGTATTCATCTAAGAGGTTTGGATTCATCAGGTGTGACGAAAATGAGTGGAGGTGAGACCAAGGAATGCCCTGAACATGGTCCTGCAGAGTGTTTGCACTCAAATGAGCTGAGAAAAAAAACAGGTTCTCAGTGACTATATCCCCATCCAAGCCAGGCCAGTCTTTTCCTTCGGCATGGCTCATCGTCCCGCACTTGCTGCCTGCTGTCCTGCCTCTGGGTGTGCCAACCCGGCTTTCTCATGTCTCCCTCTCCTGTGTTGCTTTCGTCAGTGATGCTCTGATTTATTGCTCCCCTTTATTCTTCGTCAATCATTCCTGGACATTTAGTATACAAGTAGTTGCCTCTGTTCCTTCTTTTTGACAGTCTTCTTTCTTTCTTCTGTCTTCATTCATTCATTCATTTACTCCTTCACAGAATGACCATTATGGTTGAGCCTCACAGTGAACACTACAACTGATCACCACAGTGATGACTACAACTGACCACCATAGTAACTACTATGGCTGACCCTCACAGTAAACACTATAACTGACCACCACAGTGATGACAACAGCTGATCACCATAGTAACCACTGTGGCTGATCATTACAGTGAAAACTACAGCTAGCTTCATCAATGACTACGACAGTAACCAGCATGACTAAGCATCGCAGTGAATACTGTAACTGACTGTCACAGTGACCACTACACTGTGATGACCACCAAAGTGACCACTATGACTGACAATCACAGTGACCACTGTGGTTATTGAGGTGGTTCACTTATAGTGTTCATGGAGATGGTCAGCCATAGTGATAATTGAGGTGGTCAGTTGTAATGTTCACTGTGATGGTTAGTCATTCTCTCTCTCTCTCTCTCTCTCTCTCTCTCTCTCTCACTATATGTATATATATATATATCTATCACATACATGTACATGCATACTATATTTGCATATGTTACAATATTTTATATAATATATGTCTTAGGATCTATGTGAGTGCATGTCCATATGTGCAGGTGCATATGTGTGGGGAATAAGCATGGGATTGCATGTTGAGGTCAGGGGACAACCTTGGGTGCCATTCTGTGGTCATACTCCTCTTTTGGAACAGGAGCCCCAGGGATCCTCCTGTCTCCACTTCCTCTGAGCTGGGATTACAAGCATATGGCATGCTATTTTAAAAAACAAAAACAAAAACAAAAATAAGGTTTTGGGGATCAAATTCAATCCCTTGCAAACATTTTATCAACTGAACTTTGTCCGAAGCTGTGTGTGTGTGTGTGTGTGTGTGGTGTGTGTGTGTGTGTGCTGTCCATGTATGTGTACATGTATAAGGAGACCAGAAGTTGACATTAGTGTGTTCCACCATTCTCCACATTATTTATGGAGGCAGGGTGTCTCAGTGAATCCAGGAGCTTGGCTGATTTGGCTAGTCTAGCTAGCCATCTTGTCCAAGGGATCCCCTCTCTGTCTCCCATACAGTGGGGTTACAGGTGGGCTGCCACGCCTGCTTGGCTTTTATATTGGTGATAATAATCTGAACACTAGTTCTCACAGTTGGGCAGCATGCACTTTAATCCACTGAGCCATCTCCCTATCTCCTTACATGTTTTTAATGTTATTAAATATGTTTTCTTGGTTATATAAGGTTCTGATACATTCAACTGAATATTCTGAGTTCCTGACCACCTCTTTGGATTCTGACCATGGAAACACAGCTTTCCTCCTCCTGTTACACACAATAGCCACTGATTGTGAAACACATGGGCTGCTAGATCTCAGTCTTCATTTTTTTTGAAACTCTTACACATTTGTACACTACTTTCCTCTACTCAAAATGAGAATAGCAAGAGTTAGCCTGCCTAAATCTCAAGGCTGTCATGATCTCACCAAAAATACATTGAGATAACATAATACAATCTAACTAGGCGGTCAAGGGCATCTATCAGAAACTATGCTAAATTTGACAATGTTTAGTCTGAAACCAATGCTTGGTTAGTTGTATTTTGAGTCTTTTACAATTACAAATGATGCAAATATACAGTCTTTGTGCTAGTAGGTATCTTAGTCAATGTTCTATTGCTGTGAAGAGACACCATGACCACAGCAACTTATATAATGAAAAACATTTAACCGGGGCTGGCTTACAGTTTCAGAGGTTTAGTCCATTATCGTCATGGCAGCACATAGGCAGATATGGTGCCGAAGAGGTAGCTGAGAGCTCTACATCTGGATCAGCAGGCAGCATGAAGAGAGAGAGACTGGGCCTGGCTTGAGCATTTGAAACGCCAAAGTCCACCCCCAGTGACGTATTTCCTCCAACAAGGCCACACCCACTCCTAATCTCTGTCAAGCAGGCAATAACCAAGCATTCAAATAAATGAGCCTATGGAGGCCATTTCCTACTCAAACCACCCCAGTAGGCATGACAGTGGATGTAAAAATACACCATTATTTTGCTATGTATTTCTCCTACATTAACAATATATAAATATGTACTTTTAGTCGAACATGAGTTAAACTGTTAAACATGAGTTTATTGTCATTTCCTGCCTCCTACACTCTCTAAAATTAAAAAGGAGCTCCCAGGATAGCCAGATATACAGCAGTCATGGTGCTTAGAATAAAATGCATCTAGTCACAGTGGTTTTCAGTCATCAGATTCCTGACATTCCGCAGACCAAGGTTGAGCATCCTAATCTTCTGCACCTGATCCACTTCTTAGGTATTCCTGAGATTCCTCCCCAGCACTCAGTTCAGAAGAAGAGCTACTGTATACTCCTGTAGGAAGAAGGAAAAGGCCTGAACAGTTCTAGTCTATGTCTGAGGAGCCAATCCAGAAAAAGACTCTGGATGAGAAAAACTGAAAGAGAGGGCTGGGGAAATGGCTCAGTCGGCAAAGTGTGTGCTACTAGGCACGAGGACCCAAGTTCAGATCCCCAGTACTTGTGTAAAGAACTGGGCGCAGCAATGAGCGTCTATGATCCCAGAGCTGAGGAGAAACAGACAAGGGGGTCCCTGTATCAGTGAGTTCCAGGTTCAGTGAGATGCCCTTGTCTCAAATAAATGAGGTAGAGAGACCAAAGACGATATTTAACATCAACTTCTGGCCTCTACACATATGCACAGGAACACACACATGGAAACAGCAACCTGTATGAGTGTGTAGGAAGGCACAATCCTGCCAACCTCACAGGCTGCAGGACTGTCCCTCCCCACCTGCCAGCCTGTGAGGGAGGAGGATGGGTAGGGGTTGGGGCAATCCTGTAGCCTATGTGAGAAGGGATGGACAGACCTGCAGTTTATTTGGGAGGCACAGAGACAATCCTGTCAGCAGGCCTGGCCTTACATGAGCTGTTGGCAAAACTTACTCCAGAAACTGTCCCCAGTGCTGAGGCTGGGGCCAACTTTGCTATGGTGACCATTCTCTCCTGTGACCATTTCTTATACCCCATACCCCTTCTGAGATTTATTTGTGCACCATCTGCTTTTATTTCTGAGTATTATGGAGTTTGGGGCATGGTGGTGACATAACCAGTCTTTAAGATCTCAGGGCCCTAGGTGATCATGTGAAATAAAGTGAACTCTCCACCCAGGATCCACTTCATCCTCTTGGGTGAAAAGTAAGCTCGTTCTGTTGAACATTGTGAGACCTGTGTGTCATAGCAAATAGTTCAAACTTACCTGAATCAAAAAGCATCATCTAAATGATCTAAAATCACAGCTAATGCTTTCTTACTTTAAAGGATGTCTAAGCTTTAGTTACACAGAGAAGTATTTGCTACATTTAGAATTTTAAATTGTTCTTACGTATTATCCGTCTGTATCTTTTGCTGGTGCTTGAGCTATCAGTACCAGAAGTACCTGGAAAGAAAACCAACAATGTGAACTAAAATGGTCACGGGAATTGACTACGTAAATCATGGACTATTGGACTACAAAGATGCTTTCATGATATTTCCTGTTTCTTTCCTTCCAAATAGTATTGAGATCCATAGTCATTTAGTTCTCACTGCAAACCATCCCATGAATTCAATATTTGGGGTCTGAGGGGTCTGGCCGTATGTAATAAGAGCCCTGCTTCAACTACAATGATCTCATTAAGCCCCAATTCATAATGATTTTGAATGAAAGAAAAAGAGGACATGGCTGCTCTGAGTATGGGTGAGGAGGAGGTTTATTATAAATATGAGGAAGATGCTATGGAGCAAGCTTTTTGAACACTGTGAGGATGTGTCTTTGCCAAGGCGCCTTCTGATTGGTTTAATAAAAGAGCTGGAGCTGGGCAGTGGTGGCGCACGCCTTTAATCCCAGCACTCGGGAGGCAGAGTCAGGCGGATCTCTGTGAGTTTGAGGCCAGCTCCATCTACAGAATGAGATCCAGGACAGGCACCAAGATTACAGAGAAACCCTGTCTCAAAAAAACAAAAATAAAAAACAAATAAAAAATAAAAAAAAAAAATAAAAGAGCTGACTGGCTGGTAGCTAGGCAGGAGGTATAGGTGGGGCAGTTAGACAAGAGGACTTTGGGGGGAAGAAGGGCGGGGTCTCAGGAGTCACACAGCCGCAGAGGGAAGTGAGATGAACTTGCTGTGTTGAAAGATGGTACAACCACGTGGCAGAGGGTAGATAAGAAATATGGCCGGGCCGGGCGGTGGTGGCGCACGCCTTTAATCCCAGCACTCGGGAGGCAGAGCCAGGTGGATCTCTGTGAGTTCGAGGCCAGCCTGGGCTACCAAGTGAGTTCCAGGAAAAGGCGCAAAGCTGCACAGAGAAACCCTGTCTCGAAAAACCAAAAAAAAAAAAAAAAAAAAAAAAAAAAAGAAATATGGCCGGGGAGCTGGAGAGATGGCTCAGCCATTAAGAGCACTGGCTGTTTTTCCAGAGGTCCTGAGTTCAATTTCCAGCAACCATATGGTGGCTCACAACCATCTATAATGAGATCTGGTGCCCTCTTCTGGCTTGCAGGGACATATGCAGGTAGAACACTGTATATGTAGTAAATAAATCTTAAAAAAAAAAGAAAAAGAAAAAAAAAGAAATTTGGCCAGGCAGTGGTGGCACACGCCTTTAATAGCAGCACTTGGGAGGCAGAGCCAGGCGGATCTCTGTGTGTTTAAGGCCAGCCTGCCCTACAGGGCGAGATCCAGGGCAGGTATCAAAACATCATAGGGAAACCCTGTCTCAAAAAAACCCAAAAAATCCAGAAAGATTTATGGGCTGGAGTAATGGCTCAGTGGTTAAGAGCATTGATTGCTCTTCTGGAGGTCCTGAGTTCAATTCCCACATAGTGACTCACAACCATCGTTGTGAGATCTGGTGCCCTCTTCTGGCCTGCAAGGGCACATGCAGGCAGAATACTGTATACATAATAATTTTTTTTTTCTTCCCACACAAGGTTACTCTGTGTAGCTTTGGAGCCTGTCCTGGAACTCACTCTGTAGCCCAGGCTGCCCTTGAACTCACAGAGATCTACCTGCCTCTGCCTCTCAGTGCTGGGATTAAAGGTGTGAGCCACCACCGCCCAGCTAATAAATAAATCTTAAAAAAAATATGGCTTAATTTAAAATGTAATAATTAGGTAATAACCAGGCTGAACGATTGGCTGAGCACTTATAAATAATAACAAGTCTTCGAATGGTTATTTGGGAGCTGCTGCCAAGACACAAAGAAACTCAGCCTGCAGGAAGAGAACAGACAGAAGCATCTGAAGGGTCCAGACTGAACCAGGTAGTGACGTGGGCGGTAAGATCTAGGAATGGAGACAGCCAGTGGCCAAAAGGCCAAGAGAGCAAGAGACCATGTGTCCAAAATGTCTGAGTTTATTTATAGGACCAGAAGCTGTCGGAAGAGAAGTGAGGCCCAGCCCCCTGGAGGGAGAGGTTTAGTGTAGGGGACGAGGTGAGAAGTGTTGGGAGGATCCGCGTGTACTGAGTGAGATTTGTCCCAGGTTTCTTTGAGACATTAAAGATTTAAAAAAAAAATCCAGAGGAGAGAATGGTCTCCCAGGTGGCCTGTGGTATGCTGTGCTGTATGGTCAGAATAAACCACAGCAGAGGCAGAAGTTCTGAGCTCAGACTCTGATGTCCCGGAGTGGAGACAAGCCAGCCTTATGTTTTTCCGCCCAGCTCATTGCTCAGTACTGAGCTCCAGGCTTCTGTAAGAATCATTTTCTTTCTTTCTTTTTTGCTGTTGTTGTTTTGTTTTGTTTTTATTTGTTTGTTTGTTCTGAGACAGGGTTTCTCTGTGTAGCCTTGGCTGTCCTGGAACTCACTCTGTAGAGCAGGCTGTCCTCAAACTCACAGAGATCCTCCTGCCTCTGCCTCCAGTACTGGGATTAAAGGTGTACCATGTGCCACCACTGCCTGGTTTACTTTCTGGATCCAGAAGAGTTGTGATTACAGAGCTGAGGAGATGACCCAGATGACTCAGTGACTTTGATTGAGAATCCATGTTTAAAAAAAAAAAGCTGGTGATGGTGGCATGCACTTGTAACCCCAGTGCTGGGGAGGTGGAGACAGACAGCTAGTTCCCTGGGGCTCACTCACCAGCCAGCCCACCCTGCTTGATGAGCTCTAGGCCATTGAGAGACTCTGTCTCATAAATAACCAGTAGTACACACACACACACACACACACACACACACACACACACACACACACACAGAGAGAGAGAGAGAGAGAGAGAGAGAGAGAGAGAGAGACAAAGAGAGCCAGAGAGACTGAGACAGAGACAGACAGAGAGACAGAGATAGATGGAGACAGAGACAGAGAGAATGTGGTATGCTCAGATCCTCACTGCAGAAATGTGGCTAAGGGACAATGTCAATTGGGGAACCAAGAAAGAAGAAAATTCTAGTTAGAAGAAACTAGAAAAAATTTGCAAAGTTCTGAAATGCCAGGGCAAGCAGGTCCCTACCCTTGGAACCCATGTGACCTCTGGGTTACTATTTCATCTCATCACCTAAGCCTGAAGCTGAGGAAATTCTCACACCACACTTTTCTTTTACTTGTTTTGTTGGGGTCTGCTGTGGCTTTTGTGTCCTGGTCAACAGGTTTTGACAGCTTTGCTTTTCTCTTGGGGTGATTATGGGAGTGTGATATAAAGATGTTGGCTCTTCCACTTCTATTTCCTGATGGCCACTGGGAACAGGGCCAGGTAACTCTTCCACCTAGAAATCCGTACAATATTTACTGAGGTAAAAGATTGAGCTTCTGTGAAACATTAAAGACCTTTACTATGTGAAATCATTAACTTCTTTGGATTCATCCATTATAGCAGTTAGTCTACCCGATCAATTTAGAAGTTAAAGCAGGAATTCCCTAAAATTAAAAGCAAATTTGTATTGTACTTTGAATAGATCCTAGAAGAGTGAGTCTCTTGTTGAACACACAGTTCATTAATGGCCTTGAAGAATCCTCATTTTCTCTTACCTCTTCTCTTGTTTGTTATTCTGGATGTGTGAGGTTCTTTGGAATCCAAAGGCTCTGTCAGATAAAAGGAAGAAAAACCATTATTTGTACGCAAAGTCAAGTTCTGTGGTCTTAGGACAGTCTGAAAGAATGCTCCTCCTCTACTGAACCTGTTCCCGAGGCCCTGTGTTATCAGACTGGGGTCTGCCCTGCATTGCTCTTTAATTCTTTGTGGGCATCTGTACATGGCTCTTGAGCACTAAGAGCTCTAGTTTTCTCATGTATAAATGAGCAATAACCTAGTTACCATGCCTCCCTGCTAAGGTTCTGTGATGACCAGGTACTACTTTCTTCATTAATATCCTATAAAAAAAACTTAACATATGCCAACATCTTAACCATAACATAGACAGGGATATCTGGAGTTGCTTTTTTAAAAAAAGATTGAAAACTTTTTTTATTTTATACATGATTGTTTGCATGTATGTGCATCACATGCACACTTGGTGCCCTTGGAGATCAAAAGGGGGTGTCAGTCCTGGAAAGAGAGGTACACTTGTGAGTCACCTGATGTAAGTGCTGGTAACCAAACCTGAATTCTCTGCAAAAGCAGCAAGTGCTTTTAACTGCTGAGCATATCTCCAGCCCTTAGGTCAATTTTATCTGCTTAATATGTAAATAGAACAAATTACTCTTTGTAGACTTTCTAAGCTAATGATGAATAACAACATTGCCAACAGACAGAGGAATTCTATGCTTACTATGCTCCAGCAGAAACTAAATGTACTGTTTCAACTCTTTTTTTTTTTTTTTTTTTGATTTTTTCGAGACAGGGTTTCTCTGTGTAGCTTTGTGCCTTTCCTGGAACTCACTTGGTAGCCCACGCTGGCCTCGAACTCACAGAGATCCGCCTGGCTCTGCCTCCCGAGTGCTGGGATTAAAGGCGTGCGCCACCACCGCCCGGCTGTTTCAACTCTTTAGTGTATTAATAGATACGATCTCACGGAGTAAAGAGAGTCCTTTTACTAGTATATTTCTTGTTATATTTCATTTTATCTCTCAGCTGGGCTTGTCCAGATAAGCCATTCTGTGGTGAGTTTTGATTTCCCAGTCAGACCAGAGAAAAAAGTGCAAAAAATGGTACCCTAGAGTTGCTGAATCAAGGCTTATGGAGAATGCTTGGATTATAATTCAGGACATTACAATTCAATTTGGACATCCCATAGTCCAGACGTCGCAGTTCTAATCATCTTAACTGGTACAATCCACTGCCATGAGCATGTGGATTCTCAGGCCCCCTTCCTTCATTGACTCTAAAGTGTCATGGGTATTGATCACTGATTCTTTGGAATCCCCTGGTTGTGAGCAAGAAACCAATTTAGCAGAAAATTCCCTAATAAGAAATTTTAGAGATACCCTGAAACCCTTTAAAAAGCCTGGCCTCCATCCAGACCACATGGGGCTGCCTTTCTAAATTACCAAAACAGTAGGATAGTGAAACTCCATTTTGATCCCCAAGGCAGATGCAATTTACCAGCAAGGCGTTGTCTGACATCACTTGGCCCTTCCTTTCCTAATACTTTGACTTCTTACTCCTCCTACTCATCTTTCTGAATTCCCATCATCTCTGCTTTTGTGTTCCTTGTAGGAAAACCTTGAAAGTCTTATGTTGAAAAGCCTGAGGCACATGAGCATGAGTACCTGGGTTAGATATCCACAACCCATGTAAGGAGCTGAGCATGGTGACTCACACCTGTAACCCCAGAGCTAGAGAGAGGGGGTGAGAGTCTCTGAGGCTCACTGGCCAGACAGTGTAGCCTAATCAGTGAATTCTAGCCCCCCATGAGAGACTCTCAAAAAAAACCAAGGTGAATGTCTCTTTAAGAGCAACATCTGATACTGACCACCGGCCTCCACAAGTACATACACACATGAATGTACACACACACACACACACACACACACACACACACACACGTTGAAAATCTTATGTTGAACATTCTCCATCAATCTGGTACCTCCTACATTTCTATGAAAAATAATATTTTGCTTTTGAACCATAGACACATTTGAGAACTCAGGGGATGGGGCTGTTTGTTCACACAGAGTGTATTCACAGTCTAAAACCTGAAACACATTTCTACTTCCCTTCAAAGACACACAAGTGACTAGACTGAAGTCACTGTTTCAAAGTCTGCTTTTTTGTGACCTTAAGACCAAGAAGCATTTCCATTTGATCTCAGATCTTGCCCTAGTGTATTTTCTCTAAGGAAGTACATTCCGAAAATCTTTTGGATCTAGGAAAGGAATGACTAAGAGGCACATTATAGAATCTTAAATCTTCCAACAACCCAGATAGGGCTGAGGTAATCCAACATTTTGATTCTCTCTCTTGCTGTGAGATGTTCTCTATGTTGTGAATGTGCTGCTCTGATCGATTGATAAATAAAATGCTGATTGGCCAGTAGCCAGGCAGGAAGTATAAGATAGGCGGGACAAAGAGAGAGAAGAATTCTGGGGAGTGGAAGGCTGAGGTGGGAAGACGCTGCCAGCTGCCATGATGAGAAGCAACATGTAAAGATACCGGTAAGCCACAAGCCACGTGGCTACTTATAGATTAATAAAAATACGTTAATTTAAGATATAAGAACAGCTAGCAAGAACCCTGAACCATTAGGCCATACAGTTTATAAGTAATATAAGTCTCTGTGTGTTTACTTGGCTGCGGGACTGGCGGGTGAGAGAGAGATTTGTCCTGACTGTGGGCCAGGCAGGATCAGGAAAACTTCAGCCACACTCTCTCTCATCCTCACCTTCCTGTGTTTCTGTTTGTTTTGAGAGAGTAGTGTGCAGCCAGGAATGACCTTGCACGCCTGATCCTCCAGGCTCTACCCTCTGAGCGCTGGGATTACACTCATGACATCACACCCAAAAACCTTCCTATCCTACAGTTTATGAAAGGAACGACTTAGAACCCAGGATATCCTGCCAGTCTAATACTCTGTTAGACTTTGGAGAAGATATAGACACATGTTGTCTATGATTGGGTTTTTTCAACTAGGAAAAAAAGGATGTCAATGTCTGTTCTATTTGTTCTTTAAGGATGTTCTAAAGAAAGAAGTGCACATTATTTGTAAAGTCTTTGGAAAAATCGCTCCATAAACCACAACTTGATGAAGAAATTTGTTAGAAACAGTAGTTTGGGTTTCAGAATGTTTTACCTCAAGTCTCTATTTCTGCCTACATAAGATTTAGCTGGATGAGTTGTCCTGGGACTCTAGTCTAAATTTCTGCTCAGATGACATTATGATCTTACAATAAAAGAGTGAAAAGCTTTTTGCTCTCTCTAGAAACCATTGAATGAGTCTAACACTTAATAAACACAATAATTAGTTTAGAAAACAAACTCCTTGAGGCCAGAGGGATGGCTCAGTAGTTAAAGTGCTTGTTGCACAAGCATGAGGACCTGACTTCAGATCCCCAGCACCCATGATATGAAGTCAGACACGGTAAATGGGTCTATAATCCTAGGGTTCATACAGCAGGACAGGAGGCAGAGAGAGCATCCCTGGAAGCCTGTGGTCCAACTAGTCTGGCAAACACATCAATGAACAAGATGCTGGGACTCAGACAAAGTGGAAGGTGAGGACGAACACCTGGGATTGTCTTCTGACCTCCATGAACATGCACACCAGTACTTGCACACATGAACACATGTCTGGATGCACGCGCACACGCACACACACGCACACACACACACACACACACACACACACACACACACTTGCACCTGTTTTGGTCACGTTAACAATGGATGACTATATTTACTAATAGGATCCATTGATTGACAAGCTTAATACCCAAAACCATATGCAATGATTTCCCTGCATTTCTCAAAAGAATCAAGTAGGGGTTGGAGATTTAGCTCAGTGGTAGAGCACTTGCCTAGCAAGCCCAAGGCCCTGGGTTCAGGAAAAAAAAAAGAATCAAGTAAAATTCAATGCACGGAACAGTTCCCAAGGATTTGTTATATGGAACAGACTCGGAACAAAACCCATCATAAAACAGTGGCTTGAGATTAAGATGCCCACAGCCTGTCTTGCTCTCTGGGCTTCCTTACTTGACTGGCAGATGATTGAGGTGGATTCTTCTTCTGAGTTGTTTCCATTATCAGAATCCTCGCTGCTGAGGACTGTACAAAGGAAAGAAAAGTCCCTTAAGCATCTTAGTGTAGTTGGACTTTCTTTGGACCTCCAGCTCCCAAATAATGACACAGAGACCTCTTATTAATTATGGTCTTAGATTAGGCTTGCTGCCAACTAGCTCTTAAAACTTAAAGTAACCCATTTATATTACTCTTCATTCTGCCACGTGACTCGTTACCTCTCCTCAGTCAGCACATCTAACTTCTTCTGCATCTGGCTGGCAAATCCCCACCTCTCAGATTCTTCCCAGAGTCTCTGCCTGAAGTCCCACCTATCCTCTCCTGCCTAGCTATTGGCCATTCAACTCTTTATTAAACCAATCAGAAGGTGCCTTAGGCAGGTGAGGTAAAACAGTGGCATCTTTACTCAGTGTGATCAAATATCCCACAACATCTTCGGGGTGACAGCAGTGCACATGGTAGGGAACACCTGAGTGTGAACACGAGGAAGACCTGAACAGCTAACTCAAGGTTGTATCCCATTCTTTGCAAGGCTGTTAACTCAAGGTGGAACCAATAACTGACCCAATTGTCACAGAGGTGGTCCCTCCCAGCCCCTGACATGCATCTTGTCTGCACCCTCATTCTGGTTCTCACTTCCTCATGTCCTCACCTGCCTCTTCTCTTCACTCCTATTTTATTCTTTAGCTTTCTTCTTGGCTCTGTCCATCACTCCTGTTCTTCGCCTGTATTCAGTGATGGACCTCTTCATACCTCTGTCTTGGTATGCTTCCCTGTTCATCTCTTCTCATACATATTTTGGTTCCCTATTTTTTTCCTCTCTTTTTCCTTAACTCCTACTGCCCTCTCTCCCCACACACCTACCTTCTCTTTCTTTAGAAAGAAAAAAACTTTCAACATTTATTAACCTCCATTTCTGCCTTTAATTTTTTCAAGTTCCTTCTGCTAAGCTGAAGGTTGGCTTTGGTGGGCCTCCTTCCCTTCCTGCCTCCACCTGGCTATCTGACTGCCCCAAAGGACCCTGATGACATATCTAAGCCCCTTGCTTGGGAACCTGTAACAATTATTTCAGTCATCCTTACCTATTATCTCAAGTGCCTGGTTGTGGTTGGTCCTTGCCTGGGTCTGTTGTTCACCATCCAAGGAAAATGATAAATTTTCCTTTTTTATATCTACCAGATGCACAGAACAGGGCTGTGTTTGGTTTCCACGGCTGAGTAGTACTGCTCCTGAGGCTGTAAAATGTAAAGACACCTAAGGTGGCATCCATTTGCAATCCCAGCACTCAGGAGATAGAGACAGGTGGATCCCAGAGCATCACTGGCCAGACAGCCTGTCTAGTCTAGTTAGTCAGCAAGGTCCAGCCCCCCCCCCCAAAATAAAAAGGTGGATGATAACTGCAAAGCACAACACAACCAGAGGTTGACCTCTGGCCTCTGCACACACATGCACATGCAGACCAGTATACACATGTGTATACACACAAACACACACATAGACACACAAAGAATTTCCATTGAACTCCCTAGAATTCATTTTGAATGCAATGAATGACCCTCTCCCTGTAATCCCATGCCCACTTTGTTCTCCTTCCCTTCTATCCACAGAATCCTTGGATAGATAGTTTGTTTTGATATTTTAAAGTTAAAAAAAAAATAACTCAGCAAGGCAGTGCACACCTGCAATCCCAGCACTTGGAAGGCTAAGATGGGAGGAACATTAAGTTCAAGGGCAGCCTGGGCTACATAGCAAGTCCCAGTTTCCAAAGAACAAATGAAGAAAAAATTGAAATTTTAACTGCAGTATAACATTCATATATAAAAGTGGGATTTAAATGATTGTAAAGAGAAACTATCACTTGGAAACAAAAATCATATGACCGACACTCCGGGGCCTCTGGGTGACATGTTCCAACTGTCCCCATGGTCGTTCTCAAAGTCAACCACCATCTCCAGTTTCAAGACCTAGATTAATTTTGCTACTTATGTAACTAATATAAAAGAAATCATAACCATGTTATCGTTTCTCTGTTCTCAAAGAAGCCAAACACTCCCAGATTTATATACGTACATATGTGTGTGTATATATAAGTAATATGTATATATTAATATGTTTGTGAGAGTCTTCTACATTATTATTTTTGTTGTTATGGAAATATACTGACTAAGCCAGGCAGTGCTTGCACACGCCTTTAATCCCAGTGATTGGGAGGCAGAGGCAGGTGGATCTCTGAGTTTGAGGTCAGCCTGGTCTACAGAGCAAGTTCCAGGACAGCCAGCCAGGGATACACAGAGAAACCCTGTCTCAAAAAACAAAAGACAAGAAACAACAAACAAACAAACCAAAAAGAAATGTGCTGACTTACTCTGCTTCAATTATTTAGTTTTTTTTTTGTTTTGTTTTTGTTTTTTTTTTTTTTTTGGTTTTTCGAGACAGGGTTTCTCTGTGTAGCTTTGCGCCTTTCCTGGAACTCACTTGGTAGCCCAGGCTGGCAATTATTTAGTTTTTAAGAAAAATACTGCTAGGAGCAGTCTTTCTTATGTGTATTTTGAGTCACTTGTTTTGAGACAGGGTTGCATGTAGCTCAGGCTTGTCTCAAACTATGTAGCTTGAGGATGAACTAGAACTCCTCATCTTCTATCTCTCTTCCTCCTCCTGAATTCTGGGACTGAGGTATATGTTTTACACCCAGCCTTTCCTCTGTCTTCTGATTAACACACGTTTCTCCTCTTCTCTGCTGAGGAATTAATTGTTAAGCTCTGGGACATGTATGTTTTCAAATTTAAGAGCTTACATCCAACTGTCTCCCAAAATCACACGGTTTCCAGAAACAGCAGAAGCTAAAGAGATGGGGCATAGTCAATGCAAGAACCTAAAGAGAGAAGGTGTGGAGGGGTGTGGTGGAACCTAAAGAGAGAAGGTGTGGTGGGGTGTGGTGGAACCTAAAGAGAGAAGGTGTGGTGGGGTGTGGTGGAACCTAAAGAGAGAAAGTGTGGTGGGGTGTGGTGGAACCTAAAGAGAGAAGGTGTGGTGGGGTGTGGTGGAACCTAAAGAGAGAAGGTGTGGAGGGGTGTGGTGTCAGGGTAAGAGGCAAGCGATGGAGCAGGAGCATGGCTGCCAGCCTTCCTTGTCACTCTGACAGTGCAGACAGGGGCCAAGAGCTGCAGAAGGCATTGGGCTCTAAAGCCTTAGGAACTGGTTTGCACTTATTTTATTTTTGTTTTATGTAGGTAAGTGTTTTTCCTTGTGTGGTAGTTTGTGCACGTAGTGTCTGAGGAGGTCAGAAAAGGGTGTCAGATTCCCTGGAACTGGAGTTAGAGATGGTTGTGGATGCTGGGAACCGAACCTGGGTCCTCTGCGAGAGCAGCCAATCTTCATAATCACTGAGTCATCTCTCCAGCCCAATTCAGTTTTGGGAGATCTCTCTTTGGCAGAAGATAAGAGATTTGAAGGGAGGGGCAAAGTCAAACAAAAGCCTTTGCTCTAGTGTAAGTGAGGGTAACAGGGTCCTACACGGGGTGACTGGCCAGGCATGCACACACAGGGGCAGGCATACACACTCAGGGGCAGGCATACACACACAGGGGCAGGCATGCACACACAGGGGCAGGCATGCACACTCAGGGGCAGGCATGCACACTCAGGGGCAGGCATGCACACTCAGGGGCAGGCATACACACACAGGGGCAGGCATGCACACACAGGGGCAGGCATACACACACAGGGGCAGACATGCACACACAGGGGCAGGCATGCACACTCAGGGGCAGGCATGCACACACAGGGGCAGGCATACACACACAGGGGCAGACATGCACACACAGGGCAGGCATGCACACTCAGGGGCAGGCATGCACACACAGGGGCAGGGCATGCACACACAGGGGCAGGCATGCACACAAGGGCAGGCTGGAGATGGGTGGAAGTTGTAATTAAAGCAGTGTCAAATAAGGTGAGAGAAGCTTTAAGCCACTGAGTTGGGGGGCATCTGTTATATCATTGAGCAGAAGATGCCAAACAACCTCTACATAGAGACATTCTTCAGGTCTTTGGAAGGTCTCCAAGGCACTTGGAAAAATGAGGCAGGAGGGCAGGCCTGGGCCAGAGATGCATGTTTAGAAGCAGCAGATCTGATACAGTGATTAAGCACAAGAAAAGAGAAGCCTCTTGCAATCTGAGGGGATTACAGGGTCATTATGCCACAGGGACATCCTACTCTTATCAGCGGAAGTGACATGTCAGTTTCCCCCATTTTCACGGCCCATTCTGCCAGTTTTCCAGATCTGTCTCTTTGTGCCTTGCCTATCTCCCCCTTCGTCTTTGCTTTTCTATTTTTCTGCTCATACTTTGCTCCCTCTGTATTTTTTACATTGATTGGTTGATTGATTATACATTTACTTATTTAGCACGTGGGCACGTAGCACATGTGTGGCCGTCAGAAAACAGCTGTGGGGCGGCTTCTCTCTCTTTACCAAGTGAGCCTGGAGCTCGAACACAGGTCTTCAGTGGTGAGGACTACCTCACTGGCCCCCTCTGTATTTTAAAAGTCACTTTATTTCAGGGCCAGGACCAAGGTGAGGCAGAGGTAGTACTTTGAACATTCGACTAAGGAGGTGAAGAGAGAGAGAGAGAGAGAGAGAGAGAGAGAGAGAAGAGAGAGAGAGAGAGAGAGACCCTCCTCATCACACTCTGTGCCCTGGGGGAGTCTCCTCGCCACACCTAGTGTCTGTCCTGTTGCCCCCTCCTGGATGTCTCAGGTCATCCTTCTCCTTTATGTTTCTTTCCAGCTCCCCAGCATCACCAATGTCCTCCTGTCAGCACTGCCCAGTCTTGTATCTGAAGGGCTTTCCCTGGGTTTCCTTCCTTGACATGCTGATTGGAAATGTCCTATAGGCTTTCTGTTTCATGTGAACTTCTAAGAAGAAAGGGATTAGTCATTTCATCAGCCAACATGGGAATGCTTGGGCTGCATGCTATTCTAAAATGGCCCGCCCATCCACCATTGCCATTTATTCCTCTCTAGTTGATACCTCCCTTTTCTCTTTCCTTGCTTTCTCTTCCCAGGGCACCCTCTATTAAAGAGAACAACAACAATTTTCCCGCTCACAAGTGCTCAAGTCACCCAGAGGCTGTGGTATGAAGCCCATGTGTCTGTGTGGGTGTAGACAGCATAGAAGAGAACAAAAAAGAAACTGTTTTCTATTCTAGAAAAACAGAGAATAATTTAAAAATGTGGAGGGACAGAGAAAGCTGGTTTGAAAGCAATCTAATAATCACCCGCCAACCCAGCCCTCCCCGACAGCAGACTGAACATCTGTATGCATGAAAGTAACTTCCTAATGGCTAAGGGAACTGAGTGAGCACCTAGAGGAGGCAAGAAAATAAGAAAAGATATATTGGGGTTGGTAGAGACAGCAACTTTAAATAATCCCTAACCCAAGCAGTACAGCATGGAGAGCGACACCTTCCGGCTGAGGGCAGAACAGAGAAGCCAAGAACCAGGTTTTCTTTGGACCTCAACACTGGTGCTGCTGCAGTGAATTCAGCACTAAACAGGCTCCGATGAGGTCCAGGCCAGTACCTGTGACATGAGTCTCCAAGCCTGCCACACCCTATAGTCCCAGGCTCTTGACCACAGGCTCACCTCAGAATCTAGGCCTAGTTCCTTTGTAAAGGAACAGGAAAAGAAAAACCTTAAAGAGACAACAGAAAACTTTCCAAATTTATGGAAAGATGTCCAGGTAGAAGGCAGAAGGTCTCCTGTCTGACTTAAGACATGTCACAACAAATGAGGTTGAAATATAATTAAAAATCACCTATTTAAAAAAAGGGCCAGGATCAGATGTCTTCCTAATCTGAAAGTCAGAAATTACATTGCAATTATAACTCAAAGTCACATACAGGAACTCATAGCAAATACAGGTTTTCAATGGTGAAAAGCTTTCCACTTATTTATTTATGTGAGACAGGGCTTTTCTGTGTAGCCTTGGCTGTCCTGGAACTCACTATGTAGACCAGGCTGGCCTCGAACTCACAGAGATCCACCTGCCTCTGTCTCCTGAGTGCTGGGATCAAAGGCGTGCGCCACCACCGCCCAGCTAAGCTTTCCCTTTATAAAAGGATGCCCAAGCTCAATGCTTCTATAGGACTGTCAAGGAACAACAGGAACACAAAGGTGCCCAGCACCATGGTCAGGGAAGCACAATGAGATGCCTCCTCACACTGGTTAGAATGGCCACCACCAGAAAGACAAGCAAGAGTAAGTGTTGGTGTTGCTGTGGAGAAAGGGAGACCCTGTAGGCTGTGAGTGGGGATGTAAATGCCTACAGCCATAGAAAAAAACAGTATGTAGTTTCCACAAACAAACAAACAAACAAACAAACAAACAAACAAACAGAACCTGAAAATAGAACCATCGTGTGATTAGACAATCCTCTCTACTGCACACATAACTTGGAGAATTAAAATCCGTCTGTTAAAGAGGCGTCTTCACTTGTCACAGCTTGACAAGCTCCACATATGGAGTCAGCCTAAACAACTGCCAGCAGCTGGAGAGAATGTGGTGTCCACACAGGATAGATAACCAGTCGGCCTTAAAACGAAGGAGACCGCATCAGCGGAGACAATGTGGATGAACATGAGCATCACACGAGGTAAGCCAGGCATAGAAAAGCAAAAGCTATACGATTTCACTGTAGGTGGCATGTGAAAGAGTCCGATTCAGGGGGGTAAAGTGGGCATGAGGAGGGGCTGAGGCCACAGTGGACATAAAACTTCAGCCAGGAAGAGGAGGTTCAAGATGTCCATTATACAACATGGTAAGACTAACGATATAGTGAGTTCTTAAGGAAACGCTGAGGTCATACATTTAAAGTATTCTTACCAAAAAAGTGTATGTGAGGTAATACACATACCTTGATGTAGCCATTTCACAGTGAATATTTAAAACAGCATGCTGCCTCTGAGATTGTGTGTGTATGTGTGTGTGTGTGTGTGTGTGTGTGTGTGTGTGTGTGTGTGTGTGTTGCTGGGATTGAACTAAGGACCTCACACATGCTAGACAAGTATTCCACCACTGAGCTGTACTCCCAGCCCCAAACATACATAATATTTTTTTCAATAGTCAATTTTGAAAATGGTTAAGATCTTTTTTTTTTTTTCCCCAAGACAGGGTCTCTCTATGTAGCTTTGCACCTTTCCTGGAACTCACTCGGTAGCCCAGCCTGGCCTCAAACTCACAAAGATCCACCTGGCTCTGCCTCCCGAGTGCTGGGATTAAAGGCGTGCGCCACCACCGCCCAGCACACGCCTTTAAGATCTTTTTAAACAATCAAAAGAAAATTCTACCAAACACATACAGATCATCTGAAAAGCAAAGCCAGGAAGGTAAGCTATAATTACTTTCTTCTTTCCGGGGCAACGGGCTGTGAGGCTCCAGGTGTGGGTGTCTGTCTTTCAGTTCTAGTTCACAGGACTCTGAAGGAAGAAAGGCCACAGGTGAGACCCCACAGAGCCTTGCTCTTTCCCAGTCTCCATCTTTACCCCTCACCCTGCTTCTCATCTCTTGTTCCTACTCCTAGCCCCATCTGCACATATGGCCACCCCACCCTGGAAGGCATTTGTGCTTTGTGACTCCCTGGCCAACCCCTCTGACTCTGCTTTTTAGCTTCTCTTTTCCCAGTAAGGCTTTTCCAACTCCCCCCCCCCCAGGCCTCAACAGTGCATCAAGTTTCATCTTTGCCTTCTGCTGGCTCTGTAGTTTTCTTCTTGTATCGGACACCAACCCATTCCTCTGCTCCCCTTCATGCTCATGTTTAGTCCATCTTACCCTCCGGCTCAGAACCTGAGCTTTGTACTGTGGCTGCTTGGTGCCTTTCTGGCCCATCAGTATTGTCACCAGTGGTGTCTCCTCTCACTCCGTTAATCTGTACTGTTTCATTGAGGTCTTCAACTAAACTGAAAACTAAAACAGATTTTGTTTCATAACCATTTTATTTGCCCATTGCATCAGGATCCAATAGGAAAGGAGAAATCCCTCTAAGGCTCTGAAGACAGACAGACAGACAGAGAGGATTGAGAACTGGGGGAGGGACTGAAGGAGCAGGTAATGACAGGGTGACTAGGTACTCAAAATCTGGAGCAGGGTTGGCCTGCAGGAGGGACGTGGAGCCACGGAGGGTGGAGGTGGTACATCTACTGCCAAACTGGGCCCCAAAATTGGGATGGAGGAATCCTGGGCTTTGCCGTTCTTCATAAGCTATTGCAAATGCCTCTCTTGTCAGGAATACTGTAGGAAGATGGCTAGAAAGGAACTTGTCAAGGAAGAAAGCAGGGTCCTGAGGCCAGAGGACATGGTCAGAGGCAAGCATGGGCTGGGGAAGGAATGAGTCTCAGAGAAAACAAATTCAGGATTGATGTCCTCTCTTCCCCTGCAGGGAACCTCCCTGGCCCATAGTGGAGTCTGTCTGCCCAGCCCACTCTACTCCACTAACCTCAACGGTATGTGAACAAATAATATAATTTGCAGTACAGCTTTATGTTTTTCATTTAATATTTTCTACATAAAGTTAAGTTGCAGAGAAAAAATAGTTGAAAAATTAATTACAGAAGCCTTAACAAGGGATGTGGACCTGGATGCACACTTTGTCACAATCCACAGTGGTTAGATCCCAGGCCTTTTGGGGTCCTGGACATGATTACAGCTCTAGCCTCGTTTGTGTGCATCACAGTCAGTGTCTCTGCTGGGTTACACTATTAGATATGTACATTGATGTCTAAGTGTTCACCTGTGGCCCATCTGGGTGCTGGTTCATATTTCTGTATATTCATCCATCCCTGTCACTGGCATCGTTAGGGTGCCATTTTCCAGATAGGGTTTCTCCAGACCACAGACTCACAAAGAATTCACCTATTTCTCCTGCATCCCTCTTCCCCACTGGTCCCTTTCCACTGTTCATCACTAACAGTCCCACCCATTCACTACTTTTTATCCTTACACTCTGTACCTGCAGAGGAACAATTAAGAATACAGACTCTTGTATATTGCTATGTTTTCAAATGTTAAAATTTTTGAATGAAAGATTTTAAGATGTATAACAATTATTTCAAAAGTCACTCTGGAAAGATTTTTTTCCCCCGAGTTTGTGTGTGTGTGGTGGGCAGTTGGTGTCTGGAGAGCTGTCACAGTGGTTAAGAGCACTTACTGCTCATATAGAGGACCTGGGTATGGTTTCTAGAATCCATATGGAGGCGTACAGCTCTTTATAATTCCAGTTTCAGGGGATCTGACACCTCTTCTGGCCTCTGAGGGCACCAGGGACACACAGAGTACACATACATAAATGCAGACAACATGTACACACATAAAACAAAAATAAACCTTTGAAAGCATTTTAAAATATCGTGTTAATATTAAGAAATCTCTTCTTAAATGACATATCCCCTCTGAAAGCCACATAGTAACACTCCCAAAGTGCCACAGATGTGTTTCCAAAGATGAGTCATGGAATAAAGAAATAAATATTATTGCGTATATACCATTGTCAGTCTGGAGGCCGGAGGATTGATGATTCTCAGTTTGATTTTCCTGGATGAGTGTGGCATTTCTTCTATCATTATTTCTACAGCCTGAGGAATAATTGATTTCATAGTGAATATCCATGTTAGATATCCAGAGAGAAGAAAATCCCCATTTAATGCAATGTGAGAAGCTTAGATTCTGGAAGCAGGTACAAATGACACTGGTCAGTGAATCAGTAACAACAAGAAATGCACACAACAGAGATGGAGTACCAAACACCAGTGTGAATGCTTTTTATGATGTCACTTGACATCCATCTGGAGCATGTACTGCTGTCACATCCCACCATATAGGAGATGACACCAGGGCCCAGAGAGGCTAGATAATCTGTCTGGGGTCATAGAGGCAGAATTTCAATCCAGACATTCCTAATCTGCCAGGATCTTAAAGCACAATTGAATCCAAATACTTAGGTGAAAGATTGGATCTCTTGAAACGAAATATATCTTCAGAAAAATGGGATGATACATCATTATTTTAAAGTTATTGAGAAGAAAAATGGAAGAATACCTGTATCAATTTATCAGAAAAGAAAATTATTATAATCAATGCCTCAAATTTAGAATATTCTAAATAAGTAATAGTTTAAACATTTATTAAATTAAGGAAGGTCAGGGTTTAATTCAAACATCAAAGGGAGCCAGGCCATTGTAGTGCATGCCTTTTTAATCCCAACACTGAGGAGGTAGAGGCAGGTGGATCTCTGAGTTTTAGCCCAGCATGGTCTACAGAGCAAATTCCAGGACAGCTAGGGCTACACAGAGAAACCCTGTCTCAAAAAAAAATCAAATAAATAAATAAATACATAGATAAATAAATAAATAAATAAACAATAAATAAATAAATAATCAAAGGTTTTTTTTTTCAGTGATCTATCTTGTCTAGAGAGGGACTCTCAACCTGGTACCCTAGTGATGGCAAGTGGAGGTATCATTGGAAAGTTCAGTTATGTCATGATCTTATGAGCTAAACCATGAAGGGAAAATTCACTGCCTTACAGAAGGAATGTGCTCATCACACCTCTCTAACCACCCACTGGACATAAGATCAGAGCATGTAGGTTATATCTAGTCAGTCAAGCAAGGCACAGACAGACAGACAACTGTGAATTCAGGTATATGGGCAAGACATCTAGAGGATGAAATATTTCTAGACAACCCAAAGGACCAAGACCCTAATATTTAAACCCTGAACTTGG
Source organism: Peromyscus eremicus (assembly GCF_949786415.1). Classification (NCBI taxonomy): domain Eukaryota; kingdom Metazoa; phylum Chordata; class Mammalia; order Rodentia; family Cricetidae; genus Peromyscus; species Peromyscus eremicus. The sequence continues at coordinate 1,611,142 of NC_081429.1, read as the reverse complement.
AGAAACTATAGATGCATATAATGTTGTGGGCATCAGAAACACAAGGAAAGAGAACCCCACATGTGTGGTGTGCGGGTTAGCTTTTTTTTTTTTTTTTTTGTCAACAAAACAAGATAATATCATCTAAGAAGAGGGACTTTCAATTGAGAAAAATTCCTCCCTCTGATTGGCTTGTAGGCAAGTCTGTGGGGCATTTTCTTGATTAATGATTGACATCGGAAGGCCCAGCCCACTGTGGGCGGTGTGACCCCTGTATAGGTGATCCTCGGATATATAAGAAAGCAGGCTGAGCAAGTCACAAGGAGCAAGCCAGTAAGCAGCATTCCTTCATGGCCTCTGCTTCTGTTCTTGTTTCTAGTTCTTATCATGATGTCCCTTCATGGTGGACTATAAGCTGTAAGCTAAACTAAACTTTTCCTCCCCAAATTGTCTTTGGTCATGGTGTTTCATCACATCAACAGAAAATAAACCAGGTCACATAGGATGAGACAGCAACGTTTATAGAGTCAACAAGAACAGACCATCAGATGAGGAGGGAGCGGAGGGTGACAAGGTCAGGCTTTCTTCAGAACAGCTGTCACCAGGTCCTAAGGAGCAAAAATTAGATGTTTATTTCAGGAGTTGAAGCAGGATATTCTGTTCTGTCTCTATGATGCAAAAGATGAAGGGCACCTTGAGGCATCAATCCAGAGCCCATCTGAAGATGACAAACTCCCCCTGATTCTTGATGTCAGACTCAGTCATGAGAGTAGGTTGTAAGGGTCAGCTCTGACTGAATAAAGTCCTGCCTGGGCCACTCTAGTAATGGGTGGTGACCCGTCTTCATATCCCTACCTAAAGGATGCCTGCATGTGTCCCCAGAGCTTCCTTGCCCAGCCTTACCTGACTTTCTAGTGGTCTTTGAACTATATCTCCTTTCACAAAACAGCCCCCCCCCTTATGTATCTGGCGGCTAATCCCTGTTGGCCTTCTCATGAGGACTCACTAACAGCTTGCCTCCATTTCCTCCCATTCTTGATATTCCTTCCTGTATTTTCTCTCTTTATTTCCCCCACTTTTGTCTCATGTTTTCCAACAGGTTATCAGTACATGGTGAAGAACACAGACTCTGCCCCCAGAGTATCTGGATTCTTGCTTGTTCATTTGACCCCGTGAACACAGGGTCTCTCAATTTTAGCTTCCTCACCTATAAACTGGGCATCTAAATGATACCAACCCTTGATACCAGCTGGGGTAGATAGTAACCAAGAGTAGATGCTAACCAAGGCAAGAAACTAACAACATGGCTCCTTTTGCCATTGTCCTGGATTCTTTCTGCTTTCTTCATGTCTGTTCTTCTTCCTTTCTCTGTCTCTCAAAGAATCTGTGTGCTCTTCCCACACCTCTACCACCTTCAGTTGTGCGTCTTCCTCTATATATCTTTTTTCTGGAATATTTTTGCTCTTGAACAACATTTGTCATGTTTGAATCCATCTCTTCTATCATCTAGTATGACACTGTGACATACTAAGAAATGGTAGTTTTGGTCTTCATCTCCTGTTTCTCAGCAGTGCTCCTCAAATCCTGGGTGAATTCCCAAGTGATAAATGGGAGAAGAGAGTCAATCTACCGTTGGGCATAGCCAGCCTTCTTCAGTAACACCGCAGTGTGTATTAAAGAGGTGAGGTTTGGAAAACCCTTAGGAATGGAGGGCTGGTTGCCAGGGGAACAAAACATGATGACAGCATTGGAATGCTGACCTCCAAGGTGAGAAGAGATAGAAGTTGACTTGATGACATGGCTAATGATTTTATCGATCATGGCAGTATGAGGGAACTTTATTAAAAATCCTAAGTGACTCTGATCAGAGAGATTTGGGGTTGACAAACTCCATAGTGCTGAAAAGGTGGCATATCCAGGGATGGGAAGAGAGTGTTATGTTCTCTCCCCATTATTCCTTGGGGTGTCTGCCTCCCATGTGGTTATTGTTTGTGTGGAGAACAGAGTACGACCTTGGGTGTCATTCCTCAGGTGACATTGACCTCTTTTTCTAGAGATAGTGTCTTTCACTGGTCTAGACCTCATCGATTTGCCTGGCCAGTAATCTCAAGGGATCTTCCTGATCTTCCGTGGTACCAGGATTAGAGCATCTGCCCCTGTGTCTGGGCTGTTTTTTATTCGATCTTAGGGGATCAAACTCAAGCCCTTGTGCTTGTATGCACTTGGCCAACTGAGTCTTCTCCCTGCCTCCCTTCACCCAAGCTGGCTATTTTTGAGCTATAACTTTTCTAATAAATTGTGAGCTAATGTTTCCTTGAGTTTCATGAGCTATGCTAACAAGCTCTGTAGCCTGAGAGGGCACAGCAACCTCTGATTTATGGCCAGTTGAAAAGAAGCATGGATCACACCTGGAACTTGTAACTAGCATCTGAAGTGGCTGGCTGTCTTGTGGCACTGAGCCCTTTGTCTGAATTGAATTACATCATAAGACACCCTGCTGGTGTCTGGAGAGTTGGTTGGTGTGGGAAACCCACTCACCATCTATCTTGTGTCTGACCAGTGCATGTGAGGGCACGCACAAAATGGGAACATTCTCTTAAAGAGTGTTTCCTCTTTGATGCTACCATGGCCCATACTGCTTCAAATTTCATGGTTCCATATTGGTCGTCTCCTTCAGGGGCTTTTCTTTTATTACAGTTAGTCTGTTTCAGTCTGGCTCACTGGGCTCAGGTTCCTTTGTCATGGGTGTCAGGCTGATCGTCTGTTGCCATGGTTGCTCTGCCAGGATCCTACATCCCATTAGAAGCTGCTCAGTTTGGATCTCAAGTGCTCCCTTCTTCCAGGATTCATGTATTAGAGGTCTGCCCCTCAGAATGGCACTAATAGGTGTGAGTGGTGCCTTTAATAGGCAGAGCCTTGTGGAAGGAATTAGATCACTGGAGGTGTATCCTTGAAGGACCACAGGCACATCCTCTCTCTCCTTGCTTCCAGGCCACCATGAAGCAAACAGCTTTGCTCCCCTCGATCCCCTGCTTTGATGCTGTGCCCCACCACAGGTCTCAGTAGTGAGGTCAAACCATCTGGGCTGAAGTATCTAAAATCATGAACCCAAATCAATTGACTTTTCAGGTATCCCTTTTGTTTTTGAGAGACTTTTACTATGCAAAACTGCTGGCCTCAAACTCACAATCCTCCTGCCTCAGAGTTTTGAGTGTCTGGCTTCTCTTGGGTAATTTGTCCCAGTACAGGAAAGCTAACACCAGGCTCACAGCAACTCCTCTCCCTGCATTCTCTTTCCCTGAGTCACACTCTGCTAATGACCCCCTTCATTCCTGAGTCACACTCTGCTAGCGATCCCCTTCATTCCTGAGTCACACTCTGCTAAGGATCCCCTTCATTCCTGAGTCACACTCTGCTAACGATCCCCTTCATTCCAGAGTCACACTCTGCTAGCGATCTCCTTCATTGCCTATTCTCTGCAGCAAGAAGAAACTTTCTCCAGTTGTAATTACCTTGTTCAAGGCACAGCTGGGAGTGCGGGTACCCTCTGTCACCTCCATGGAAACACAATCTGTTCTGTGAGACTGAAGTGTGAGGGAGAGGGAAGAAGAGGGGAAGCCATTAGAGATCTCTAGCAGGGATAAGAGACAGCATTTCCAAATTACACATTTAGGAATTTCCAATCCTTCAATCACTCTAAGTTCAATCGGTTCCACATGACAAAGTTCATCCATCACGTTCTGGGAGAGAGAAGACTCCCACAAGGGAGACTTTATGTTTTCCATACAGAAAGGAGACACTCAAGTTCAAGAATAAAAACGTAGAAGACACACTATGAACTGTGTTCCTCTTCCAGTGTTCAGAGGGCAGGGAAGGTATATGTCCAAACAGAGGAAAACAGAAGCAAAACATGGCTTCCAGGCTGTCACAACTATAAGAAGAAAGAGGGGACTTTCCTGGATAGAAAGGCTGAAATCTGGCACATACCAGAGGGAAGCTTTATAATGAGCAGGCTTTAAAGATGGACAAGATGGGGTTGAAGAACTGGCTCACACATTGTTGATTTCTATGAGCATGTGGTACTAAACTAAGATGGATCCGGCAACCCAGAGCTGAGCTGTCACTCAAGATGGGTGGTAGTCACCCGCTGGACCGTTAGGTATATCGTTATAAGGGCTCCACTCTAGAGACACAGCAGTGATCCACTAGTGGGACTCAGTGCTTCCTGTCCTATTCTTCCTGTCCTGATGCTGGTGGGGCTCTAATGGTCTTGTTGGTCTAAATACCTAGCCTAGCAGACTTCTGGCAGATGTTGACTATAGCCATTACACATGCGTTTTGTGATGATACATAACATGCTAGTTTTTAAAACTACTACATCCCTGATTTCACTGGGCAATACATGATACATGGTAGATGCTTAATATATGGTTGTTGAGGAGTGGAAGAAAGAACTGTGATATCAAAGGGTGATGCCAAACCCAATTACCATTTTCAAAACTTTTGGCAATGAATTCCAAATCAGGGTATGCCTTCATGTTTACTTCATTGAACAGTACCCTCAGAACCTCTAGGTCAAATCTCTTCTCCAGTATGTCCAGGGCTCTGTAGACCACTTTTTGTACAGGGACCAGGTTTGTACAGGAATCTCTAAAATCCTTAAAAAATATTGAATAGAGAAAATTTAAGTGCAGGCTTCCAAGTCACAGAAGAGCCCTAGGAAACAATTACAGTTAGTGTACCTCCATCCCTACCTACATAGTCTCTAATTAAAAGGTTTATATTTGCATGGCTACTTCATGAAACAAGTAAATATTTTCTCTTAGAAAATACTCACTAGTGACTTTGAGCTCCCACCGTCATTTTTATGACATGTAATAAGGACCACTTTTTGTAAGGGTTAACAATGGCGAGATGACTCAGTGGGTTATAGGCACTTGCCACCAATCCTGATGGTCTGTGTTCAGTCACTGGGGTTCAGATGGTGGAAGGGGAGAACCAACTGGCCATAAGTTGTGTTCTGACTTTCACCTATGCACAGCTCATACATATATGCCCATACAATAGAAACACACACACACACACACACCCACCCACCCACACACACACACACACACACACAACACTCATAAGTAAATAAATAATAAATGCAATATTTTTTAAGTATGGAGGGGCTGGAGAGATGGTTCATGGTTGAGAGTACTCGCTGCTCTTGCAGAGAACCCTAGTTCTGTTCCTAGCACCCACAGGACAACTCACAAACACCTGTAGCATCACTTCCAAGGGATTTGGTGCTCTTTTCTGGCCAATATGGGCACCAGGCAAACAAGTGGTTTGCACACATACATTCAGGCAAAATACTTGTACACATAGAAATAAAAATAGACACATTCTTTTGTTTTGTTTTTCGAGACAGGGTTTCTCTGTGTAGTTTTGGTGCCTGTCCTGGATCTTGCTCTGTAGACCAGGCTGGCCTCGAACTCACAGAGATCCACCTGGCTCTGCCTCCTGAGTGTTAGGATTAAAGGCGTGTGCTCCCACCACCCAGCAAATAGATGCATTAAAAAAATAAATAAAAAATAAAAATAAAAAGGTGAAATCTCTTGGTAGATGGTCAAGCTGTTCTGTTAACTGGACAACTCCTCTCTTCCCACTAGTACTGAGTGGCCTGTAGGAAATCAGATGTCTGTTCCCTGTGACTGTGAACTCTACTGGAGGGCAGCATATTCATAAGGCAAAAACATACTAGAGAGGCCGGAGAGATGGCTCAGTGGTTGAGTGCACTTGCAGGTCTTGCAGAGGACCCAGGTTTGATTCCCAGCATCCTCATGGTAGTTCACGACCATCTGTAACTCCAGTCCCAGATGATCTGGTGACCTCTCTTCTGACCTCCAAAGGCACCAGGGACATAAGTGGTGCACATATATACACACACAAAAAACACTCATACACATAAAATGAAAATAAAGACATTTTACAGACTTGTTCTAATAAGACACTCTGTAGGGATTAATGTTCTATATCTAGGGTTTTAAATTAAACATTTTTTTTTTTCGAGACAGGGTTTCTCTGTATCTTTGTAGTCTGTCCTGGAACTCACTCTGTAGACCAGGCTGGCCTTGAACTCACAGAAGTCCACCTATCTCTGCTTCCCAAGTGGTGGGATTAAAGGAGTGCACCACCACTGCTCGGATAAAAATATAGACATTTATTAACTTAAAATGTGCTCACTGAAATATCCCTAAGTCAGTTCAGTGATAATTCAACAGGAAATTAAAGTCGCTTTTGATTTTTAGTTTGTTTATTTGTTTTAAATTTAGTTTACTTTTTAATTGCATGAATTACATGGTGTAAAATGCCTAAGATATTGAATGTCTATGGTGAACCCCTGTTCTGATCTGGCTTATCTTCAATAATACTCACCCTGATTCCAGAAGGGACCATAGAACACCCTTCCCTCAGATAGAAGCAGGACCATATCCTGAGGCCTCTGCTTCTCCTCTCCCTTAATACCTAGAGAGAACACTTCCAGAAATATTTACATGGTAAGTATCACTCATAGGAAACCCAGATATTAAACCTGAGTGCAGAATTCTGATTCATAATTGATGTGTTTATTATTGTGACTATATCTATACCCACTACTATGAAAACTTTGTCAATAATTCTTTGTCAAATATTAAGTCCAGGGGCTAGAGAGATGCCTAAGTGGGTAAGAATGTGTGTAGTTCTTATAGAGGATCCAAGTTGAATCTCAGCACTCACATCAGATGGCTCACAACTGCCTGTAACTCCAGTTCTAAGGAATCTGGAACTCTTTTCTGAATACTGTGGGCACCAGCACCTATGTGAACACACACACACACACACACACACACACACACACACACACACACACACACGAGTACATGCACTCATGTAAGAAATGACATCTTTCTGTAAAAATTAAGTGCAACCTCAAAAACCCGCCAGTCATCCAGTTTAGTTCCAAGACGTCAAAGTGTAACTTCATCGGGAGCTTGTTTACCAGGTAAGGATGTAACAAACTTCACTTACATTATACATTTTCTCGGTGATGAGCTCGGTGTCACGGAGGATCTCAAAAAAAGGAAATGGCTTTTTTATTGCAAATGAAATCTTCACTCTATGTGCTTTGAAGTACAGGAATATATCTTTAAAGAAACTCCCTGGGTCCTGCTGTTCTGTGGACATCCTGGAGGGGGAGGAAATACCATGGGAAAATGATCATCAGGACTATTGAATTACATGCTTCTGGAAAATATAGTTTTTATATATGAAAGAAAGACTATAAAGAATTAACCTACATAGATATGTGGTCTTGAGTTAACCCCAATATAAAATGAGTTAACTCCAATAAATTGGCAAGCTGTGTTCAAGTGAGAGAGACCTTGCCTTGTCATATATGAGAGAGTGATGGAGGAAGACTCTGAGCATCAACCTCTGACTTCCACACACATGTGCGCGCGCGCGCACACACACACACACACACACACACACACACACACACACACGTGCATCTGCACACATAAGCCCTCACACATGTGAACATTTGCACATACATGCATTATACTGCACTCTACACACATACAAAAAGTAAAGTTAAACATAATGTTATTATGATTCAAAATTTCCACTATTAGCTGTTCTCATACAGGAGAAAGGGAATATTCTCACCAACTTATATGCAAATATTTCTGGTGGGATTATTGATAGCCAAAAGATAGGGAATAGTCAAAATGGCCTTTAGTTGGAGGGTAGAAAAATAAAAATGGACAATCCATACAATGAAATATTATTTCTCAATCAATAGGAACAAAATGCTAATATATTCTGCAGCGTGAATGAATCTCAAAGATATATTTTCTTAACAAAAGAAGCCAAACACAGAAGGCCACACAATGTATAGTTCCATTTCTATGAAGTGCCCAGAAATGGAATCTATAGAGACAGATGTGTAAGTGGTTGTGTGGACTAAGGGGACCAAGAATGGACTGTACACATCCATGAAGGGTTCTTCTGGGGTGGGTAAGCCAAAGTTCCAAACCTGGACTGCGGTGCTGGTTGTATGACTCTGTGAAGTGTCATTGGGTTGTATATTCAAATGGGTAAATTTTATTGCAAATAAATTATACTCCAAACACTGTCAAAAAATGAAAGTGGATATCCAAAAAGATGAGCAGATTGATAAAGGTGACGGGCTGAATTTTTTCCTCTGGAGTGGGAAAAGGTAGATCTTGTGAATGACAAACACACATTGTGTCCTGGTTGGTTTGGGTTTTTAAAAGTTGTTTGTTTATTTTGTCAACTTCTCACAAGCTAAAGTTATTTGAAAAGAAGAACCTTAATTGAAAAAAAGAATGCCTCTAACTGTATTGCCTATAAGCACGTCTGTGGGGCATTTTCTTGATAGGTGATTGATGTGGAGGGTCCAGTTCACCATGGGATTGTCTCCCCTGGACAGGTAGTCCTGGGGTATAGAAGAAAGCAAACTGATCCAGCCAGGAAGCAGTGCTAATCCATAGTTTCTGCTTCAATTCCTCCCTTTAGGTTCCTGACTTCCTTTGATGATGGACTGTGATGTGTATGTGTAAGCCAAAAAAAACCCTTTCCACACCAAATTGGTTTTGGTCATGGTGTTTTATCACTGCAATAGAAACTCTAAACAAGACACTGTATGATTGGATGTTTCCACGGTCTGAACAGGAATGTCAGGAGGTGATAGATAGTCCTTAGGTTAAAAGACATCTTGCTGATGTCAGGATATCTATAACTTTAATCCCCACACAGAAGGACTGACCAGCAACTATCCTCACACACACGATAACTGGAGGATGAGACTGAACCTTACCCATGGGCCACAAAACCCACATCAGAAGGGTAAGAGAATCAGTTCCACTTTGACTGCATTGCCCCTTCCTCAGGCTGGAACAGGCCTTACCAAGATGGTGACCCTGAATCTAAGGTTTCTCTCTAGTAGGGAAACAGGCAAATGAGAACATACAGTTCCCCAGAACTCCATCTGTTTTGCTCAGTGAAGAACACTGAATGACTCAGCAGTGGACCACTGAACAACAAAGAGTGGGGCAGGGATGAGACGCTGGGGATGGAGCTGTGTCTACACTATCAGTGGCACCCATGGGAGATCCTAGTTAGCTGCTCTGGTCTGCAAAGTCAGGCTTCTGCCTCTGTTTGTCCAGGGACCACGCTGACCAGTCTTTCCTAGCCAGCATTCCAGTGTGGCCCCAAAGCCAGCCTACTCCTCAGGACAATATATTGGTTCTGCCTCATGGCAGAGCACAGCCTTGGTTTCACCTATCTTAGCAGCCCAATACCAAGCAGCCACATCTGGCTCAGAGCCTAGCCTATGGCCTCACCTAGGCCAACAGCCACCCTGGCAGCCTGCCTAACTTCAGAGCATGGCTTCTAGCCCTGACAGACCAAGGGTCCCAAACAGTGCCTCTGTCCAGGCTCAGAAGAAGCCAGCCTGTGTCACAGATACAATATGTAACCAAACTACACTTTCCTAACTGCAGAGAATGGCTTTGGTACTCGTGGCTAAGGAAAGTAAACTGTCAACTTGTCTGTCCTCTGAGCCTAGTTTATAACATCCATGGACAGGAAACCAACCCAGAAACCCTTCCACAAATGTCAGGCATTTCACGTCACCCCACTTGGATGAAGTAAAACAAGAAAGCTTCAACATTTGCACATGGGTAAATGGGCTACATCACACTAACAGAATAAACTGTATCACATCAACAGATGCTGAAAAGGCATTGGGCGAAACTCAGCATGCTTTCATGATAAAAGATAAACCTCTCAAAAACTCAGCCTAGAAGAACTGTACCTCAGTATAATAAAGATCATGTATGAGGAAGCCATGACACTATTCTCAGGAGCAAAAAGCTGAGAGCTTTTCCCTTTGAGGACAAGGAAAGGGACAAGAAAAGGGTGTCACTCTTAACATTCTCTCTATACTATACTGGAAGGAAGGAGAGAAGAAGAAAGGGAAGGAGGGAGGGAGAATAAGTAAAACTGTTTGAAAATGACATTATTATTTATAGATAATCCTAAATTTTATATACACACATTATTACTAATTAATAGATTCAGTAAAATTACAGGATAAAAAAATCAACATATGCCAGGCGATGGTGGTGCATGCCTTTAATCCCAGCACCTCAGGAAGCAGAGGCAGGTGGATCTGTGTGAGTTCCAGGCCAGCCTGATCTACAGAACGAGATCCAGGACAGCCAGGGCTACACAGAGAAACCCTGTCTCGAAAAACAAAACAAAACAAAAAAATCAACATACAAGATGATATATTTGGAAAAGAAATGCAGAAAGTTCCTTTTCTTTCAAAAGAGACAGAGAGAGACTGACTCACCATGTAGCCCACACTAACCTGTTACCTACTCCATAGACCAGGATGGTCTCAGACTGATAGGAACCCCCCTGTCAGCCTCTCAAGTGCTGGGATTGTAGGCAGGACTTTCAAACTTAAACAGTTTACATCATGTTCTGGGTTCCTAGAGTGTTGTAAGATCTTCATTTGTGCAGATGACTGCAAGATGAATTGCTAAATGGTCTTATTAATAAAAAAAAACCTGGAGCCGGATATTGGGGTGAACGCTGAAAGATCAGAGGAATGTAACATGCCACAGCCAACCTCACCTCGCCATTCCTCAGCTGATCCTGTTTCTTCAGACTGAATGCCTCTGAGTCCGCACCTGGATGAATCTCAGCTGAACTGCTTAAAAGCCTTCTGGGAAATCCTCAGCCCAAGAGCCTCTGAGTCCTCACTCTAAAGGGTCTTAGTTGAACTGCTTAAAAGGTCTAGTTCCTGGTCCTCACACCTATACATTTCTACTTCCTGCCATCACTTCCTGGAATTAAAGGCGGGTGTCTTTCCCAAGCAAAAACATGATATCTCAAGTGCTGGAATTAAAGGTGTGTGCCACCATGCCTGGCTCTGTTCCTAGTGTGGCCTTGAACTCACAGAAATTGGGATGGATCTCGGCCTCCGGAATGCTAGGATTAAAGGCATGTGCCACCACCGTTGGGCCTTCTATGTCTAATCTAGTGGCTGTTCTGTTCTCTGACCCCAGATGAGTTTTATTAGGGTACACAATATATTGGGGTACACAATATATCAACCACAGATGACTTGTAGAGGATGGTAAAGGTGTTTTTTTGTTTTGTTTTTATAAGTTTAGCTGAAAAATTTACACCTCCAAAGTAACTAAACAATTTTACAAGCATTGGGAAAAAGTGTGTCAGAGAGCTGTCTCAGGAAGTTCAGAGGCACCACAAAGTTTCTAAAGTATTGTTTTTATTTTCTGTGTATTTATTTTATTTTCTGTGTATTTATTTTATTTTCTGTGTATTTATTTTATTTATGTATATTTATTTTATTTTATGTGTGTAGGTATTTTGTCTGTGGTATGTCTATGCATCACATGCCTTCCTGATGCTCTAACAGGTCGGAAGAGGGTGTCAAATCCTCAGGAACTGGAGTTACAGACAATTGTGAACCACTAGATTGGTGCTGGGAATTGAACCCAGGTCCTCTGGAAGAGCAGCCAGTGCTCTTAAATGCTGAACCATCTGTCCAGCTCTCAGGTTTCTTGAACTTGATAGAAGGTTTTAAGAGAAGAATAGGAAAACTAAATAACACACTACTGGTGAAGGGGCAATCCAGAAGACAGAGCAATAGAAAACATCCAACTAACACAGAATAAACAATTTAAATGAGAATAATTCAGGAAAAAACACAAGAGACAGTCTGGACATGGAACCTGCTTCGTACCTTCAATCCTAGAGAGGTAAACACTGATACACTTGCATGAAATGTCAGAATGAAACCCATTACTCTCTGGGCTGGAGAGACAGCTCAGTGGTTAAGAGTACTTACTGCTCTTTCAGAGGATATGAGTTCAATTCCCAGTACCCACACGGTGGCTCACAGCCATCTATAACTCTTGTCAAGGGATCTGACACCCTGTTGTGCCATCCGTGGACACCAAGGACACATGTGGTGTACTTATGTACGTGCAGATGAAACATTCACATACATAAAATATAAATAAGAAATCTTTTTTCAAAAGAAAAGAAACCTATACTCTGTAAGACAATGGAATGAAGGAAGGAGGGAGGAAAGGAGAAAGGAGGAAAGATATAGAAATAGAAGGAATAAGATGTGCGTGTGTGTGTGTGTGTGTGTGTGTGTGTGTGTGTGTGTGTGTGTGTGGCTGGAGAGATGGCTCAGGCATTAAAGGCTAGGCTCACAACCAAAAATATAAAAATGTAATACATGCAGAAATAATGACTGGGGAATTTTCCAAATGGATACATGACATCAACTTACAAACTCAGGAAAGTCCAAATGGGATTCCTAAAAGTAAAACAACAATAAAAATAACGACAGATTGTAATAAAGATGTAGGAGAAAAATCTTAGGGAGGCAGAAGAACCTCACAGGTTGTTTCCAGAACTCAAGCTATAAACTACAGAAGGCGACTTCAGTCAGTTGACGGCCGTGAGGACCGTAGTGAGGGCGGAATCCAGACACCTCTGCTTCCTCTCACTACTGAGGCAATCCTGACACAGGTGGCATGAGCATTAGGAGAACGTGTTTAAATCATTGTAGAAGGGAACGTAGCCAGGCCGGTGGTGGTGGCACACGCCTTTAATCCCGGCATCGGGAAGCAGAGGAGGGCGGATCTCTGAGTTCGTAGGCCAGCCTGGTCTACAGAGCAAGTTCCAGGACAGCCAGGGCTACACAGAGAAACCCTGTTTCAAAAAATCACAGAAAACAAAACAAAACAAAAAGCACAAGGGAGAGGAGACGGGGGATCGTGAGACTTAAAAGTCAGAAGACTTGAGCCAGGGCTGGAGAGAAAGCTCAGTGGTTAGTCACTTTTTGCTCTTGCATAGGACCTGGGTTCAATTCCTCACACCCATATGGTGGTTTATAACCACCCGTAATTTCAGTTCCAGGGGATCTGATGCCCTCTTCTGACATCTATGTGGTATAGGGTAACAAGCACATATGTGTGTATCACACAGAAATAGAGACGAAACACTAATACACATAAAGAATAAAATGAAAAATCTAATTTTAGAAAAACCACTTTATACTTAAAAAAAAAAAAAGAAAAAAAGACGAGCCATTTTTACATTATCAGGGCTGGAAACTTGAGTCTAACTACTTATAGGTGTTTGGGACAGAAACAGGAACCGGAAGTCACACAGGGTGGCAGTGTACAGGAGTCCAGCCCTACCACAGCCAGAGACCACACGCCGTCTTCACAGTCAACACGAGGAAAGGGCAGGCCCAGGCTGCAACTGCTTCTTGGTAAGTTCTGTGGTTTCCCCAGGGTATGTCAGCCATGAATGCATTTCGAAGTGTTCTGTGCTGTGTGGCTTGGAAGCTTGACAGCAAAGGAAGTCCCACAAATACAGGATGTCTCAGTCAGTGTTCTATTGCTCTGAAGAGACACCATGGTCATAGCAGCTCTTTAAAAAGGAAAGCATTTAATTGTGGCTTGCTTACAGTTTCAGAGGTTTAATCCATTGTCATCAGGTAACAGAGTGCCTGAGAAGGAGCAGAGAGCTCTGCATGTGGATCGCAGGCAGCAGGAAGAGACAGACTTTGGGCTCAGAATGGCTTTTGGAAACCTCAAAGCCCACAGCCAGTGACACTCTAACTCCAACATGACCACACCTCCTAATCCTTTCAAATTGTGCCACTCCCTGATGACCAAGTATTCAAATCTATGAGCCCATGGGAATCATCCTCATTTAAGCATCCACATAGTGCATTCACTGTTTAGGACACACAGTGGTGGCATCTTCTGCTTTATGACAGAGAGGTCACCATAGTCAATGACAGAGGAGAAGAATCCAGAAACACAAAGGCCTGTAGAGGCCCTTGGGGATCAATCAATGATGTCCTCAGAAACCAATAGGAATCAAAACAAAACCTCAGATAGAAAACAAAAACACATCCCCAGATTACATCTTGTGGAAAGCTAAGTGTGGTGTGAGCTGCCCAGGTCTGACCATAAGTGGGATGGACTGCAAACCACAGGAAGCATACAGTAAGTAAAGGACAGCAGACTGGAAGCCTCAGGAAGACCCATCTGGAAGAACGACCGGCGTTAGGAAACTGTCCTCAAAGCACTTTGTGGAGATAAGAGCTGATGTAAATGGGGATGAAGATGGGCAGGAAGTTAATACACAGAGCCTTCAAAAGAGCTTGCAAAGTGTGTTGGTAACCTAAAGCCCCTCATAGAGATCCGCTTTACCCCTCATCACAATCTAGTTCTTCAAAAATTAGAAATTAGGGGATAGAGAGATGGCTCAGTGGTTAAGAGCACTGACTGCTTTTCCAGGGGATCCAGGTTCAGTTTCCAGCACCCACATGGTGACTCATAAGTGTCTGGAACTCCTGGGAGTCTGACACCCTCTTATGGCTTTCTGGGGCACCAGGCATGGTATGTTGCATGGACACACATGCAGGCAAAGCACCCATACACATAAAATAATAACATAATTTTAAAAATTAAAATAGAAATCAGGACTAGGGAGGTGGTTCAATGGCTTGATCCATATGTGTAAAGACATGAGTTCAAATCCCCAGAACTCACATAAAAGCCAGATATTTCAGGGCTGTCTGCAATTCCAGCACATCTGCAGCTCAATAGGAGATGGAGACAGGAGAATCCAGTAAGATTCACCATCCAACCAGCCTATTGGACACAGGCAAATGAGAGAACCTTCCTCAAACGAGATGGGAGGTGAGGACCAACACCCAACATTGTCCTCTGATCTCTGCACATGTGCCATGACACACACACACACACACACACACACACACACACACACTGCATCCACACACACATACACTCTGTATTCACACTCACATAATACTGCATTCACACACACATGCACACTGCATTCGCACACACATGCACACTGCATTCACACACACATGCACACTGCATTCACACACACATGCACACTGCATTTGCACACACATGCACACTGCATTGACAGATACATGCACACTGCATTGACAAACACACACAAAAAACACGAAATTATTTAATTTTAGAAATGACAAGGAACAAACATACTAAAAATTAAGTCCATGTCATGGAGGAAGAGTTGGAGACAGCCCTTAAGGATGGAAAGTTACAAATCAGAAAGAGGGAAACATGGGGTGGTGAGAACTGGGGAGGCTAAGGTAGCTCCAGCGGAGAATACTTTTGCCTAAAAGTGGAGACAGGTACAAGAAAAGAAACCTCTGAAGAAAGATAGACTAAGCTCTGTTTCTAGAAGACTGCAGAACTGTGGCCAAACCAAACCAAACAAAAACTCATGCCAGGCCTAGAGGGGCAGGCCTGTAACCTCAGCTACTCAGAAAGCTGCAGCAGGAGAATTACAGCTTCGAGGTCAACTGATTGAGATGCTATCTCAAAATTAAAAAGTGAAAAGAGGTCTGTGAGTATAGCTCAGTGGTAGAGACCTTGCCTGGTAAGCAGAAAGGTTCAAAAATTCTAGGTTCAAACCCGGGCTCTGCAAGCAGAAATGTAAAACCCAAGAGGTGTTTGATTTTCTCAGTGGCTTCTGGTATCACTTTATTTGAGGATGCTTTTTTCTTACAAGGTCAAGACTGAAATTCAAATTTTAACTTTGTAGAAGAGAGAACTCAGCAAACACACAAAATATCAACACCAGGTGGATCATCTCCACAGTCTCCCAGGATATTTAGCAAACGTGTGGAAGGAGGACTAACATCTGATTAAGGGTGGTGAAAAATACAGCAGTGGAAGGGGAGGGAATTTACCAGGGTGCACAGGAAGAGCAGCCCATTCCCACTTATTAGGGAGAATGCAAACACACATGTCTGCTGCCCCGCACTCTGGCTGAGGGAGGGAGGACTCCTCATCTCCTTTGCTATTGACAGGGAAGCGCACTGACCCTGCCTCCTCCGCACAGGCCATTAGCAGCATCTGTAGACAAGTGCTCACCACTGCCCTTTGACTCAGGAACTCCACTCTTGTTTGTTTTAGACCCAAGACAAGTGAAAGTAAGCAACATGCACTATATGGCCACTGTTCTCACAGCTTGCTGGTGACAGTGAATTGTGGTAGTGACCTAAATGTCCATCCAAAGAAGACTGGTTTAAACTCAGGGTAAGGACTGGCAAGATGGCTCAGTTAACGAAGGAGCCAGCAACCATGGTGGATGACTCCGGTTGGTCCCCAGAAACCACAAGGTCGAAGGAAAGAACCAACTCCTCTGAGAGTTGTCCCCTGACTCCATGACACATTCATGGCTGCACACACATGCACACATAAGTAAACATAATACAAATTATGAACCTCTCAGTTCATATACCAGTCATCTTAGTAGTACCAGGTAGCCAGTAAAAAGAACAAAGCAAATGTACATGCTTTATGGTGAGGACTTCACAAGGTTCCTACTTTTTAAATACTCTAAGTCTCAAAACACAGAACACTATTATAAAGTGAAAATACACATGACACATTATGAAAACAAGCTTTGCACAGAAAAGCATAGGAAAAGCTAAAGAGGCTGGAGAGATAGGTCAGTGGTTTAGAGCACTGGCTGCTCGTCCCAGGGACTGGAGTTCAGTTCCCAGCACCCATGTCTGGCAGCTCAGGACTACCTGTAATTCCAACTACCTGCAGGGGATCTGACACCCTCTTCTGGCCTCAGAAGGCACTTGCTCTGATGGTTTTCTCTCTCTCTCTCTGTGTATTTCTCTGTGTCTCTGTCTCTGTCTATCTTTCTGTCTCTCTGTGTGTGTCTCTGTCTCCTGTCTCTGTTCTCTCTCTCTCTCTCTCTCTCTCTCTCTCTCTCTCTCTCTCTCTCTCTCTCTCTCTCTCTCTCTGTGTGTGTGTGTGTGTGTGTGTGTGTGTGTGAGAGAGAGAGAGAGAGAGAGAGAGAGAGAGAGAGAGAGAGAGAGAGAGAGAGAATACATATTTTAGAATATAAAGAAGATCGAGGTTCATACCTTTAATGCCAGTACTTGGGAGGCAGAAACAGATCTGTATTGTGAGTCTCAGGCCAGCCTGTTCTACATAAACAAGTTTTAGGACATCCTAGACTACATAATAAAAAGACCAAGAGACCCTGTCTTAAATTTAAAAAGAAAAGAAAAAAAGGAAACTTGAACTCAAGACTAGGAGCTATGGAAGTGTGTGTGGGGAACAGTTAAAGTGGTTTTACTCATTCTGTATTTCCACAAGGTTTGAAAGCTTATAAACCACATTCTATTATGAAATGGGCCTGATGGTGCAGGCCTGAAACCCCAGTCTCTCAAAAGACCCAGACAACAGGATCCTGTACAGGTTCAAGGCCAGCCTGAGTAACTTAGCAAAACCTTGGTTCTAAAATATTTAAAATAGAGATATAAAGTCAAGCATGTCGAAGGCCCTAGTTTCCACTGCAGTACTGGAACAACTGCCCTGCTTCCTTGGCAGTGGCAGACACACTGACTAACGTTATTTCTGAGCAGCACATCTGAGCCTCCACTGCTGGAGCACAGAGCTCTACCATTTCCCCGTTAGAGGTATCATTGGCCCAGGACAGACACTACAGGGAAAATAAACCCACAGCTTGCCCTGGCCTTTGCTATCAAGGGCCTTTTATGTCTTCCTTGGATCAAAACCTGACAGTGAGAGCTCAGACCAGGAATGGCCCCTGGGGACAGCTTCCTAGGTGACAAGTCCTTGCAGACAGGTAGGAGACCAGGATGGGGGCGGGGCAGCTGTTTACACTGACCTTTGCTATTTGACCTTCTTCCTGAGGTGACTTAGGAAACCAGAGAGAGGCAGAGGGACTGAGAACACTCAGAGTCCATGAGGTAACTCAGAAGCATGCCACAGAGGTCCCCAGGAGTCCCTGACAGCTGTGACCAGAGTCTCCTTCTGACAGCTGAGCAGTGGTCACTAAGAAAGTTATGATTGTGTGCATCATGGCAAGCTAGCCTTATATCTTACCCAGTGTTGAAATCTCCAGATGATCTGTCTGCCTGTCTCTGTCTCTGTCTGTCTTTCTCTGTCTCTGTCTGTCTCTCCCTCTGTTTCTCTGTGTCTCTCTGTCTCTTCCCCCAACCCCTCTGGTCTCTCCTCTTCTCCAGGGCAAAAGTTCTTCAGGTCCCAGGTTTGGATTGACTGAAGCTGCAGCCACTAAATCAAGACATGAAATCACCCATGTTGTCAGAGGTAGAGAGGGAGAAAGACCCACCTGTTGCTGAAGCTGCTCCTGGGGCCTAGGAGGGTGAGCTCTGGTCCCTTCGGCCTCCACATAGGCTTCCAGACTGTCAGTTGTGGCCCACAGCTGAGAGCAGGAAGTCAGTCTGACTATTAACTCACCAGGGAGGACTCCGCCCTGATGGGGAAAAGAAAAACGAAAGTATTTCTCTAATCTCAAATGTGCTGTTGTGAAATACTGTCCCTTCCTTCTTTCCTGAAATGTGGTGGCAGGGAGGAGGAGAAAGAGGGGGACCTAGTGGATTACCAAGGGGCCCACCAGTGACAAGCAGGGCCAGTTCCTAGGAGTGACCTTCTTTATGCAAAGATGAAAAAAAAAAAAGCAACAACAACAACAACAAAACCCTCCACTCAAACCCAAACTGTCCTCAGTTACCCCTCTGTCCAGGGTAGTAGAGTTTACCCGGTGTGGACTGTGATCCCATTCTTTGTCTGGTCCTTGGCTGAAGTGGCTTGGGTGAGAGAGAGATGGGGAAGGAGGGCCAAACACTTCCAAGTTATCTCTCCGACTAGCAGGAGAAGCCAGAGCTGGATCCTGACCAAGAGATTTCCCTCAGACCCCGAGAGAAGTGGGGATGGAGGGGGAGACCCCCAACTTGATAGACACTTTGGTTAGAGCATTAAGTCTGAGGACTTGTCATCCCAGCCGAGAAGTCAAGGGTGAGAGGAAGCTGCCACAGTGGCCACCAGGGCATAAGGACAAAGAACTTGTCCACCCTTCTGAGATGTGGACCTGGAGAGAGATGGACAGACAGACATCTCCAGTGAGTCCTAGGAAGTCCCTCAGTGATCATCAGGATACTTCAGGTTCCTCTCTGTTCCTCCTTCTGGAAAGACTTTCTCTGAGGAACCAGGTGGACTGGGGTGAGCCTGCACCCTGTCAGGTCTCTCACAGTCTTCTTTTTTTTTTTTTTTTTTTTTTTTTTTTTTGGTTTTTCAAGACAGGGTTTCTCTGTGTAGCTTTGCGCCTTTCCTGGGACTCACTTGGTAGCCCAGGCTGGCCTCGAACTCACAGAGATCCGCCTGGCTCTGCCTCCCGAGTGCTGGGATTAAAGGCGTGCGCCACCACCGCCCGGCTGTCTCACAGTCTTCTTATCTGCACAGACCATGGCTCTGCTCTCATCCCTTAGCTCAAATGCACAGGGACAGGCTGGGGTGGGGCTGGAGTGGGTATGACTGACAGCATCCGCCTGAGGCCAGGCCTGGGGTTAGATTTCAGGGCTCCTTCCATTGTCTCCCATTTTAGCCACGTCTCCAACTCTACTTCTATTAGGACTAAACATTATTAATTGATTTTATTTTATCATGAGTTATGTGTATGTTTCTGTATGGGGGTATGTACACATGAGTTCATGTGGCTGAAGATACAAGAAGACAGTGTGGGATCCCTGGAGCTGGAGTTACAGGGAGTTGTGAGTCACCAGATATGGGTGCTGGAAACCAGAACCAGGTCCTCTGTAAGAGCAGAATGCACTCAACCACTGAGCCATCTCTAGCCCCAAACAGTGTTTTGATCATCATTCTGTCTCTTCATTTTTCCTATCTGTCAGATGGACTATGACCAAGGTTGGGGAAAAATGATAAATCTGGGGCTACGAGGCCCTAAACTTGTTTAAGCCTAAGCCTGTCTCTTCCCTCAAGTTCCCTTGTACCTGGGAACAGGGTGATTGCAGAGGCTGGAAGCTCTGGCAATTCCATAATCGTGAAGCAATTATCCCCAGGGCCTGGTGGGCTTTGAGTTGCAACATTTGGGTTCTGAGAGACTCCGTTGAGACTGAGACAAAAACACTAACAGCCAGACATCTGCCTAGAACCTCCCAGAGTCAGGTAAGGGATGTGAAGCTTTGGATGTCACAGCTTCGAAGTTTATGAGCTGCTGGGAGATAGAGGAGGAAACATGAATATTTCTGCTGGGAGGTGTGAATGGGAAGAGATTCCAATGCAGAGAAGGAAGAGGTCAAGGACAGGGGCACACAGGAGGTCCACTTGGCCATCTTCTGAAGATCTGAGGACTATCCATGAGAAACACCTTTGAAGAAGCCCAGGGTCCTGATAATGCAGCAGGAGGAGGCAGGATGCTAGTCCAGGGCCTCATGTCTGGGGAGGCCCTACCTCTAGTCTGCATCATTACCCATAGCCCTTCAGTTTAGCCCCTGTGTCATCAAGTAGACAAGGACAGAGATTCCATGTGTCCTGGATCCAGGGGGGAGACCCAGAGTCTCTGCAGCCCATTGATGTTACACATGTCTTTCTTCCACAGTCCCCTGCCACTGAGGGCTGGTATGGCCGTGTGTATGCCACACAGCAAGGAAAGAGCTAGTGACCTTCTTCTTCCTCTTCCTCTTCTTCTTCTCCTCCTCCTCCTCCTTCTTCTTCTCCTCATTATTATTATTATCATTATCATTATTATTTTATTAATCTTTTTCTTTTATGTGCATTGGTGTTTTCCAGTATTAATGTCTGTATGAGGGTGTCTGATCCACTGGACCTGGAGTTGCAGTCAGGTGTTAACTACCATGTGAGTGCTGAGTGTTGAACCCCAGTCCTCTGGAAGAGCAGTTACTGTTCCTAACTACTGACCATGCCATCACCACTATCAGGAGTAGCTAGCACTTTTTGACTTGACTAGGCTCCAGCTAGAGCTACACCTCCCCCTAGTGGTTGTTACAAGTAGTAGTCTCCTTAGACCTGGATTCTACTCCCTTTGATGGGAACTGAAAATGCTTTTCAGGGCTGTGGAAACACTTGGGACTGCCAGTAAAAGTTCTCAGTAATGACATAATCTTAATATTTCACAATCCATGAGCATAAATGAGTTTTGGCTTAAACAGAGACTCTTGGTTCAAATTATCAGGGCAGCACTGTAAAGCTGGCTCATCAACACCTCCTGGAAAAGCCCATCTTTCTTCCCAGAAGCTACATTCACCTTGTGAGCACCAGGAAGATCCTATCCCACTGGAAGTCAAAGCATTGTGTCTCTCTCCCTGAAGTCTTGTATGGTGACCTGGAGTCTCCTCCAAGCACATAGGTTCTCACTGGATCATGGTTTAAAACATTTCAGAGGCTTAAACAGTTTCAAAAATAGATAAATGGCATTTAAAAGAAGAAATAGGGCTTGAAGAAGTGTTTCATGTGAGACCATCAGAAAGTACCCTGAACCCCGACTTCATACACTCCAGTATCCCATGGGGTGATCTTTACCATCCTCTACATTAGGGTTCTCTTGAGTCCACACAGCTCTCTCCAAACGGAGTGGAAACCCCCTGGATTCCGTATACATTTTATCTATAGCCTATGGCTCTCTCATCCATAAATCCTCTTAGTGGATGTTCACCCCATTAAGTGTGGAGCCATGCTGAATGAAGGGCATTGGGTACCCCTGGTAGCTTCCAGTCCAAGCTATAGTGACACCAGTGGTATCTCTCAACCTTGCCTACAAGAATCAAGTATTGGAAGTTTGGTCCTTACAATTGAGTTAATTTGTCAGATACAGCTTGAATTTACCATGTGTCTGTCCCTCAGATATTGGTGTAGGGTGAGAGCTTAGGGGCAATTTTTATAATTCCCCAGTAAACACAAAGGAAAATCAATCAGCCTGCTTCCATACAGGGCTCTAGGCAATGCAAGGCATGGGAATCCAATGCATATGTGTCCCTGTTTCAGTCCCACTCTTGGAGACCCAGAGCAGTGGCCCCAGGGAGAGCCATCACTGCGTCATCCTGTGGCTGTGATTGGTACTCCTAGAACCTGAAGGTCGAGCTTCTGTACCCGCCCCCCCCCCCCCGACTCCTCCTCGGTCAGGTGTAACTCCTGGGAGGTGAGGCACACAGGGAACAGCATATGGCCCCACCTACTTACAGCAGCTCTGGAAGGATGCATGGAAAGATCACCCCCTTCCCTGATCACATCACATCCTAGTGTCTGTCTACAATATTGGCAGGATTGTTGATAGAGGAATCTAGAATACCCTGACCTTGTGTTAATCCACCCAGGTGAGAATAAGACCACTACCATAATTTTGAGCCAAATTTGAAGCAAGCTTTAATTTAATAAGGGCCAGGATGATGGGCTCTGGCCAGGACCTTTCCTGAATTCCCAGAAAATGGCAATGATTCACATTTTTCAGAGCCTTAAAAAGGCAAGCCCATAAGGTCATCAAATTTCCCATCACATCCAATCAGAGGCAAGCATACATCCTGAAGTATTTTCTGCCTACATACCTCCAGCCTACATGTGATCAAGCACATCCGGTACAGTTGGGTCAAATAAACTTGTTTAAGGGATTGACAGCCTGTGGCTTGTTTTCTCCCATAAACAATAGCTTCTGGCGTTTTGGGAAGTATCTGTCTTTGGCCAAAAGTTAGAGGCAGTTTTGTTTCATGGATCTCTTTGGCACAGTAATTAAAACTGAAAACATAATTTTGGCTGTCATACTGGCCCAAACCAGCAAATACTTCTCCAAACACGCAGTGAGACTTAGAGAGAAGCTGGCATGAACGGTTCAGGAGAGGGAACTCCAGTTGAAGGCAGTCCTGGAAGAGGGTGCATGTCAGATGGGAGACTACAGATTAGGAGATATGAACAGAAGCACCATGGAACGGCCTGGAAGGCACTGGATAAAAGGGTTCCCAGGTTCTGGTCAAGACTGATTGGGTTGGCAGTGGAAGGCACTGGATAAAAGAGTTCCCAGGTTCTGGTCAAGACTGATTGGGTTGGCAGTGGAAGGCACTGGATAAAAGAGTTCCCAGGTTCTGGTCAAGACTGATTGGGTTGGCAGTGGAAGGCACTGGATAAAAGGGTTCTCAGGTTCTGGTCAAGACTGATTGGGTTGGCAGTGGAAGGCACTGGATAAAAGGGTTCCCAGGTTCTGGTCAAGACTGATTGGGTTGGCAGTGGAAGGCACTGGATAAAAGAGTTCCCAGGTTCTGGTCAAGACTGATTGGGTTGGCAGTGGAAGGCACTGGATAAAAGGGTTCTCAGGTTCTGGTCAAGACTGATTGGGTTGGCAGTGGAAGGCACTGGATAAAAGGGTTCTCAGGTTCTGGTCAAGACTGATTGGGTTGGCAGTTACCTACCAACTCTTGCTTAAGCCAGAACTGGAAGGCTTTTGTTAACAGCAGAGGGTGCAGGTGATTATAATGGCTCAGATGGCAAGCAGTCTGTGTCCAAAGGACAAGGCTTAGTTCTCAGTTCAGACAGAGTTCTGTTTACCTGGCCTTTGGCTTTCTCTTTTCTGAAATTTCCTCTTCACTCTCAAGAAATCCTGGTTGTTCTGGGTTTTGTTTGTTTGTTTGTTTTATGCTTTTTGTTTTTCCATGACTCTACCCACAAGAAAGTCTCCTACCAAAGTTTAGTCTGCTGAATAAGACTGTGGCTACTCTCAAGGTCAGGCTATAGGAAGCAGGAAATTGATTCTGGGCTAGCTGCCTCACAAGTTATTACTTCTCTCCCAAATCCAGTCTGAGTTCTTCCCTCTGCAGAGGTTCAGGTTATTTGTGTTTTTGCATAGCACCCAAGTAACAACCTAGCCCTCAGGTGCTTCTTCAGGAACACTAAACCAAGCTTCCTGATTCCTCACCGAACAGTGGCACAGGACTCCTGGTCATTCCCACAGCTAGCCTGGTTCTGGGGGCATGAGAGGATCCAGATGAAGCCCTCTGAGCTTCTTTCCACACTCAGGACAGATGTGCCCCTGCCCAGCAGCAGGAGACAAGAAGCATGCCTTTAAGAGGAGAGACAGAGCTCAGAACCACAGGCCTTTGTGTTTCCAAGGTCACAAGAGTGAGCCGATTTCAGCAAAGTAAATAACATCCCTGTAGAAAAGTCATGGATTGTTCTAGACTTTCAGTTGGAGTTCGTGCAGACCATCTTGACAGAATTGATATAGATGGTCCATGAAGCCTGAGAATTGCTCTTCTTTGCTGAAGGAGATGGAGTGACAGCATCAGATCTGGTCCTTGTTTCAGACACTTACTAATGGGTCTCTTTCCCAGAGATTTGTTGGGGACCCACTCCGGACAGCTGTGTCTTGAACTTTGTGTGACCTTCCTTGCTTTATCAAACCTTACAAAGGCAGGAAGTTCCTGGCCTAACCTCGGGCTGTACAACTACCTGGAGTACGTGCTAATCAGCCAGCTGCAGGGGCCTGGGACCAAAGTGACTTCACCCTCCCTTAGAAATTTTCCATCCTTGCTTCCCCTGCTTCCCCTCCCTGCCTGAAGCCCTGTTTATAAGCCTCAATACCCAGTCAATAAACGAGACCTCGACGCGTCTCAGACTGACTCTGTCTTTCTTTATGCGCCTGGTCTCCTTTCCCTCTCCCCCCTTTGGTTTACAGGTGGACCCTCCTCGAGACCTTCGAATAACCTGGCCCGCGGGACGGGTCAAGTGGCGCCCACACGTGGGGCTCGAGGCACGGCGACCCACCCGACGACAGCCGAGATAGAGGTCCGGACAAAATTCGCGGAGAGGCGCCCGGACAGCATCACTCGTGCACCGCGGGCGACCTTGAGGTAAGACTTGTCATCCCATAACCATGGGCAAGGTTCCCTCTAAAGAAGCTCTCTTCATAAAGGAAATGAAGGACAGTCTTAGGGAGAGGGGAATAAGAGTAAAAAAGAAAGACTTAATAAAATTTTTTTGTTTCGTGGAGGAGAAATGTCCTTGGTTGGTCATCAGTGGCCCGGGCATCCATCCCCTGACATGGAACAAAGTTGGAAAGGACATCAATAACATGCTTAAAGATGGGGAAAACATCCCGACACATTTTTTAGTTTCTATGGAGTAATAAGAGATATCCTAAAAGATTCAGAAAAGGATGACAGGGTGTTACATTTACTGGCACTCGCAGAGGATCTATTAAATGATGTATCCTATCCAGAAGAAAAAAAGGGTGAAATAGCTTCAAATAAGGCAGGTCAAGAGAATAAGGAAATTAGCGCTGTAGCCAACACGGACAGACAGGGCAGAACCAATGGCAAAGGTGAAAGTAAAAATGGTCTCGTCAATGAGGCAAAAGGGGAGGCTGGCTCCCGTACTCCTTCTTTAATAGACGAGCCCGTGTTAGAGAAGGACTTAGACCCCCCTTTAATCAGACCTCCTCCCCCAGTTAGGTCTCTGTATCCTGTTATCCACAGAGATAGGGGTGATGATTGGCTGGACCCCACCTCGGAGGCCGGCTTAGAGGAGGAGGCAGCCCACTATGACAGGGAGAAATATGATCCACCTAGGTCTCAGGCTCCAACGACCCTTGCGAGGCGCCTCCCGGCTGCCGGGAGACCAAATGTTTTATGATGGTACTTCCCGCCCCCCTATGCTCCTTCCCCACCGGAATTTGCACCTTCTGCCCCGTTAGGCTCCCCTTCCCTATTACCCGGGCTCCAGGATTTGCTTGCCACTAAAGAATCCCTCTTAGGCCAAATCGATAGCCTGAAGGAGGTCCTCTCATTAAAAAAGGAACTTAAGGAACTCACCCAGCAGATCCAAACCTTGCAGGCCGATCTCACTAAAATATCCTTAACCCCTAAAATAGGCGCAAAGAAACAGAGCATACAAAGGCGGGCGCCCGCAGTGTCCCTCTCCTTCCCTGTGATGACCCGCTCGGCTGATCGGCCTCGTGAAACAGGGGAGATAGAACAGACAGAAGGAATGGAGGAAGCAGAGGGGTAGCCAGACTCATCCCAAGACCATGGGGGTGGGGACATGGAAGAGGATGTGGCCTCAGGTTCTGAGGAGGAAGTCGAGGGTCCCCTGGACGAACCTGCTGGCGGGGAGGAACCAGGGAACGAACCAGGGGAACGCAATGGCTGCGGCTCTCAGGGCTCTCATATTTTTAAAAAATTAAAGCTTAAACATTTGAAGGATCTGCATTCGGCTGTTAAAAATTACGGTATTAATGCCCCGTTTACAATTTCTGTCCTGGAAGGACTTGGGCAAGGAGGCAGTCTCCTCCCCCATGAATGGAATAAAATTGTCCAATCAGTCTTGACTCGCAGTCAGTTTTTGACCTGGAAGGCTGAATTTATAGACAGAGCCGAAACACAGGCTGCTTTAAACAAACGAAGCCCCGAAGATGGCTTCCTGGTCCGTAGATAAATTGACAGGGCGAGGCAATTTTGCCGCGGAAAATAAACAAAGGCGTTTGCCAGCGGGACTCTTGGCACAAACCTCCCAGGCAGCCCTAGCGGCCTGGAGGGCCATCCCCTCCATGGGGTCGGCCAGCACTTCACTGTCGAAGATAATACAGGAAGCCAATGAGCCTTACGCTCAATTTGTGGCCAGATTACTAGAGGCCGCTGAGTAGATCTTGGGGGAGGATGGTGCCGAAAACATTATGGTCAAACAACTGGCCTTGGAAAATGCCAATGCAGCCTGCAGGGCCGCCTTAAGAGGC
Organism: Peromyscus eremicus; assembly: GCF_949786415.1. Classification (NCBI taxonomy): domain Eukaryota; kingdom Metazoa; phylum Chordata; class Mammalia; order Rodentia; family Cricetidae; genus Peromyscus; species Peromyscus eremicus. The sequence continues at coordinate 1,584,442 of NC_081429.1, read as the reverse complement.
AAAACTAAAACAATGGATCTTAATGGTATGATCAAGCTGTGCAGTGAAGTAGACTCCTTTGAGCACAAGATTTTAAAGTCTATTAGTCTTGCCATAGGTGCAGTTCTTCAGCCCATGGCTGGCAGATCAGGGGGAGCTAGAAATTGTTTTAGATGTGGAGCTCCAGGGCACTTCGCTCGTAATTGTCCCACTGGCTCCAATCCTGGGACTCCTTCCCCCAGCCCTGATCCCCGCGATCCAGTTCCAGGATTATGCCCCCGGTGCAAGCAGGGACGACACTGGGCAAGAGACTGTCGCTCCAGATATGATAGTGCTGGCCAACCCTTGACTGCGGTCCCGGGAAACGGGCTGAGGGCCCCGGTCCGCAGCGGTCATCCCCGCTCCAGTCAGGGACCAACAACTCGTTTACCAGCCGTCAGCAACAGGGGACTACACGTCCCCAGGGCAGTCTAGCCCACCTTGCTCAAGCCTATCTAGAGCCACCCCAGGCAGCGCAGGACTGGACCTCTGTTCCTCCGCCACCCGGATTGTAACTCCAGAGGAAGGAACAGTAGTGATAGAAACCGGGGTTTTTGGTCCTCCCCCACCCGGCATGTTCTTCCTTGTTATCGGCCGAGCTTCCAGTTCGATACAGGGGCTCACAATCACCCCATCCATAGTCGATGGTGACTACCATGGAGAAATAAAATTCCTGGCTTCAGCCTCTCGAGGCCCAGTCACTATCCCCATGGGTCAACGAATAGCTCAGGCCCTACCACTCCCATTAACCGGGAAATTTCAATATAAAAATTACCCATGGCTCCTCCCATCCTGGCTCCTCTGATGTATTCTGGGTGCAGCAACTGACTGAAAGCCGACCCACTATAAAACTTTTGTTAGATGGGAAACCCTTCCTTGGCCTTCTGGATAGTGGTGCTGATGCTACTGTCATCTCGAGAGGACACTGGCCCGCCGCGTGGCCTTTGGAGCCCACAGCCACCCATTTGAAAGGGATAGGACAGACACAAAATACCCTTCAAAGTTCAAAAATGTTACAATGGAAGGATCCTGAGGGGAATTCAGGGACCGTGAAACCTTTTGTAGTTGAGGGACTGCCAGTCAATCTGTGGGGCCGTGACATTATGACTCAGATGGGGGTCATCATCATGAGTCCCAATGACAAAGTGACCCAAATGATGTTAAAAACAGGCTTCTTACCAGGAAAAGGTCTGGGGAGGCGTGAGCAAGGACCCACGCAACCTATTATGGCCAAGCCAAAATTGGATAGGGGAGGACTAGGCGCGGGGTCTACGGACCTTTTTTCCTGAAGACCACTGCTCTCCCTGCACACCACGCCGACAAAATAACATGGAAGTCAGATGACCCGGTGTGGATAGACCAGTGGTCCTTGCCTCAAGAGAAGGTCCAGGTTGCCCTTCAGTTAGTGCAGGAACAGTTAGACCAAGAGCACCTCGAACCCTCCACCTCCCCATGGAATATTCCTATCTTTGTCATTAAAAAAAGGACTGGTAAATGGAGATTATTACAGGATCTTAGAGAAGTTAACAAAACCATGATGCCCATGGGGGCGCTGCAACCAGGGCTACCCTCGCCTGTCGCCATCCCCAGAGGGTACGCCAAAATAGTTATTGATATTAAAGATTGCTTTTTTTTCTATTCCCCTTCATACTGCTGATTGTAAAAGATTTGCCTTTTCTATTCCTATTACTAATCAGATTGGACCAAATCCACGCTTCCAGTGGAAGGTTCTGCCCCAAGGAATGGCCAATTCACCCACTCTTTGTCAGAAATATGTGGCCCAGTCCATTGACCCAATTAGAATACAGTTTCCTGAGGCCTATATTACCCACTACATGGATGATTTGTTGATTGCTGCTGAGACAGTGGAAAGGACACATCTAGTAGCGCAAAGCTTGGTACGGGCCTTACAAGATAGAGGGTTTCATATCGCCCCGAAAAAATTCAAACGCAATTTCCTTTTCTGTTCCTGGGGTTTGAACTTCACCCTGAGCTCCTCTATACTCAAAAGATTCAGATCAGAAGATACACCCTCTCTGCCTCAATGATTTTCAAAAGCTTTTGGGGGACATCCAATGGCTACGGCCTTACCTCAAAATGACAAAAGGGGTCATACGTCCTCTCGAAGATATCCTTAAAGGAGATCCCGGCCCCCTCTCTCCCCGACACCTCACTGCAGAAGCAGAAAGGGTACTTGATAAAGTAGAATTAGCCATCACCTGGCAACACATTGGGTTTTTCTCTCCTGCCTTACCCCTGCATTTAGTGATCTTCTCCACCGAGTTTGCCCCTACTGGTCTGCTGTGGCAAGAGTCTGTACCCTTGCTTTGGGTACACCTCCCGGTTGCTAAAAGGAAAGTCCTTCCTTTATATCCCCTGTTAGTGTGCCAACTGGTGATGCTGGGGATAAGAACCTCCACTAGATATTTTGGGAGGGAGCCTGATGTTACCATTATCCCATATAATAAAGAAAACCTGGAATGGCTGTCCACCTATCACCTGGAATGGGCTACGCTTGCTTGTTCCTATGCAGGAAAATTCGATACCCAGATGCCTAGTGATAAGTTATTACAGTATTTTTCCTTTACCCCTTTTCTTTTTCTTAAAAATACGAAGCTAAAGCCAATCTCCAATGCCTGCATGGTGTTTATAGATGGGTCAAAGAATGGCCAGGCTGCTTATGTCTATAACCAGCAAAAAAGAGTCATGAAAACACCCTTTAACTCGGCCCAATTGGTGGAGCTTTACGCCGCCCTGGCAGTGTTTGAAGCATTTGAGGCACGTCCCCTTAACTTATATTCGGACAGCCGATATGTGGTGGGAGCTTTGCAAGTTTTAGAAATGGTGCCGGTGATCCAGCCCCACACTCCAACCTTCAAAATGTTTTCAAAGATACAAAAGCTGATCCGTCAGAGGTCGCTCCTTTTTTTTTATTGGCCACATTTGTGCCCACACTGGCCTGCCCGGACCCCTAGCACTGGGGAACGAACTTGTGGACGCCGCTACACAGGCCCCCCTGATTTTGCTTCTAGAACAAGACCAGATGGCGGCCGCCCGCGAGGCCCACCGATTACACCACCTTAATGCCTAGACCTTTAGACAAAGGTACTCACTCACTAGAGAACAGGCTAGGGAAATTGTCAAAAGCTGTAAAAATTGCCTGATATTTTTGCCCGAGCCCCATTATGGGGTAAATCCTAGGGGGCTTGTTCCAGGACAGATTTGGCAGATGGATGTCACCCATGTCACTTCCTTTGGAAAATTAAAATATGTACATGTCACCATCGATACTTTCAGCGGGCTTATCAGCGCCTCCGCTCACAGCGGGGAGGCCGCTAAGGATGTCATCAATCATATGCTACATGTCTTCACTGTGCTGGGACAGCCAAATGCATAAAAACTGATAATGGCCCGGGGTACACCAGCAACAGGTTTAAACAATTCTGCTTGCAATTAGGGATAAAGCATGTCACTGGAATACCCTATAATCTGCAGGGACAAGGCATTGTGGAACGGGCTCGCCAAACCCTAAAAAATACCATTAATAAACTCAGCTCACAGGAAACCTTGTTCCCTATCAAGGGAAACCAAAAGACGTTACTTGCCCATGCCCTCTTTGTGTTAAACTTCTTAACTTTGGATGGCTTAGGAAAGTCTGCAGCCGAACGGCACTGGCACCCAGAGACCAGCCAGGGATACGCCCAGGTCCTTTGGAAAGATCCCATCACTGGAAAATGGGGCGGCCCGGACCCAGTATTAATCTGGGGAAAAGGGTCTGCATGCATCTATGACTCCAAGGAAAATGGGGCCCGCTGGTTACCAGCAAGGTTAATTAAACCCTACTCTGCAGGAAATGCCCCACAGCAGTAAATAATAATTTTGGGTCCAGGGATTAGCCCTGAGACATGGATTCTTTCTTTTGCAGGTGCCCCCGCGGCCCGAGGAAGGAAAAGAACCATGAGTGCCCTCATCGCTCTTCCGGTGCGTCCCGGTATCTGGAAAATACATCTCTATGCTATTCCTTTTCTTTTAATTTTGCCTGCCATCTCTATGGCACGGGCCAGTCCCCACACTATTAAGAAACTCACTTGGCAGGTCATCTCACAAACTGGGGAAACGGTCTGGCAGACGGCTGCCAATCATGCCCCCTTTTCATGGTGGCCATCTCTTACCCCCGATTTCTGCCAGCTGGCTGCAGGGCTCGACTCTTGGGATATCCCCACCATAGAGTTGGGTGCCCTAAACGGGACCAAGATAAATAATTATTCTAACTGCATAACCTTCCCTGGATCCAACAAGGGCCCCATTACTTGGACGAGCCCTTGTGGAACTTTCCATGGTACAAATCCTGCCACCATGACCGCCCCCGGGTGTGTTAGCCCCACCGCTCGGTGCAGGTTGGCCCAATCCGATTTTTACGTTTGCCCCAAAGACGGCAGAAGTCGGGCCGTGGCGGCCAGATGCGGAGGTTATGAGGAATTCTTTTGCGCTCAATGGGGCTGTGAGACCACCGGTGCAGCTTACTGGCACCCGTCCTCCTCCTGGGACCTTATTACAGTCACCAGGGGCTACTTAAAGCCCTCTGGCCGCCCCTGCTATTCTTCAGCGATGTGGAAGCCCCAGGCCCCTGGGTTGTCGCTGCCCCTCAATATCACCTTTACCGCACAGGGCAAGTCCAGTATGGGCTGGACTTCAGGAAAGACATGGGGACTTAGATGGCATCTTGATGGCAAGGATAAAGGAGTCAGCTTTAAGATACTACTGAAAATTAAACCCGTTAGTGCTGTCTCCATTGGACCCAATCCGGTCCTCCCTGATTCTCAAAGCAAAATCCTGGCCCTAGCCAAAGGAGCGATCACACCAGGACCCACACCTGGTAGCACTTCCACCCCCTCCCTGCATAGTACTTCCCCCGTCGTTCTGCAAAGCACAGGCAACAGGTTATTCAGGTTAGTACAGGGAGCTTATATGGCCCTAAATGCCACAAGCCCAGATAAGACCTTGGACTGCTGGCTTTGCCTTACCTCCAGCCCTCCTTACTATGAGGGAATCGCCTTCCAGTCTGCTGCCAGCAACCTCACTTCCCCGAGCAGTAGGTGTCAGACTAAGCCTCATAGACTGACACTCCCTGAGGTTTCTGGACAAGGTTCCTGTTTGGGCAAAGTCCCACCGACCCATAGGCATCTCTGTAACGAAACCTCGACACCCTATAAAGGAGGATATCATCATGAGGCACCCAATGGGTCCTACTGGGCCTGCAACACCGGGTTAACCCCCTGTGTGTCTGCTCAGATATTTAATGGTTCCCATGAATTCTGTGTACTGGTTCAGTTGTGGCCTCGTGTCACCTATCATGAAGAAAGCTCGGTTATGGAATTCTTCGAGCAAAGGAGTAGATACACTCGAGAACCTGTGTCATTGACCATAGCCCTCTTGTTGGGTGTTGGAGGCATTGCTGCGGGAATTGGTACAGGGACCACCGCCCTTGTACAAAATAATCACTTGATGCAGTTACAGATGGCCATGACTACCGATCTGGAGGCAATAGAAAGATCTATTTCTGCCCTTGAGAAGTCACTTTCCTCACTACCAGAAGTAGTGCTGCAAAATAGAAGGGGCCTGGATCTGTTGTTCCTGAGGGAAGGGGGCCTATGTGCCGCCTTGAAGGAAGAATGCTGCTTTTATGCTGACCATACTGGTATTGTCAGGGAATCGATGGAAAAATTAAGGGAAAGGCTGGCTCGAAGAAAAAGGGAGTTTGAAGATCAGCACGGGCGGTTTGAAAATTGGCTGCAAGGGTCCCCCTGGCTCTCCACCTTGCTACCTACCATTCTAGCCCCCTTAATTGTTTTTCTCCTTCTCATTACCTTTGGTCCCTGGGCCTTTCAGCGGTTGACTCGGTTTATCAAAAATCAGATTGATTCGGCCTTACCACGACACGTCTCGATTCATTATCACAGAGTAGATTCAGAGGAGGCCGGCCAGGAGCCCCATCAAGGACTCAGATTCAGTGTCCTAAGGCCCTAATGTCCCCCCGTCCTGCTAGAGGGTACTCAATGACGGGAATAGTACAGGGCCCACGCCGGAGACAACAGCGTACAGAGGTCGTCCAGACCGGCTCAATATGACACGCTGTCGAGCGCCCCCTGTATAGCCTAAGACAGGGGCTCTCTCGGACCCTAGCCACCCCGATCACATGGACTTGGTCCATTTTTGAGAAAAGAGGGGGAACTGTTGGGGACCGCTTCCGGACAGCTGTGTCTTGAACTTTGTGTGACCTTCCTTGCTTTATCAAACCTTACAAAGGCAGGAAGTTCCTGGCCTAACCTCGGGCTGTACAACTTCCTGGAGTATGTGCTAATCAGCCAGCTGCAGGGGCCTGGGACCAAAGCGACTTCACCCTCCCTTAGGAATTTTCCATCCTTGCTTCCCCTGCTCCCCCTCCCTGCCTGAAGCCCTGCTTATAAGCCTCAATACCCAGTCAATAAACGAGACCTCAACGTGACTCAGACTGACTCTGTCTTTCTTTATGCGCCTGGTCTCCTTTCCCTCTCCCCCCTTTGGTTTATAGGTGGACCCTCCTCGAGACCCTCGAATAACCTGGCCCGCGGGACGGGTCAGGGATTCAGGCCAGAGCCTTCCCTCTGCCTCCTGCTGTATATCCCTGAGCACATAACTGGGTAAGAGATGGCAGTTTACCAAGCAGACTAGAGAGCTTGACCTAATAGTTCTTGGACTCCAGGGTATTGGGAAGCCTCACAGGGCCATCCCCACAGCTGTGTTCCATGGGAAAAATTAGGTGAGCAGTTGACAACTTTCCTAATGCTGTGACCCTTTAATACAGTTCCTTGTATTGTGGTGACCATGAACTGTAACATTATTTTGTTGCTACTTCATAGATGTAATTTTACTACTGTTATGAAATTGTAATGTAAAATGTCTGATATGCAGGATATCTGCTATGTGACTCCTGTGAAAGGGTGGCTTGACCACAGGGAAAGGGGATGTGACCCACAGGTTGAGAACCAGTGAATTGCAGAATCCCACCTCCTCTGTTCCTGCATAGGTACTGCCCAGTGCAGTGAATACTGAGGGGTGATAATGGGAAATTCAGGCTGAGAATCATACCTGGGAGTCCTTGATCTCTCAGCTCAGGACAGGCAGGCCCTCTAGGAGCTTCAAGGACCTCACAATCAGCAGAGTAAGAGCAGAGCTGGGTTCTGCAACCTTGCTGTAAACACCTGCACCCTGAATTTGGGAAGGATGACTGACAGCTTTAGTCTCCTTCATTGCTGTTGACTGTCCAGTAGGGTGGAGTAGCCATCTTCCCTTCTAGAACAATGACCAACTTAGCCTTTGCCTCCACAGCACAGGGCAATGGAAACATGATTCTGTTCCAGCAGACTTAAAGAGCTTAGCTGCTGCACACTCTTCACCCTTCAGACTGGCTTAAGTTGTCCCATCACTTCACTGGGCAGCAGTGGTCTACCCTGGATGTTCCTCAGGTTGGTTCCATCCTATCCAGCCTTGCATCTGCATTTCCTAGTGGTACCTTTGGGTGAACAACCTGTGCTTTGGTGTATGTGTAAGGGGTCATTAGCTGACACATTTGAGCAGTCCCAGCTAATTCTACTGTCTTTTGTGTATTGGGGGGAGAGTTCCTGGTGTGCTTGCAGGACAGAAGAGGACATCAGATCTCATTACAGATGGTTGTGAGCCACCATGTGGGTGCTGGAAATTGAACAAAGGATCTCCGGAAGAACAGCCAGTTCTCTCAACCTATGAGCCCAAGGTTTATCTCTTAACACCTGGAATACCTATGACTTAGCAAGGTACTCAAAATATACAGAATTCTTGCTCATCAGATTCAAAGAAAACATGGCTACCATACAGAGGACTGTAATAATCTGGCAGAATACAGACAGGCTGTGTGTGTGTGTGTGTGTGTGTGTGTGTGTGTGTGTGTGTGTGTGTTTGAGACATTTGCTATGTAGACCAGGCTGGCTTGACCTCACAGGGATCTACCTGCCTCTTCCTCCTGGGTGTTGGAATTAAAGGCATGCACTTTTAGGCCTTGTAGACAGGCTGTATTTCAACAGAAATGAGGAGAATTCACTTTGCACTAAGGTAGGACTATACATGTACACTGTTGTCCAATCCATGCAGCAGTCTATTCTCTTTAACCTACAACTTTCTGGTAGATTTTACATATTAAAGGCTGCATAACCATTACCAGGGGCTATAATAAAGATACATGTCTGGAGAGATGGCTTAGAAGTTGAGAACACTGACTGATCTACAAGGGACCAGGTTTGATGCTTAGCACCCACACAACGACATAGCAGTTCACAGCTACTTCCAATCCAGTTCTAGAATCCAACACCCTCATTTGGCTTCCTCAGGCACCAGGCACAAATGTGGTGCACAGGCATATACAAAGGCAAAACACCCACACATACAAAGCAAACAAATGTCAATCACATCTGATACAGCTACAATCAGGGCTTCTCCTTGTTGGTTAGCTTTTGCAGACTGTGGACTGCAGAACAGAATGGAGTTGCAGCAGGGATAATAAATACTATTTCCTTCCCGTATTTGCAAGGAGCACTACATTCCCTGGACTATGCTGGGATACTGCTTTCCACAGTATGTCCCCTGATAAACTTCAGTGACCACCATACACCTTCTGCTTCATCTTTTGGAGACAGTCTCTGGCATTTCATAGTTGAAGAAGCCATCTCAATTAACTGCTGTATCTACCCTGATCATATGTCTAGGAACCAGGGAAATGGTTGCTGGGTGGCTCTGGAGATCCGGTGGACTCATTGTGACAGGGACATTACCTGACCTCCTCATAGCCTCCTCTCTCAGGAGATAGTGAGGGAGCCTTGGGTTCCCAAATATCAGCATCAGCTCAGATGCTGTGCCCAACATCCTCTGAAAGAGCCATATGTTCCTTTCCCGGGCAGGAAACAATGTGAACAGATGTCCTGAGATTCCTTTGAGGGAAGAACTGTGAGCCACTGTATATACACGGACAAGGTTCCTTCTATTGAGAAAACAGGTCTCATTCATTTGATGGGCTCTGAGACCCATTTAGAACTGTCTGAAGTTGGAAACTGTGGGAAGGATCTAGACTTTACATTGGGATAGTGGACTTGCACCATGTGCCCATCTGTTTCCCCCTCTTTGATGATATATATGGAAAGTAGCCTACAGGCTGCCCCACTGTCCTGACTGTAGGAATATCCTATTAGCTTTCTCCACAGACACCTACAGACAGGGTCTCCAGCTGTCTCTCTAAGGAAATTACTTTATCTGACTCCAATAGCTATGCACTTCCACCTGGTCTGTTATTCTGGGACCTAATGTTTCCTTTGCTACTGTGGAAGTCAGGGCTGTGACATGGTCCTACCATTATTCCATTCTACAGACAGCAGCACTGATGGGCTGCTCCACGATGCTCAGGGCCACAGCAGTGTGTTCCTGGTCACCTCATGAAGTTCATGCCTCTGAGTGGCCCTGAGAAGCACAGTCATTTCTAGTACTAGAGTGAAGCTATCTCACCATTACAATTAGGTTTGTACCCCTTAGTCTGCTGTCATGGTTCCAGCCGCTTACTTCCACTTCATTAATATGCTCTAAAGCTATGCTGAACCTGCAGGGGCCACCAGGAGACAGCCTAGAATCACTACCCTCGGCCATCACCAGGTTGATTAGGTTGTACAGCACAGAGGAACATTTAAGTATTAATAACTCTGTTTGACAGTTTAGTATTTCAGCTTTCTTTATTTGGTCCACCCCAAACACAACCTTCTTGCTGAGCTTGCCATTCCTTTGGTGGGTAGCCCCTCCCTCACACCTTCCAGCCCCACCCAGGGCTTGTCCACTTGAGCCATCCTGGAAGGCCTCACATAGTCTCCATTCAAGCAAGACAGGGGAGAGTGGTGCCTCTTCCTTCCAAGACACAGCAAAGGGATTCTTTCATAGGCAAGTAGGTTCAGGGGAAACAAGTTCAAAGCCCCCACGCATATCTATTTCAATGCCCCTGTCAGGACCCTGAATTTGGCAAGAGACTTCCTGAACTTAGAATCCAGCCTTTGCTGGAGTTCTGTCTTTCTGACTGTAAGGACCTGGAACATGCCTTTGCTGCTGTCTGAAAATACAGCTGCAGGATTGGGCGTCTCTTTCCTTACACTTGGGATTCTACAGCTAAGCCTGCCAGTAACTTCTATCAACCTATTAGCACCAAGTACCAACAGCCAGCAAATCCCAGCATTCTTAGGTTGCCTTGTTTCCATCCACTAGTGAATATGCCACTTTGCCTGTAGCTCACACGGTCGTTAGTGCCTTTCTACAGGCTAAAATTGGGTCCGTGTGCTGGTATAGCACCTGAGGGCCTATTGATATCCCACCAATCACCTTTTGGTTGGACAATGACCCAACTCTAGAATCCCACCCTGAGGCTTTGTTTCTAGGACCATCATCTTGTAGGAGCATCATCTTCTAGAACCATCATCTAGGATGAGTCTCCTAGAGAAAGATCCAGAGATGGGGCCTTTTTATGAGTCTTGTTTGGTGAGTTGTTTGCTCTTGAATCAAGTTCTTACTTTAAAACCCAGAGTAGCTTAAACTCACTATATAGCCCAGGCTGGCATCACACTTACAGCTATCCTCCTGCCTCAGCCTTCCAAGGGCTGGGATTACAGGAGTGTGTCACCATGTGAGTTAGAGTCTTAGAAGCTTGTAGTTTATTATAAAGTGCTCTCAGGAGTAGGGACAAGGGAAGCAAAATGTGTGTGTGTGTGTGTGTGTGTGTGTGTGTGTGTGTGTGTGTGTGAAAGAGAGAGAGAGAGAGAGAGAGAGAGAGAGAGAGAGAGAGAGAGAGAGAGAGAGAGAGAGAGCTAAATCAGTTGGACTTGGGGAGCAGAGAACAGCAATTTATTACACCCTTGGTTCCAGCTGGAGGCAGGGGGATGGACCTCAAGGCCAGGAGGTGTGACTCCCAGCTGCAGCTGTCTGCATGGGACCCAGAGAATCCTCTGTGGATGACAGAGTCGGTAGAGAGCACTCACTGCTGTGGGTGGGAAGACCTGGCCAGAAAACAACAAGGTGCCAGGACACCAGCAGCATCCGGGACATCAGTCAACTGTTTTCATTTGTGTCCTGAACAGCAAACACTTCCTTGAAAGTCTTCTCAAACTCAGACTCCAGTCTAAGTCCCATTTGGCCAAAGTTAAGTTCCTAGAAAACATATATCCAAAAGGAGGAATGATGGTGATCATTATCAATGAGAGAAGCATCTCCTCCTTCTCAGCACTTCTACCCTCTGATGGAATCTGTTCATCCCTGGTCCAATCACATGTAAGGAAACTTAGACTTTGGTATTTCTGAGAATCGTGCCTGTTTAAGGTAAGAAGCAGAAACTTCTCAGCTGGGAGATGACTCAGTGGGTCAATGTTTGTCACACAAGTGTGAGGACCTGAGTTCAGGTCCCCAAACCCATGCAAAGCTGCACATGGTAGCACACATCTGTAATCCCAGCACTCCACGGTGGTGACCAACAGGTTGCCTTGTCTCAAAAATGGTGAAATGTGAAGAACACCCATGGTTGCCGTCTAACTTGAACCTCATGTGTACTATGACACACATGCTTCTGCATCCACATGAACATGCACATACTTATGTATACTATGGCATACAGGCATTTGTTTTCACACATGAACATAGGCACACTCATCTGTACTATGACACACATGCTTCTTAATTCACACATGAACATTCACACATTCAAGTATACATACACACACACAAATATTTAAGCTAAGAGCTGGAGAGATGGCTCAGTGGTTAAGAGTATGTACTGTTCTTGCAGAAGACCTAAGTTCAATTCCCAGCATTCATGGCAAGTAGCTGTAACATCAGCTTTGGGGGAATCTAACGCCTTTGGCCTCTACAGGCACCTATAGTCACAAGTACATACCCTGTGCCTTCACACACAAACACACACACACACACACACACACACACACACTTTTTTTTCTAGATAGATTTTGCCATGTAGTACTTCCTGACACTTGTTCTGTGGACCAGGATGGTCTCAGATTCCAAGATCTGCCTTTCTCTGTGTGCTAGGATTAAAATATTGTGCTACTATGCCCAGATTAAACATAGACATATTATAAAAAATTAATTAGTAGAAATAAATTCTCATGTGTGTTTAGAAAGGATGGCTAAACTTTCCTCTGTGTGCTCTGTAGACAGGGAATGAAATGAGCTATGAGCTCTGGGATGCTGAGGACCTTTATCATGTCTAGACACTTGATAGATCTTAAACTGAAAAGCAAAGCAAAACAAAACACCTCTCTTCCAGGATTCTGGTTTTTCTTTTTGGTTTTTTGGTTTTGTTTGTTTGTATGTTTGTTTGAGATAGGGTCTAATACTGTAGAAAAGGAAGGATGTGAACACAAGACAATCCTCCTACCTCGGCCTTTTGAGGGCTGTGATCACAAGCATACACCACTGGGTCTGGCATCTCAGACTTCTTGCTTATGCAACTTTAATAAAGGAAGATGTGGGAAACTAGAGTTTCCACATACTAGAAACTGAGGGAAGAGTAACCCGGTGGAAAGAAGATGAGATGCAGGCAGAGAGGAATGCTGACCTTGAACGTGGTCCTGTGATTGTGGAAGATGAGCCTCATGTCTTGCACAAACTCTTCCACGTGAGAGTAACCTCTCTTTCTCAGCTTTTGCTTGATGATGTCCAACCACATAGCTTTCTGCACACCCTCAGATGTTTCCCTAAACTGGAGACAGAAACAGCAATGGGAGAGGGACTGGTATGGCTCAGCATTTACCTTCCACAGGGCCACAGAAAGTCCACAGAAACAACAGAGCCTGTGGACCTGGGGGATTGTGAACCCAATCTCACATGTGCCCCTCTAAGTCACACGACATCATGGCAGCCAGTAATGGGGGGTTCAACCACCAATACTTACATAACAATAATATGGCATCTTGGAAAAAAAGGAGCTCTCAGAACAGCAGTAGACTTTCAAGAGGACAAACTCACACTTCTGCAAGAAAAGGAGACTCAGTCAAAGTGACTTATTAAGACAGAGTCCATACACATGCCCAGGAGGAAGGCACCACTCAAACCCACATTCTGGAAGTTTCTCCAACATTAGTGTATCTTGGTTACAGACTTAGAATGGCTGAGTTAGTTCTTATGTCAATGGTTTATGCTGTGGTAGCAGCATGATGGAGTGTGTCTTGGAGGAGCAGGCTCCCTTTGGTGCTAGTCTTCTGACTACAAACCTGTTTGTGCTCTTCCAGGGGAAAGGAGAAAGTGTGGGGTTCACAGGGACTCACCAACTGTTCCTGGGGCACCATGCATCTCTGCAGTACCTCAGATTCTGGATGACTCTGTTGGCTTCCTAAGGACTGCATCCTACAGAAGATGCAGCTCCATGGTGTTCTGAAAGGTTAGACGCGAAGTGAGCAGCAGACAAGCCTTGAAAGCAGCCACAGTTCTATGCCTGCCACTGTGCTTTCAGAAATGGCTGACGGTCTCATCTGGGGGAGAGGTTCCCAGGCTCTGAGGGACCCCCTGTGGGATCTTAAGCTGCCAGTGCTCCATCAGGGTTGTGGCAGGAGCCAGTTCTTGGGAAAAGTGGGACTTATGGTGAATGCAGGGATCTACATTTTCCAACAGAGGTTTCTGGGAGCACAGAGAGGCCAGACTATCAGGTCTGTAAAATGGATTCCACAAATTCTGGGAACCTTGGACCTCGATTGGTCCATGACAACCTGGTGAAATGTAGGAAAGAGTCATGTTTCCTTCTTTCATGAATAAGTACAAAAGAGAAAAACTTGGCATATTCCACTCTTAATCTTTTGACAAGAAGTTCTGGTAAACAACTTTGAAGAAAAGGCAGTAGCAATGCATAGGTAAATGGCCCAGGCTCTGTATCAAGAGAGAAGCCTCCCCTAACATAGAGAACATTAAGCCCTTGCTGACAGCATTTTCCTGTTTGGTGTCTGTTATGAAGAACTCTTGCTCTTCCCCCATCAAGACACAAACTCACAATCTACAAGAGTTATGTCTGCAACAAGGAAAAGATGTCTAAGAGGAGACAGAGAAGGGACCACATCTCACTCACATCTCAGCCTCCACCGTTGGGATGTGACACTCCTCATGGAAGGCTCTGGAGCAAGTATCACAGCAGAAGAGCATCCCTCCATCCCGGCACACCTCACACTCATCTGAGTTCTGCATTTAGAGAGAAGAACATCTATATCACTGGGATTGAGACCCACCGAGCCACCACTGTGGCAATCCTCGACCTAGGGTCTTTCTATGAATCTGTAAGGACATGGATGCATCTTCCTGGGACAATAAGAAACATCATGGAATGTAAAATGCGTAACAAGACTTTCTGTTCTTCAGTGAAGTTTGAGAGAAGGGGGACATGAATCAGTCCCAAAACAATCTTCCTTGTCAACGAAAGATCCTGACAGAAAGACTAGCAAGAAAACACTATTTTACACAATCTGACCATTTTTCCTATGATGTAGATAAAATGAATTTCTGAAGTAAATATTAAGTCGATTTGCCTACCTAGCAATGATGATATTGACTCAAGAGATGATAATACTGGGAATTTAATTTGATGGAATAAACTAAGAGAATACTACATTCTGTAATGGAGCCATGAACAAGCCTTTGAAGAAAGAGTCTGCAGAGGAGATTTTAGACAGTGAGTTCTGTACCTAAAGAGCCTGTGGTGGGGCCTCTGAGAAGACAGGGTATGAGTTCAGATGACCAGCCAAGTAGGTACAAAGAAGGAAAGGACTCTGTGGCTGTTGGAATCTTGTAGAAGATTCCACATGACCAAAGAAAATGGGCATGTGAGGCATGGAGTCACCATCACTTAAAGACAAGGACTGTAGTCATGACAACCATTCAGGGATGGAGACTGGGATGGTTTTAATTGTAAACTTGATATAATCTAGAATCACCTGAGAAAAGAACTTCTGAGAATGTCTATTAGAGATCACGTTAATTTTAGTTAGACCCGCCCACAGTGGGTTCCTGGAGTGTGTGAGCGGAGAAAGTGCAGTGATCATGAACACACACAGGTTAGCTCATTGCTCTGTGCTCTTGATGGTGGATGTGATGTGACCCGTTGTTCCATGTTCCTACCACCTCGACTCCCCTGCAAGGATGAACGGGAACCTAGATCTGTGAGTTGGTTAAGCCCACCCTCTCTTAAGCTGCCTCTGCCAGGGTATTTTATCACAGTCACAGGAAAGGGAACTGAGACAGAGACCAAAACTCTGCCATCATTTTCTGGGAGCAGAAAAGAGAACTATGTTCTATGAAAGAGAAAAAACCCCCCAAGTCAACAGAGATTGGACTTCTTGCCAGGCCTAATACAGAGTGGCTTTAGTCAGTCAAATTCAGTTTTCATCTAGAGAAGTTCAGTTGACAGTGTGTGTGCCTTGTTGCTATAGAGTAAGGTCTATTTATTCAAATCAATAGGCTGTACAGAGCAATGATGAAGAGACCAGTAGATAGCCACTGTGTGGTACTCAAATCCACGTGTGCTTAAGGTGTAGAAGTGGCCTATGACTGGCCACTGCTCTGTGGGAAGAGTGGCATAACACCAAAAGTAAGGCTCATTGTTATATCCTGCCCGGATATCTAGAAAAGTTGGAAGGCTTAAGTGAGGTGCTCAGATTAAGGCATCCCACTTAGGAGATTAAGGCAGAAAAACTATGAGTTTGAAGACAGTTTGAAACCTCTGTACAAAAACAAACAGCTGAGGCCTAAAATGGTCTCTGAGTTCTTTGTACCACTCTGCTCCTGCAAGTGAAGCCCCCTGGCTAACAACCTCTATCATCCTTGACTGGCAGGTTTCAGTTTCTGTCCCCTACCAGAGAACTATTCTAACTGGTACCTCAAACCTCCCTCGGGATGTTGTGGAGGTTCCTATGATTAGTGTTAATACAGGAACCAGAAAGTATCTGAGTGACATGTGGACAGGAACACATGCATTCCTGGTGTCACTTTCAGAAAGAACAGTGACAGTTGGAGAACTGGATGGTGGCTCTATACCCATATAGAAAACTCCCAAGTCAGACGTGGTGGCACATTCCAGGAACCTCAGCAGTGGAAAGTCGAGACAGGAGGATCAGGAGTTCAAGGCCATCCTTGCCTACCTAGTGAGTTTGAGGTCATTTTGATCTCCATGAGACCCTGTCTCAAAAACATCATGGAAGGAAGAGAGGGAGGGAAAGTGGAAGGGATGGTGTGAAAGAAAAACTCCTATGTAGTCCTTGGGCTGTTGGCAAAATTCTTTCTTGTGACCATCTGAGGGACAAACATGGCACAGGCCTGAGGACTGGTCCATCACTGAGTGAGTGGTGGGAAGAAGGGAAGTAGGCAAGGTGACAGGGTCAATCACTCTGTGCCCTGTGCCATCTCTGCCTTCAGGAGAAGCCTGGCCTGTGGCATCATTCTTGGTGGTTTTGCTCTATCACCTCAACTGCTGGACCACTTTCCTTCCTGGATCCTTCCTCATCCTCACAAAGGATAGAATTCCTCAGGTTTCCATCCTTGGCCACAGTCTGTCCATATGATCAGAGTCATTCCCCAGCTGCAGGTTTCCCTTTGTGTCCTCAGCTTCAGGGCGTCTCATCTCTCCTCTGCAGCCCTACATTTCCTAATGCTCAGTGATGTCTCCTCTAGGACTCCCTCTGTGCACCTCACACTCATCCTGTTAAACTACAATGCATCTTCCTCCTGCACCCTGCTCTTTCGTTGTAGCTTCCATTTTATATAACGTGCTCCATGCACCACAAACCCAGGAGTCCATCTTGCTTCTATGCTCTCTCTCATTTCCCAAATCCATCTAACTCCTTGTCCTCTAAACACTAATTATTAAGCTTATTTAAAATTTTTCTTTGTTCTAGCAATATCTACCAAATACAGGGATACAGGGTGCAGAGGATGGACAGGGCCTTAAGTATTAGGATGGTTTGCTTATGCCTGCCCATCAGCCAAGCAGACCCAGGGCATACACCCTGTGATTTGCTCAGTGGTGATAGCTTGGGTCCTAAGCAGATGGGCCCCTGATGGCTCCCTTCAGACTGGGCCCAGTGAATTCATGAGGACCTACTTACTCTGCAGGCAACTTTTTGTAGGATGAGGAGAGGTCCAGACCTAGATTTACGCATGAAGCCTGGCCTGCTCCTTCTGAGTTCAGCTTGCACCTGGGATGCATGCTGGGGTGTTGTTATTTTTCCACACACTGCCTTTTACAGATGCTGTCTCCTCTCATATTTGCTCCTCACCCTTCATCCACAGCCAGCCATGCCCACTGCCACACCAGGCTCTGTCCCAGGGACCCTGGACATCTAGAGCTCTGTCTCACCCTCACCTTTAGGGCGAATGAGGACATGAGAACACACGGGGACACACATGGTAGGGTGCTTCTGGCCCAGACACCCAGACTGGCCCCTCCTCCAGGGTTGGTGACATATCTGGTAATGGTGGCTCATCACTCAAGGTGGCAGTGAGCCCCTTCAGGGCGGAGGTAACCATGGCACAGACAGTGCACCAAGGGGAAGAAAGGGCTTTTCTGGGGTTAGAGGTAGGAGCTGCTACTTATACAAAGGTCAGCTAGGGAACTGCACATATTTTGTGTTCTCTGTTGAAACAGGAAACTTGAGTGACGGTATTAAATATAAAACTTGATTTGTTATTTATTTAAAGAGTCAAATGATAGTTGTTTAAATTTGTTTTATCATCACCAGCATTTATCTTATTTTTAAGATATGTCTTACTTTAGGCCAGGCTGGCCTAGGAATCACTATATAGCCAAGGCTGGACTTGAACTCCTGAGCCTTGTGCTTTCTACATTCCGTGTGCTGGGATTCCAGCCATGTGCCATCTTGCCTAGATAAAATTTAATTATTGTGAGGCTTGTGGGTAGGAACATCTCAAGTGCTTGGCGTTCACACCCACACAAATTAGAGGCTAATGCAAAGGCAAAATCAAGGGAGACATTTTAGGCATATAAAGGCCACTTCCTCATCTCTCACTAAGGACTTTCTATCCTGATCAATCAAATGCTTTTCTCAGTCTCACTTTCACCTCAGTGTGTCGAACCACAGCCTTGTACACCTACAGGAGTTCCCAAAATCCACTGACAGAGGACATTCCCTCTTGAATTCTTTGATTGCTAAAGTGTTTCTCCTGGAATACCCTTTACCCCATACCTGTTTTTATGGACCTATGCATTCACTAGGAGAAACAGAGGTGTCATCAAACTATTATTTGTGCCATAACAAGTTTCCCTCACTGGCTTTACTTCCCAAGGAGTCTTGGTGAACTTATACAGGGAGGCAGGCCCAGTTTTCTAAAGACTAGCTTGAACAATTCTACCAGTCCTAGAACATTTAAGGCTCTCAGTCATTTTCTTTAAATTTGGCCACCCAGGATATATCAACTGTGACCATGAATACCCCACTGCAGTGTAGCTGAAGTGAGAACAAGGCTGCAGGTGGACCAATCACATTTGAGAACCCGTAAGGCTCAGAGTCCTGGAGTCTAAGTGATTTCCTAGAGAGGAAATCTATCCGCTTCTGTAGCTCTCCCAGAAAATAAATGAACTCAAGGCACCTAGGGATGCAGCTCTTCCTCCTGGTGGCCTCCCTCCTCTCTACTCAAAACTCAAAAGGTTGCCATGCAGGGTGCAATGTTAAGAGGCAACACTGGACTTCACATTGCTTTTGCAAAGCCATTGGAATGACTTGTCACTCTTCCTTCTGTGACCCAGGCATTCTCAGCTCTTAACCCCAGTCCAGGGCCGAGAGCTGGAGAGAAGCATGATCTGGTACACAATCACCCGAGGGGGGTGTCACTGTCCACTGTTCTAGAATCTCCCACTTCACACTATTTGTTATTCTTTAATGTAAACAGTGACTTTTACACAATCCTTGAGGTCCCTCAGGGCTATTGTTTCCATCATCTCTACAGTCCTTGGATGTTCTGATTATACAGATGAGTAAATATGGCTTTGCTTGGGAAAAGAGAATCTAGGTATCTCAAGGCAGATGTCAGCATACAGAAATAATGGTTCTGATGACCATACCAGAGGATCTGATACACACCAGTTATCACCAGAAAGCTTAAATGGTCCTGCATGGGCTGGGAAGCTGTCATGTGAAGTGACACGGAAGCTCCCAGAATCCATGGCTCTGAACAGGTGAAGAGGCCCTGAGAGACTTAGGAAAGTGGAAATGGATCTTGGCTTCTCTTTCTCTGGGAACTCTGTTCTTGCAAATAGAGACTCAAAATAAGAGAGAGACAAGTGCCCCTTGTTGCTATGGAGCATTGTACCCAGGAAGAAGGATGGTTGCCTGGACTGGACATTTCTAGCTCATTTGAGTGATCCAGGAAGAGGTACTCTTAGCATTTGGGGGAAGGTAGAGGCAATGGGCTTGAAAGTATCCATTGACCAGGTTACATGGTAGTTTCCTTCTAGGAAACTGAGTGGATGAAACATCCCAGTGGTTCAGAGTTCAAACCAGCCAGGCAATAATGCAAATGACAAATAATACACAGGCCTGAAGTTCAAAACCTCAGTGAGCCATGAAGTTCAGTGTCCAGCGATAAGTGACCCATTGAAGTCTATGTTGGTGGCTCTTTATCATCTCCAGCTCAAAGGGGTCAACACTGAAGGAAGACCAGCCTTACACACAGTACAGTAGCATGAGTAAAGACACAGGCTGAAAACAAGAAAAGAAAAAAGTAGAGGAAGGAGTGAGAGGTGACTTTAAGTACGACAACCCAACTGAGACATCACAATATAAAAAGTTTTGTGTGTAAAATCACATGAGAACTTACCTTTTTTTTCCTGCCATATATTCGTGGAGGACTGGGTAGAAAGTTTCCCTGCAAGATAGAAGGACACCAGTATGTAGTTGTCTGTATTTCAGTGGTGTGAGTCTGGTGTTTCCAACCTCCTTGCAGAAATGCTGCTTGGATCTTCTATGGACTATTCAGATCCAAGTTGTCTGACCCCATTTTCCCCTCATCACTTACAACTTAGAGACTCTGGCCTGTGGCAGCTGGAAATACCTCCTGACATCCCCCTTCCTGAGAATTTTCCCTCATTACTACTGATTCAACCATTACATGTTCTCTGCTCCCACCTGACACATTCAGCTTGACTTTCCATACCAGGACTATCCAGTCAACACATACTTGCTGCATGCGTCTAGGGTGTCACATACTCTGATGAATTTGAAGCACACAAAGACAGAAACCCTGGTTTGGTGGGATAGAGGAGAAAGCTCATGTGAGGAACATAGTCTGTCTGTCTGTCTGTGTGTGTGTGTGTGTGTGTGTGTGTGTGTGTGTGTGTGTGTGTATGTGTGTGTGTGTGTGTGTGTGTGTGTGTGTGTGTGTGTATGTATGTGTGTGTATAACCCTGGCCATCCTACTTGCAATGTAAACCAGGCTGGCCTCGAACTCAGAGATCCATCCATCTCAGCATCGGGACTACTTGGATTAAAGGCATGTGCCACAACCACCAGCACAGGGAACCAATCTCGAACAGTTTAAGAGGGGTCTCTGGGAGCTGAGGGGCCAGGACAGTAATGAAGGGGTGAGATATCTGAGCTAAGAATGACAGGATAAACACTGGCTAGCTGCATATGGAGATGAGGAAATCATATCTAGGGTAGTCTATTTCCAATAACATGGTAGATGTTTTCTAGTTAGTTTAGTTGTCAACTTGATATAACTAAGAAGAACAAAAGTCATTTGAAGAATTTTCTATTTCAGATAGCCTATAGGCATATTTGTGGGGGCATTTTATTGATTGTGAATTGATATAGAAAGTCAAAGTCCACTGTGGGTGGTGCCATCCCTATTAAGGTGGGCCTAGACTGAATAAGAAAGGCAGTTTAATATGAGCCAAGAAGCAAGCCAGTAAGCTCTGTTGTTCTGTGGTTTCTGTTTCAGTTCCTGCCTCCATAGTTCTGCCCTGAGTCCCTGCCTTGGTTCCCACCATAATGGACTGTAGCCTGTGAGCCAAATAAACCTTTTCCTTTTTGCTTTTGATCATAGTGTTTATCATAGTAACACAGCAAGCAAGGTAGAACCAGAGGTTGGGATTAGAATAGAGCTGATGTCTTCTTTAGTGTACTTGAAGCCCTGGGTTCAATCCCTGCTCACCAAATAATGGTGACAATGATGATGATCATATATTTCAACTGCCATTTTTACCTCAAGGACGTCACTGATTCCTTGCCCACATTTTGAACTGAGGTAATTAGGATGGCGTTAAGATCGTGCACAAACAACCTGAATCGATGGCTTGTGCCATACACCAGCTCACCCCCCTCTGTCCACACAACCGTCTTGGGTGCAGCTGCTTGCATGTCCCTCCTCTAGATTCCCTTTCACTCGTTTGACAGTCAACTCTTCCTTTGGCTTCAGTGCAGAAACATCTCTGCAAGAACCCCAGTCCTGAATGGCCATTCAGGAGGTTCCCTCCTCAGAGGTTCTGTATCTATCATTTGTCAACACCAGCAGGGTGTACCTCCCAGCAATGCCTCTCTCCTGAGTGACAGGAAAACCTCACTAGCATCAGGGCTTCCCTGTATCTCATACCTATTAGATATGTAAACAGTGCAAGAAGAAGCATTGACACCCTTCTCCGCCCGCACTGCAATACCTGGATCAGCGATTTCAGGGTCCAATTGTAGCAGCGCAGACTCAATTTCCAGTTCTTTGATCGTCCATGGCCTCCCAGGATTTCAAACTCAGGGGGTGTGTACCAGCCCCCATCCTCACTCTGTATGGACTTTACGGAGATCCCTGTAAGACCACAGTAGGCTGACTGTGAGCCTGCTTTGTCCCTAGTGCTCAGATTCATGGCCTCCCACCACACTGAGCTGGATCCACCCAAACTGTACTCAAAGTCAATAGCAGAAGAGTCTGGTCTCCTCTCTGGCTTCAGGAGTGCCAGCTCAGCCCTGGAGTTCCCTAAAGGGTTTGCTGAAGCTATGCACATTTCTTTGATTTTTGATGCCTGAAGAAAATGACAATCACCACCAACAGACACCTTTTAAAACCACTTCAGGGTTATTAGACAAGGACAAGCTAGTGACTGACTCCACAGGGTAAGTGGATTTCACCCTGATGTTGAGCTCTCGGGCTGGAGAACAGCCAGAGTCTCAGGAGGTCCCAGGCAAGGTGGAGGTGGAGTCCTCAGTTTAGAGCTGAGGCTGTAGGTGGTTTCTGCAAACTTGAGAGTTCTGTGACATCTTGTCTACCCAGTTTAATGAGACTATTGAACAGAAGCTTGTCCATTGCTGCAGTTGGAGGTAGGTACCATTTCAACACAAATGAAATAGTATGCTGTGGAAATAGAGATTATGTTTAAAAAAGCTAGTCATATGTTTGGCATCTTCATTGTTATAAAAATGCAAACAAAATCACAACCAAACCATTTCACATCCCATCAGGATGACAGTAATAATAATAATAATAATAATAATAATAATAATAATAATAAACAACTACAAGAAATAACAGCCATTGATACAGGAAAGTTGGAGACCTCCTGCATTGCTGGTGGGAATATAAAACAATGTAGCCACCACCAAACACATTTGGACCATTTCTTACTGAATTCAACATATAAACACCATGGCCCAGCAATTCCACTTCTGTTTTTATGACTCAAACTGAGTGTGTGTATCCTAAACATGTTGCACTCGAATTCTCAAAACAGTATTAATTATTATATCCTAACATAGAAATAATACAAATTGGTGAACTAATACAGAAAACGTGATATGTCCATAAAATGGAATATTGTATTATTTGGCAATTAAAAATATATATCTCATAAACTAGACAGAATTGGTTTGAAATCATCATGCTGAGTGACAGAAGCAGTCATAAGTGGCACACGTTATACTATGCCATTTGTATGAAATGTGTACAGTAGATTTATAGAGCAGGAATGAGGTGGATGAATGTTCAGTAGGGCAAAGTGGGAAACTAACAGACAGAGGGACAAATATGTTCCCATGGTAATTTTTTCTGATGTACCATAAAAGAAAACCAGATGGATCTGTAGACTCTAAGCGCTGAATTGCATGGTAAATGAACTATAACTCAGTAAAGCTGTTAAAAATAGTGACAAAGTATATAAAAATAGTTGACAAAATATGTAAACTGTCATCCACAATCTCATAGTAAGAGAGATCTAAGATGAAGTCCATCATAGTACTTTTGTTTTGCAAACCTTTATGATGTATGATTGCAGAATATGTTCTACCAACAATATAAATTAATCCTCATGGATATATCATGGGTCTGGCTTTATATTATGATCCTCTACTTTAAAAATGAGAAATTTCATGCTCAGAAAGCCCCTCCCCCTCTACAGAATGAGACCATCACATTTGGCAAAGCTGAGTCTGGAACTTGGGTTCTCTGATTCTCAATCCTGTGATGGTCTCACCATGACAAGTGCCTGCCCTGGTGCTGATGATCCAGGGATGTTGAGGCAGAGGCTGAAGGTCTCTTTCCATTTATGTCTGACTGGAAGGAAAATATACATCAGTTTCCATCTATGGATTGAAGCTCATGGGCTTCTCGCTTGTTCTCTGGGCATCTCATGGCTACATCTATGTTGTTGTGACCATCTGTTAGGTATGGTTTCTTCAAGTGTGAAAATAACATGTTAGGATCCTTTCTTGTTTTCAAGCCATGCTAAGCCCCAATTCCTTAAGCAATCCTGCTATTACTTGTGGTTTTTTATTTAGCACTTGTAAATTAAAACCATGAAACTCACCTTGCTTGAATTTATCCTTGCTTAACACTCCCTTCACGTCACCACATGTCACAGGAAGCAGCTCAGTGCTGAAATCTGCATTCTCATATCTGCGCTTTCTTGGAACTGAAAAAGAAGATGTTCTCTTCTGTCTCACTTTGCAGGTGCACGTGCCCCCTCCTCTCTCTTGGGGTCATTGTTTTAACACTCGGGACATTTTGCTCCTCAGATCTCTAGCTTCTAAGTCTTTCTTACAAGTGGCATGTTGGATACATAATGACAAATATTTTATTGCTAATTTATAAAAACAGAAAGCTTAGCAGAGAAATTTGGCTTTGATTAAACTGTCCTGATTCTCACTCTAGTGACCACCACTGATTGCTACATGACCATCAAACAGGAGATGTCTAGCTGTTCTGTTTTACTAAAGATGGTAGCCATAGATGCGCCTCCTAATTCCCCATTTGAGCACCGACTGGATGAGCAGAGAGAGGAGATGATGGACAACCTAACAGAGTCGTGTGCGATCATCTCTACTTCCTCTTTTTGTCTGCTCTGCTCCATCTGTCCCTCACAAGAGGTACTGAGAACAGAAACACGAACCCCAAAGCGCCATGCAGATAGGCCGTGGCTTCCGTCAGGCAGTAGCTTCCAATACCGGTTATTTGTGGATGCTTCTTTCTTTACGAGATCAATACAAACATTTAAATTTTAACTTTGTAGAAGAGAGAACTCAGCAAAGACACAAAATATCAACACCAGGTGGATCATCTCCACAGTCTCCCAGGATATTTAGCAAACGTGTGGAAGAAGGACTAACATCTGATTAAGGGTGGTGAAAAATACAGCAGTGGAAGGGGAGGGAATTTACCAGGGTGCACAGGAAGAGCAGCCCATTCCCACTTATTAGGGAGAATGCAAACACACATGTCTGCTGCCCCGCACTCTGGCTGAGGGAGGGAGGACTCCTCATCTCCTTTGCTATTGACAGGGAAGCACACTGACCCTGCCTCCTCCGCACAGGCCATTAGCAGCATCTGTGGACAAGTGCTCACTGCTGCCCTTTGACTCAGGAACTCCACTCTTGTTTGTTTTAGACCCAAGACAAGTGAAAGTAAGCAACATGCACTATATGGCCACTGTTCTCACAGCTTGCTGGTGACAGTGAACTGTGGTAGTGACCTAAATGTCCATCCAAAGAAGACTGGTTTAAACTCAGGGTAAGGACTGGCAAGATGGCTCAGTTAATGAAGGAGCCAGCAACCATGGTGGATGACTCCGGTTGGTCCCCAGAAACCACAAGGTCGAAGGAAAGAACCAACTCCTCTGAGAGTTGTCCCCTGACTCCATGACACATTCATGGCTGCACACACATGCACACATAAGTAAACATAATACAAATTATGAACCTCTCAGTTCATATACCAGTCATCTTAGTAGTACCAGGTAGCCAGTAAAAAGAACAAAGCAAATGTACATGCTTTATGGTGAGGACTTCACAAAGGTTCCTACTTTTTAAATACTCTAAGTCTCAAAACACAGAACACTATTATAAAGTGAAAATACACATGCCACATTATGAAAACAAGCTTTGCACGGAAAAGCATAGGAAAAGCTAAAGAGGCTGGAGAGATAGGTCAGTGGTTTAGAGCACTGGCTGCTCGTCCCAGGGACTGGAGTTCAGTTCCCAGCACCCATGTCTGGCAGCTCAGGACTACCTGTAATTCCAACTACCTACAGGGGATCTGACACCCTCTTCTGGCCTCAGAAGGCACTTGCTCTGATGGTTCTCTCTCTCTCCTACTCTCTCTCCTTCACACACACACACTCGAGCACACATATGCACACACACTAAAAAAAAATATTTTGTAGAAGAAAAGGAAGATCCAGGTATAGTGGTTTACATCTTTAATCCCACTATTTGGGAGGCAGAGGCAGGTGGATCTCTGTTGTGAGTCCCGGCCAGCCTGGTCTACAGAGCGAGTTTGCAGGATAAAAAGGTCAAGAGACACTGTCTAATGTATGTGAAGGCTGAACCCAAGAAGAGGAGCTATGGGAATGTGTGTGGGGAACAGTTAAAGTGGTTTTACTCATTCTGTATTTCCACAAGGTTTGAAAGCTTATAAACCACATTCTATTATGAAATGGGCCTGATGGTGCAGGCCTGAAACCCCAGTCTCTCAAAAGACCCAGACAACAGGATCCTGTACAGGTTCAAGGCCAGCCTGAGTAACTTAGCAAAACCTTGGTTCTAAAATCTTTAAAATAGAGATATAAAGTCAAGCATGTCGAAGGCCCTAGTTTCCACTGCAGTACTGGAACAACTGCCCTGCTTCCTTGGCAGTGGCAGACACACTGACTAACGTTATTTCTGAGCAGCACATCTGAGCCTCCACTGCTGGAGCACAGAGCTCTACCATTTCCCCGTTAGAGGTATCATTGGCCCAGGACAGACACTATAGGGAAAATAAACCCACAGCTTGCCCTGGCCTTTGCTATCAAGGGCCTTTCATGTCTTCCTTGGATCAAAACCTGACAGTGAGAGCTCAGACCAGGAATGGCCCCTGGGGACAGCTTCCTAAGTGACAAGTCCTTCCAGACAGGTAGGAGACCAGGATGGGGCGGGCCAGCTGTTTACACTGAGCCTCTGCTATTTGGCCTTCTTCCTGAGGTGACTTAGGAAACCAGAGAGAGGCAGAGGGACTGAGAACACTCAGAGTCCATGAGGTAACTCAGAAGCATGCCACAGAGGTCCCCAGGAGTCCCTGACAGCTGTGACCAGAGTCTCCTTCTGACAGCTGAGCAGTGGTCACTAAGAAAGTTATGACTGTGTGCATCACGGCAAGCTAGCCTTATATCTTACCCAGTGTTGAAATCTCCAGATGATCTGTCTGCCTGTCTCTGTCTCTCTGTCTCTTCCTCTCTGTCCTTCCCCACCCCACACCCCTTGTCTCTCCTCTCCTACTACAGTGCACAGCTTCTTCAGGTCCCAGGGTTGGGACTGACTGAAGCTGCAGCCACTTAATCAAGACATGAAATCACCCATGTTGTCAGAGGGAAAAGGTAGAGAGGGAGAAAGACCCACCTAGTGATGACCCGAGGCTGCCGTTTTCCATCTCCCAACTCCTGCCAGGGGCCTGTGAGGGTGAGCTCTGGTCCCTGGGTTTCCTCACAGGCTTCCAGACTGTCTGTTGGGACCCACAGCTGAGAGCAGGAAGTCGGCCTGAGTGGTGACTCGCTATGGAGGACTCCGCCCTGATGGGGAAAAGAAAACGAAAGTATTTCTCTAATCTCAAATGTGGTGCTGTTAGATACTGTCCCTTCCTTCTTTCCTGAAATGTGGTGGCAGGGAGGAGGAGAAAGGGGGGGGACCTAGTGGATTACCAAGGGGCCCACCAGTGACAAGCAGGGCCAGTTCCTAGGAGTGACCTTCTTTATGCAAAGATGAAAAAAAAAGCAACAACAACAACAACAACAACAACAACAACAAAACCCTCCACTCAAACCCAAACTGTCCTCAGTTACCCCTCTGTCCAGGGTAGTAGAGTTTACCCGGTGTGGACTGAGATCCCATTCTTTGTCTGGTCCTTGGCTGAAGTGGCTTGGGTGAGAGAGAGATGGGGAAGGAGGGCCAAACACTTCCGAGTTATCTCTCCGACTAGCAGGAGAAGCCAGAGCTGGATCCTGACCAAGAGATTTCCCTCAGACCCCGAGAGAAGTGGGGATGGAGGGGGAGATCCCCAACTTGATAGACACTTTGGTTAGAGCGTTAAGTCTGAGGACTTGTCATCCCAGCCGAGAAGTCAAGGATGAGAGGAAGCTGCCACAGTGGCCACCAGGGCATAAGGACAAAGAACTTGTCCACCCTTCTGAGATGTGGACCTGGAGAGAGATGGACAGACAGACATCTCCAGTGAGTCCTAGGAAGCCCCTCAGTGATCATCAGGATACTTCAGGTTCCTCTCTGTTCCTCCTTCTGGAAAGACTTTCTCTGAGGAACCAGGTGGACTGGGGTGAGCCTGCACCCTGTCAGGTCTCTCACAGTCTTCTTATCTGCACAGACCGTGGCTCTGCTCTCATCCCTTAGCTCAAATGCACAGGGACAGGCTGGGGTGGGGCTGGAGTGGGTATGACTGACAGCATCTGCCTGAGGCCAGGCCTGGGGTTAGATTTCAGGGCTCCTTCCATTGTCTCCCATTTTAGCCACGTCTCCAACTCTACTTCTATTAGGACTAAACATTATTAATTGATTTTATTTTATCATGAGTTATGTGTATGTTTCTGTATGGGGGTATGTACACATGAGTTCATGTGGCTGAAGAAGACAGTGTGGGATCCCTGGAGCTGGAGTTACAGGGAGTTGTGAGTTACCAGATATGGGTCCTGGGAACCAGAACCAGGTCCTCTGTAAGAGCAGAACGCACTTAACCGCTGAACTCACTCAAACTTGAATTCACTCTGTAGCCCAGGCTGGCCTTGAACTCAGAGTACACCAGCCTCTGCCTCCCATGTGCTAGGGCTAAAGGGGTAAGCCACTACTACATAACCTTTCTTTTCTTTTTTTTAACAATGATTTTATTCTTCTCTTTAAAAGTTTTCTGTGCATTGGTGTTTTGCCTGTGTTTATGTCTTTATGAGGGGGTTGGGTCCCCTGAAACTGTGTTACAGACAGTTGTAAGCCTGAATGTAGTGCTTGGAATTGAACCTGGGCCCTCTGTAAGAGTAGCCAGTGCTTTTAACCACTGAGCCAGCATTATCAGAGGGCAGTATCCACTTTCTGGCTCGAGTGGGCTCTAGCTAAAAATACAACCTTCTACCCCCAGTGATTTTGCAGGTAGTAGTCTCCTTAGACCTCGATTCTACTGCCATTGGTGAAAACC
The DNA here is from genome assembly GCF_949786415.1 of Peromyscus eremicus. NCBI lineage: Eukaryota > Metazoa > Chordata > Mammalia > Rodentia > Cricetidae > Peromyscus > Peromyscus eremicus. Next base: position 1,555,678 of record NC_081429.1, on the reverse strand, counting down.
AAAAATCCTCTTCAAGAGCTATGGAAACACTCTGGGAGTGCTGGTAGAATTTCTGAGTGTAACATAATCTTAATATTTGACAATCCACGTGAGTAAATAAGTCTCTCTATATAGATTCTTGGTTCAACTTGTTGGAGAGGCACTGTGAATTTGGCTTAACCATAGCCCCTGGAAAAGCCCATCATTCTTCCTGGAGAGTGACATTTTGCTTGTGGGCACCAGGGTGACCCCATCGCACTGTAAGTCAAAGCACTGTGTCCCTCACCTCACCCTGAAGTCTTGTGGGATGACCCCAAATCTCTTCCAAGAACAAAGTTCTCACCTGAGGGTGATGTAAAAATACTTCAGAGGATTAAACAGTTTCAAAAATAGATGGAATGACATTTTAAGAGAAGGAATGTGGGAATCCCTGGGAGTCCAGCTCCACCTTTCCAAGTGTTCTTGCGGGGGGGAATGGGGGGGAGGAATGAGAAAGCATTAGATAGAAATATAGATGGAGATGGAGACAAAGACAGAGACACAGCATAGCTTTGGGAGGGCCTGGGGTCAATACCCAGTCGCCTCAAGATTTATTCCAAAGGACTTTTTATACAATGCTGAGGAGCAAGGCAAAAGACCTCCCCCTTTCAAGATCAGAGCACAATATACAGCCAAGTGTAGACCCTTCAAAACACCTGGTAACCATGCCCTTAGCCAAATCACCCCATTATGCAGCCCTGCTGGGTAAAGCAGGCTCAGATTCTCTGAACTTGAGCAAAGTCTTACTAGGGAGCCTTTGTGGGCACCCACAAAGGAATAGGGCTTGAAGAAGTGTTTCATGTGAGACCATCAGAAAGTACCCTGAACCCCGACTTCATACACTCCAGTATCCCTTGAGGTGATCTTTACCATCTTCTACATTTAGGATCCTCTTGAATACACACATCTCTCTCCAGAGAGAATAGAGACCCCTCTGGACTCCCTAGACATATTATCTATGGCTCGTGGCTCCCTCACCCAGGAATCAATCTGGTAGATGGTAAACCCATTAAGTGTGGAGCCATGCTGAGTGAAGGCCACTAGCATCCACTGTAGGTTCCAGGTAAGACAGAAAAAAGAGAGAGAATACAGGGGAGTGGGCACGGTCTCTCCATTATTTACCTAACTCTGGTTATGCTGGAACTCTGTATGTAGACTGGCCTGGCCTTGAACACACAGGGATCCACCTGCCTCTTCCTCCTTGATTCTGGGATTAAAGGCATGCACATACACACCTAGCAGACAGGCTATATTTTAACAGAAACGAGGAGAAATTACTTTTCACTAAGGGAAGACTATACATGTACACAGTTGTCCAATCAATGCAACTGTCAACTCTCTTTTACCTAGTACATTCTGAGTGAAAATTTAAAAGTACATTTTGATATTAATAGCTGCATATCACTTCCCAGGGTATATACTATGCTATAGTGTATGTATACAGTATATATACAGAGAGAGAGGAGAGTCTATAGTAAAGATAATATGGGGACTGGAGAGCTAGAAGAGATTAATAGCACTACCTGCTCTTCCAAAGGACCTGTGCTTGATCCTTAGCATCCACACACTAACATGGCAGCTCACAGCTATCTCCAACTCCAGTTCTAGGATCCAACACCCTCCTCTGGCTTCCTTGGGCACCAGGCATAAATATGGTACAGACATATATGAAGACAAAACACCCATCCATACATAGCAAACAAACAACACATCTGTTACAGTTGTAATTAAGTCTTCTCCTTTTTGGACAAGTTTCTAGTAGCCAGCTAGCGGCCATGAATGGCTTAGATTTTGCAGACCGCTGAACAGAATGGAGGTGCAGTGGGGGTAACAAACCTTGCATCCTTGTAATCTTTGCAAGCAGCACTATGCCTGTCTTTCCCTGGACTGTGCTGGGATACTGCTTTACACTGTTTGTTCCAGGGGAAATTTCAGTGACCACCATGCCTTCTGATTGGTGTTTCTGAGACAGTCGTTGTCATTTCATAGTTGAAGAAGCCATCTCAACTCACTGCTGTATCTACCCTGATCATACGTCTAGGAACCAGGGAAATGGTTGCTGGGTGGCTCTGGAGATCCGGTGGACTCATTGTGACAGGGACATTACCTGACCTCCTCATAGCCTCCTCTCTCAGGAGATAGTGAGGGAGCCTTGGGTTCCCAAATATCAGCATCAGCTCAGATACTGTGCCCAACATCCTCTGAAAGAGCCATATGTTCCTTTCCCGGGCAGGAAACAATGTGAACAGATGTCCTGAGATTCCTTTGAGGGAAGAACTGTGAGCCACTGTATATACACATGCAAGGTTCCTTCTATTGAGAAAACAGGTCTCATTCATTTGATGGGCTCTGAGACCCATTTAGAACTGTCTGAAGTTGGAAACTGTGGGAAGGATCTAGACTTTACATTGGGATAGTGGACTTGCACCATGTGCCCATCTGTTTCCCCCTCTTTGATGATATATATGGAAAGTAGCCTACAGGCTGCCCCACTGTCCTGACTGTAGGAATATCCTATTAGCTGTCTCCACAGACACCTACAGACAGGGTCTCCAGCTGTCTCTCTAAGGAAATTACTTTATCTGACTCCAACAGCTATGCACTTCCACCTGGTCTGTTATTCTGGGACCTAATGTTTCCTTTGCTACTGTGGAAGTCAGGGCTGTGACATGGTCCTACCATTATTCCATTCTACAGACAGCAGCACTGATGGGCTGCTCCATGGTGCTCAGGGCCACAGCAGTGTGTTCCTGGTCACCTCATGAAGTTCATGCCTCTGAGTGGCCCTGAGAAGCACAGTCATTTCTAGTACTAGAATGAAGCTATCTCACCATTACAATTAGGTTTGTACTCCTTAGTCTGTTGTCATGGTTCCAGCCGCTTACTTCCACTTCATTAATATGCTCTAAAGCTATGCTGAACCTGCAGGGGCCACCAGGAGACAGCCTAGAATCACTACCCTCGGCCATCACCAGGTTGATTAGGTTGTACAGCACAGAGGAACATTTAAGTATTAATAACTCTGTTTGACAGTTTAGTATTTCAGCTTTCTTTATTTGGTCCACCCCAAACACAACCTTCTTGCTGAGCTTGCCATTCCTTTGGTGGGTAGCCCCTCCCTCACACCTTCCAGCCCCACCCAGGGCTTGTCCACTTGAGCCATCCTGGAAGGCCTCACATAGTCTCCATTCAAGCAAGACAGGGGAAGAGTGGTGCCTCTTCCTTCCAAGACACAGCAAAGGGATTCTTTCATAGGCAAGTAGGTTCAGGGGAAACAAGTTCAAAGCCCCCATGCATATCTATTTCAATGCCCCTGTCAGGACCCTGAATTTGGTAAGAGACTTCCTGAACTTAGAATCCAGCCTTTGCTGGAGTTCTGTCTTTCTGACTGTAAGGACCTGGAACATGCCTTTGCTGCTGTCTGAAAATACAGCTGCAGGATTGGGTATCTCTTTCCTTACACTTGGGATTCTACAGCTAAGCCTGTCAGTAACTTCTATCAACCTATTAGCACCAAGTACCAACAGCCAGCAAATCCCAGCATTCTTAGGTTGCCTTGTTTCCATCCACTAGTGAATATGCCACTTTGCCTGTAGCTCACACGGTCCTTAGTGCTTTTCTACAGGCTAAAATTGGGTCCGTGTGCTGGTATAGCACCTGAGGGCCTATTGATATCCCACCAATCACCTTTTGGTTGGACAATGACCCAACTCTAGAATCCCACCCTGAGGCTTTGTTTCTAGGACCATCATCTTGTAGGACCATTCATCTTGTAGGAGCATCATCTTCTAGGACTATCATCTAGGATGAGTCTCCTAGAGAAAGATCCAGAGATGGGGCCTTTTTATGAGTCTTGTTTGGTGAGTTGTTTGCTCTTGAATCAGGTTCTTACTTTAAAACCCAGAGTAGCTTAAACTCACTATATAGCCCAGGCTGGCATCACACTTGCAGCTGTCCTCCTGCCTCAGCCTTCCAAGGGCTGGGATTACAGGAGTGTGTCACCATGTGAGTTAGAGTCTTAGAAGCTTGTAGTTTATTATAAAGTGCTCTCAGGAGTAGGGACAAGGGAAGCAAAATGTGTGTGTGTGTGTGTGTGTGTGTGTGTGTGTGTGTGAGAGAGAGAGAGAGAGAGAGAGAGAGAGAGAGAGAGAGAGAGAGAGAGAGAGAGAGAGAGAGAGAGAGAGAGCTAAATCAGTTGGACTTGGGGAGCAGAGAACAGCAATTTATTACACCCTTGGTTCCAGCTGGAGGCAGGGGGATGGACCTCAAGGCCAGGAGGTGTGACTCCCAGCTGCAGCTGTCTGCATGGGACCCAGAGAATCCTCTGTGGATGACGGAGTCGGTAGAGAACACTCACTGCTGTGGGTGGGAAGACCTGGCCAGAAAACAACAAGGTGCCAGGACACCAGCAGCATCCGGGACATCAGTCAACTGTTTTCATTTGTGTCCTGAACAGCAAACACTTCCTTGAAAGTCTTCTCAAACTCAGACTCCAGTCTAAGTCCCATTTGGCCAAAGTTAAGGTCCTAGAAAACAAATATCAAAAGCAGGAATGATGGTGATCATTATCAGTGAGAGAAACATCTCCTCCTTCTCAGCACTTCTACCCTCTGATGGAATCTGTTCATCCCTGGTCCAATCACATGTAAGGAAACTTAGACTTTGGTATTTCTGAGAATCGTGCCTGTTTAAGGTAAGAAGCAGAAACTTCTCAGTTGGGAGATGACTCAGTGGGTCAATGTTTGTCACACAAGTGTGAAGACCTGAGTTCAGGTCCCCAAACCCATGCAAAGCTGCACATGGTAGCACACATCTGTAATCCCAGCACTCCACGGTGGTGACCAACAGGTTGCCTTGTCTCAAAAAAGGTGAAATGTGAAGAACACCCATGGTTGCCCTCTAACTTGATCCTCATGTGTACTATGACACACATGCTTTTGCATCCACATGAACATGTATGTATACTGTGGCATACAGGCATTTGCATTCACACATGAACATAAGCACACTCATCTGTACTATGACACACATGCTTCTTAATTCACACATGAACATGCACACACTCATGTATACATACACATCACACATATCCATACACACACACAAAGATTTAAACTAGTGTGGCGATTTGGGAAAAAAAAATTGGTCACCATAGGGAGTGGCACTATTAGGAGGTGTGGCTTTGCTAGAATTGGTGTGGCCTTGTTGGAGGAAGTGTGTCACTGTGAGGGTGGGTTTTGAGGTTTCCTATGCTCAAGCTACACTCAGTAGACACAGACTCTTTCTGCTGCCTGTTGATCAACATGTAAAACTCTCAGCTCCTTCACCAACACATGTCTGCCTGCAAGTTGTACACCATGATGGCAATGAACTCAACCTCTGTAACTATAAGCTAGGCTCAAATAAAGGTTTTCTTTTAATAAGAGTTACCGTGCTCACAGTAAGTATTTACAGCAATAGAAACCTTAATTAAGACACCTAGGATCTAGAGAAATGGCTTGGTGATCGTGCAGGCAGCTGTAACATCAGCTTTCAGGGATCTGATGTCTCCCGCCTCCACGGGCAGCTACACTCCCATGCACATACACAGTGCCTTCTGCCATACACACACACACACACACACACACACACACACACACACACACACACACACACACATGGATTAAAATCCTTTGCCATCATACCCATTGTTGTGGGATAATCTTTCTGAACACTGTAAAGATGTGTTTCTCTATTACCTCATCTGCCTAAGGTGCCTTCTGATTGGTGTAATAGAAAGCTAAATGTCCAATAGCTAATCAGGGGAGGATAGGTGGGACTTCTGGGCAGAGATAGGAATGAGGGGAAGGAATCTGGGGTGGTCTGGGATTTGCCAGCCAGACGCAGAGTAAGTTGGATTCGCTCTACTGAGGAGAGGTAACAAGTGCTGTTGCAGAACATAGATTAATAACTTAATCTTTCATCATTAATAACTTAAGGTTTAGGAGCTAGTGGGGAACAAGCCTAAGCTAATGCCAAGCTTTCATAATTAATAAGAAGTCTGCAAGTCATTATTTGGGAGCTGGTGTTCCAAAGAAAGTCTGGCTATACACCCAGAGTGTACATATATATTAAAATCAATCAATCAATAGAAATAAATGCCCTTGTGTTGAGGGGGCAGGTAGCTTAACTGTCCTCTGTGTGGTCTTCTAGCCTCAGAGACTGGGAATTAAATGAGCTCTGTCATGCTGGTGACATGTTAGCAAATCACCATCTACATATGAAACCAAACAATTTTTTTTTCACTTCAAGAAGTTTTTTTTCTTTTGAGATAGGGTCTCATACTATAGAAAAGGAAGGATGTGAACACAAAACAATCCTCCTACCTCAGCCTTTTGAGGGCTGTGATCACAGGCATGCACCACTGGGTCTGGCATCTCAGACTTCTTGCTTATGCAACTTTAATAAAGGAAGATGTGGGAAACTAGAGTTTCCACATCCAGAAACTGAGGGAGGAGTAACCTGGTGGAAAGAAGATGAGATGCAGGCAGAGAGGAATGCTGACCTTGAACGTGGTCCTGTGATTGCGGAAGATGAGCCTCATGTCTTGCACAAACTCTTCCACGTGAGAGTAACCTCTCTTTCTCAGCTTTTGCTTGATGATGTCCAACCACATAGCTTTCTGCACACCCTCAGATGTTTCCCTAAACTGGAGACAGAAACAGCAATGGAAGAGGGACTGGTATGGCTCAGCATTTACCTTCCACAGGGCCACAGAAAGTCCACAGAAACAACAGAGCCTGTGGACCTGGGGGATTGTGAACCCAATCTCACATGTGCCCCTCTAAGTCACACGACATCATGGCAGCCAGTAATGGGGGGTTCAACCACCAATACTTACATAATAATAATATGGCATCTTGGAAAAAAAGGAGCTCTCAGAACAGCAGTAGACTTTCAAGAGGACAAACTCACACTTCTGCAAGAAAAGGAGACTCAGTCAAAGTGACTTATTAAGACAGAGTCCATACACATGCCCAGGAGGAAGGCACCACTCAAACCCACATTCTGGAAGTTTCTCCAACATTAGTGTATCTTGGTTACAGACTTAGAATGGCTGAGTTAGTTCTTATGCCAGTGGTTTATGCTGTGGTAGCAGCATGATGGAGTGTGTCTTGGAGGAGCAGGCTCCCTTTGGTGCTATTCTTCTGACTACAAACCTGTTTGTGCTCTTCCAGGGGAAAGGAGAAAGTGTGGGGTTCACAGGGACTCACCAACTGTTCCTGGGGCACCATGCATCTCTGTAGTACCTCAGATTCTGGATGACTCTGTTGGCTTCCTAAGGACTGCATCCTACAGAAGATGCAGCTCCATGGTGTTCTGAAAGGTTAGATGCGAAGTGAGCAGCAGACAAGCCTTGAAAGCAGCCACAGTTCTATGCCTGCCACTGTGCTTTCAGAAATGGCTGACAGTCTCATCTGGGGGAGAGGTTCCCAGGCTCTGAGGGACCCCCTGTGGGATCTTAAGCTGCCAGTGCTCCATCAGGGTTGTGGCAGGAGCCAGTTCTTGGGAAAAGTGGGACTTATGGTGAATGCAGGGATCTACATTTTCCAACAGAGGTTTCTGGGAGCACAGAGAGGCCAGGCTATCAGGTCTGTAAAATGGATTCCACAAATTCTGGGAATCTTGGACCTCGATTGGTCCATGACAACCTGGTGAAATGTAGGAAAGAGTCATGTTTCCTTCTTTCATAAATAAGTACAAAAGAGAAAAACTGGCATATTCCACTCTTAATCTTTTTGACAAGAAGTTCTGGTGAACAGCTTTGAAGAAAAGGCAATAGCAATGCATAGGCAAATGGCCCAGGCTTTGTATCAAGAGAGAAGCCTCCCCTAACACAGAGAACATTAAGCCCTTGCTGACAGCATCTAGAAACAGCTCTCTGCATATTCCTGTTTGATATCTGCTATGAAGAGCTTTTACTCATCCCTCATCAGACACAAGATCACAATCTACAAGAGTTATGTCTATGACAAGGAAAATGTGTCTAAGAGGAGACAGAGAAGGGACCACATCTCACTCACATCTCAGCCTCCACTGTTGGGATGTGACACTCCTCATGGAAGGCTCTGGAGCAAGTATCACAGCAGAAGAGTTTTCCTACATCCCGGCACACCTCACACTCATCTGAGTTCTGCATCTAGAAAGTAGAACATTCACATCATGGGGAGATGAGACCCACAGAGCCACCACTGTGGCAATCCTCAATGTGGGGCCTTTGTATAAATCTGCAAGGACATGGATGCATCTTCCTGGGACAATAAGAAACATCATGGAATGTAAAATGCGTAACAAGACTTTCTGTTCTTCAGTGAAGTTTGAGAGAAGGGGGCCATGAACCAGTCCCAAAACAATCTTCCTTGTCAACGAAAGATCCTGACAGAAAGACTAGCAAGAAAACACTATTTTACACAATCTGACCATTTTTCCTATGATGTAGATAAAATGAATTTCTGAAGTAAATATTAAGTCGATTTGCCTACCTAGCAATGATGATATTGATTCATCAAGAGATGATAATACTGGGAATTTAATTTGATGGAATAAACTAAGAGAATACCACATTCTGTAATGGAGCCATGAACAAGCCTTTGAAGAAAGAGTCTGCAGAGGAGATTTTAGACAGTGAGTTCTGTACCTAAAGAGCCTGTGGTGGGGCCTCTGAGAAGACAGGGTATGAGTTCAGATGACCAGCCAAGTAGGTACAAAGAAGGAAAGGACTCTGTGGCTGTTGGAATCTTGTAGAAGATTCCACATGACCAAAGAAAATGGGCATGTGAGGCATGGAGTCACCATCACTTAAAGACAAGGACTGTAGTCATGACAACCATTCAGGGATGGAGACTGGGATGGTTTTAATTGTAAACTTGATATAATCTAGAATCACCTGAGAAAAGAACTTCTGAGAATGTCTATTAGAGATCACGTTAATTTCAGTTAGACCCGCCCACAGTGGGTTCCTGGAGTGTGTGAGCGGAGAAAGTGCAGTGATCATGAACACACACAGGTTAGCTCATTGCTCTGTGCTCTTGATGGTGGATGTGATGTGACCCGTTGTTCCATGTTCCTACCACCTCGACTCCCCTGCAAGGATGGACGGGAACCTAGATCTGTGAGTTGGTTAAGCCCATCCTCTCTTAAGCTGCCTCTGCCAGGGTATTTTATCACAGTCATAGGAAAGTGAATTGAGAAAGAGACCAAAGCTCTGCCATCATTTTCTGGGAACAGAAATGAGAACTATGTTCTATGAAAGAGAAAAATCCCCCAAGTCAACAGAGATTGGACTTCTTGCCAGGCCTAATACAGAGTGGCTTTAGTCAGTCAAATTCAGTTTTCATCTAGAGAAGTTCAGTTGACAGTGTGTGTGCCTTGTTGCTATAGAGTAAGGTCTATTTATTCAAATCAATAGGCTGTACAGAGCAATGATGAAGAGACCAGTAGATAGCCACTGTGTGGTACTCAAATCCACGTGTGCTTAAGGTGTAGAAGTGGCCTATGACTGGCCACTGCTCTGTGGGAAGAGTGGCATAACACCAAAAGTAAGGCTCATTGTTATATCCTGCCCGGATATCTAGAAAAGTTGGAAGGCTTAAGTGAGGTGCTCAGATTAAGGCATCCCACTTAGGAGATTAAGGCAGAAAAACTATGAGTTTGAAGACAGCTTGAAACCTCTGTACAAAAACAAACAGCTGAGGCCTAAAATGGTCTCTGAGTTCTTTGTACCACTCTGCTCCTGCAAGTGAAGCCCCCTGGCTAACAACCTCTATCATCCTTGACTGGCAGGTTTCAGTTTCTGTCCCCTACCAGAGAACTATTCTAACTGGTACCTCACAACCTCCCTTGGGATGTTGTGGAGGTTCCTATGATTAGTGTTAATACAGGAACCAGAAAGTATCTGAGTGACATGTGGACAGGAACACATGCATTCCTGGTGTGACTTTCAGAAAGAACAGTGACAGTTGGAGAACTGGATGGTGGCTCTATACCCATATAGAAAACTCCCAAGTCAGATGTGGTGGCACATTCCAGGAACCTCAGCAGTGGAAAGTCGAGACAGGAGGATCAGGAGTTCAAGGCCATCCTTGCCTACATAGTGAGTTTGAGGTCCTTTTGATCTACATGAGACCCTGTCTCAAAAACATCATGGAAGGAAGAGAGGGAGGGAAAGTGGAAGGGATGGTGTGAAAGAAAAACTCCTATGTAGTCCTTGGGCTGTTGGGAAAATTCTTTCTTGTGACCATCTGAGGGACAAACATGGCACAGGCCTGAGGACTGGTCCACCACTGAGTGAGTGGTGGGAAGAAGGGAAGTAGGCAAGGTGACAGGGTCAATCATTCTGTGCCCTGTGCCATCTCTGCCTTCAGGAGAAGCCTGGCCTGTGGCATCATTCTTGGTGGTTTTGCTCTATCACCTCAACTGCTGGACCACTTTCCTTCCTGGATCCTTCCTCATCCTCACAAAGGATAGAATTCCTCAGGTTTCCATCCTTGGCCACAGTCTGTCCATATGATCAGAGTCATTCCCCAGCTGCAGGTTTCCCTTTGTGTCCTCAGCTTCAGGGCGTCTCATCTCTCCTCTGCAGCCCTACATTTCCTAATGCTCAGCAATGTCTCCTCTAGGGCTCCCTAGGTGCACCTCACACTCATCCTGTTAAACTACAGTGCATCTTCCTCCTGCACCCTGCTCTTTCGTTGTAGCTTCCATTTTATATAACGTGCTCCATGCACCACCAACCCAGGAGTCCATCCTGCTTCTATGCTCTCATATTCTAAATCCATTCAATTCATTGTCCTCTGAACACGAATTTTTAATTTTATTTAAAATTTTGCTTTGTTTAGCAAGATCCACAAAATACAAGGATGCTGGTGAGCAAAGAATATTGACAGGACCGGAAGGATTATGATTATGTGATGGCTGTTCTTGGTTGTCAGCTTGGCTATATCCGGGATAAACTACAATCCAGAAATGGAGGGCACATCTGTGATCAGATCTTGAGGCAGGAAGACAGCATGCCTTTGGTCAGGATTTTCAGCCAGAATGAAACACACCCTTAATCCAGATCCTGAAGCAGGAAGACACATCTTTAATCTGGGCCACACCTTCTGCTGGAAGCCTATATAAGGACAATAGAGAAAGGAAGGGTCGTCCATTCTTTTTTTCCTGCTTGCCCTTGCCTTGCCAGCACATCCACTCTTTCACTGGCACTGGAGCCTTGTTCTTTGGGATTCCAGTGTATACAGAAGACCAGCTGAGACACCCAGCCTCATGGGTCTCATTAACTTATAGATTCTTGAACTTTCCATTAACAGCTAGCCATTGTTGGATTAGTTGGACTGCAGTCTGTAAGTCATTCCAATAAAGTCCCTTTTTGTATATATATAGATATAGATATAGATATAGATAGATAATTAGATGGTAGATCGATAGATGATAGATAGATAGATAGATAGATAGATAGATAGATAGATAGATAGATTCCTTCCATAAATTCTATGACTAGAGAATCCTAACTGCTACAGATTTTGGTACCAGAATGGTTCTAGAGAAACAGAACCATAAGGATGAATCTTTTAAGCATTTGGAATAGGCTTTTTAATTCACCAGCACCTTCAGATAATGAAGTCTCTCCAGGCACTCCATCTCCAGGTAGCTCAGAGAATACTGAAAGCCCATGGTGTGAACTATATTACAAACTTAAAAATATAAATGGCTTTGATTATCTTGATTAACCAATTGTGAGTGGCAAAGAATTTGGTGACCCTATGTATGAAACTTTTGACAGTTTGGGGGAAAATAAGAAAAATGATGTTGCTGGTTGGTTGCTCTTAGCATCTCTGGATAAATTGATAAAAGGGTAGGAATGAGCTCCATGATAAAATTAACCAACTTCAGAATACGGTGAAGCACAGCAATGAACTCAAAATTGACCAGCTCCAGGTGTGAATAAACAGCCTAAAGGTTTTTAAGTTTGCCCTGGAAGAAAACCTTCTCTCTAGCAGCCACAGAGCTTAAAACCAAGCTGAAGCCCTTATTATAAGGCTGCCTGAATTACAGCAAAAATTCAAGTCTCAGCCTCAGGGTGTCAGCAGGTAAAGGAAGGGCATTAATTAGCAAAGAATGGGATCCTACAACCTGGATGGGGATGTGTGGAAGGACTCTATTGAAGCTGAGAACTTTGCACCCTCAGATTCTTACCTGAGGAAGTAGCACCCTCAGTCCCACCCTGTGAAACATTGCCCTTTTCACCTTCCATGGAGGGGATTAACCCTTCAGTGTCTGCTACACCAGCAATGACTTTCTCTGAAGGAAATGCCAGGCAAGACAATACATATGTCCTTCAGGGTCCATAAATAGTTGTCTCTAGACCTATAACCAGACTCAAGGCAAAGCGGGCTCCTGGAGGGGAAGTAGAAAGGGTAGTCCATGAGGAAGTACGCTACACTACTAAGGAGCTTAAGGATTTTCATTCAAGCAGAAATCTGGGGAATATGTGTGAGGATGGATTTTAAGGGTATGGGATAATGGTGGAAGGAACATAAAACTGGATCCAGGGCACACTTAAAAACCTTTAAACACATCTGGAGCTGGTCAATTTTGAGTTCATTGCTGTGCTTCACCATATTCTGAAGTTGGTTAATTTTATCATGGAGCTCATTCCTAACCTTTTATCAATTTATCCAGAGATGCTAAGAGCAACCAACCAGCAACATCATTTTTCTTATTTTCCCCCAAACTGTCAAAAGTTTCATACATAGGGTCACCAAATTTTTTGCCACCCACAATTGGTTAATCAAGATAATCACAGCCTTGATATGGGCCCTATGAGTGGAGATTCTAGGTTTAATATGGAAGCTCACACAGTTAAAAAAAAATGTCAAGTTTGTTTGAATGGTTGGCTGAAGCATTTGTCAAAAGACGGCCTCCTGAACAGGAGTTGGAGATGCCTGATGTCCCTTGGCTTAGTGTTGACAAAGGGAGTTTAAGGCTCAGGGAAATGGCAGTGCTAGAGTGAGTGTGCTGTGTAAAATCTAACCCTCCACAGTGGGAAGGCCCAGAAGACATGCCCTTCATGAATCCTGTAAGACGAAAAATGGTGAGAGGGCACCAGCACATTTGAAAAGTTTTGTCACCCTTTTCCTGTGTCAGATCTTACAGTTGGAGATGCTGCTGCTCAGTTGGATGAATTAAATGCAGTGGGTTTAATTGGGCCAGGTGGTAGCAGGGGCCAGGTGGTAGCATTGAATGCTAGAGACAAGGTGACCATAGCTATCATAATGGGCAGTGTAGACAAAACAGTGTTCATAATGGCTTAACCTGTAATGGTCAGCACAAACAAGGTCAGTTTTAGAGTGGCATGACTCCTACGGACCTTCGGTACTGGCTAATCGATCATGGTGTTTCTAAGCATGAAATAGATAAGAAACTTGCTACATTTCTGTTTGACCTGTATAAGCAGAAAAATTCTCAAATGAAAGAAAGACACATTGGATCAAGGCAAAAGGCAATCCCAGCCAGTGAATCAGTTTCCAGACTTGAGTCAATTTGCAGACTCAGAACCCTTTGAATGAAAGGGTGGCCAGGTGCCCTGAGGAAGGACCCTGAGAAGACACCTAAAAGTTTACAACTAATCTTTCTCCAGTTGTTTCTCAGAGGGACCTGAGGCCTTTCACAAGGGTTACTGTACACTGGGGGAAGGAAAGTCAGACTTTCTAGGTTTCACTGGATTCTGATTCTGAATTGACGCTGATTCCAGGAGATCCTGAGAAACATTGTGTCCTGCCAGTTAAAATAGGGGTTTATGGAGGCCAGGTGATAATGGAGTTTTGACTGATGTCTGGCTCATGGTAGGTCCAGTGGGTCCCCGAACTCATCCTGTGGTTATTTCTCAAGTTCCACAATGTATAATTGGGATAGATATACTTAGAAGTTGGCAGGGTTCTCACATTGGTTCCCTCTATGGAGTGAGGGCTATTATGGTTGGGAAGGCTAAATGGAAGCCTTTAGAGTTGCCTCTGCCAGGGAAAATAGTGAATCAAAAACATTATCACATCCCTGGAGGAACTGCAGGAATTAGAACTACCACCAAGGACTTGAAAGACACAGGGGTGCTGGTTCCCATTCCACATCTCCATTTAACGCTCTTACCTGGCCAGTGCAGAAGACAGATGGATCATGGAGAATGACAGCTGACTAACGAAAACTCAATCAAGTAGTGACTCTGCATTGCAGCTGCTGTGCCAGATGTAGTGGTACATAGTATGCACCTACTGATTTAGCAAATGCCTTTTTCTCTGTACCTGTCCATAAGGACCACCAGAAGTAATTCGCTTTCAATTGGCAAGGCCAGCAGTATATCTTTACTGTTTTGCCTCAGGGGTATATTAACTCTCCTATCCTGTGTCATAACTTAGTTAGAAGGAATCTTGATCATCTGTCTCTTCCACAAAATATTACACTGGTGCATTATATTGACAGCATTATGATGATTAGACCAAGTGAGCAGGAGGTAACAACCACTTTGAACTCATTGGTATCATATAAGTGCCAGAGGATGGGAAATAAATCCAGCCAAAATTCAAGGACCGTCTGTCCACCTTGGTGAAATTCTTAGGAATCTAGTGGTGTGGGGCATACTCCTTCTAAGGTGAAGGCTAAGTTATTGCACCTGGCCCCTCCCACCATCAAGAAAGAAACACAACATTTAGTAGGTCTATTTGGATTCTGGAGACAGCGCATTCCTCACTTGGGTGTTACTCTGGTCCATATACCAAGTGACTTGGAAAGCTGCTAGCTTTGTGTGGGGCCAGGAACAGGAGGAGGCTCTTCAACAGGTCCAGGCTGCTCTGCAGGCTGCTCTACCACTTGGACCACATGATCCAGCAGACCTGTCTACTGGGTGTCAGTGGCAGATAGGGATGCTGTTTGGAGCCTTTGTTAGATCTCTGTAGGTGAATCACAGAAGAGACCCTTGGGATTTTGGAGTAAGGCCCTACCGTCATCTGCAGACAACTATTCTCCCTTTGAAAGACAGCTCTTGGCTTGCTATTGGGCCTTTATGGAAACTGAACATGTGACCTGAACTGAGTGTTATTGGACCATCAAGTCATAAAGTAAGATGTGCAAAGGAGCAATCTATTATCACATGGAAGTGGTATATACATGATTGGTCCTGAGCAGGTCCTGAAGGCACAAGCAAGTTACATAAAAAGTTGCCCAAAATGCCTAGTTTCTACTCCATTACAATGCTGTCTACTGCCAAGCACGCGCCTTGTGGGGAGTTCTCTATGGTCGGTTGACTGAGAAAGAGAAGATTAGGGCTGATTTACTGATGGTTCTGCATGTTATGCAGGCACCACCCAAAAGTACACAGCTGCAGTATTATAACCCCTTTCTGGGACAACCTTGAAAGAGATTGGTAAAAGAAAATCTTCACAGTGGGCAGAACTTCAAGCAGTACACATGATATTACAGTTTGTTTGGAAGGAGAAATGGTCAGATGTGTGATTGTTCACCGATTCATGGGCTGTAGCCAATGGACTGGATGGATGGTCAGGGACTTGGAAAGAGCATGATTGGAAAACTGGTGAGAAAGACATCTGGGGAAGAAGTATGTGGCTAGATTTCTCCAAATGGGCAAAGGAAGGAAAGATACTTGTGTCTTATGTAAATGCTAATCAAAAGGTGACTTCAGCTGAGGAGGAGTTCAGTAATCTAGTAGATAGGATAACTTGCTTGGTGGACAGTCAGCCTCTTTCCCCACACATTCCTGTCATTGCCCAATGGGCACATGAACAAAGTGGCCATGGTGGCTGAGATGGGAGTTATGTATGTGCTGAGCAACATGGACTTCTGCTCATCAAGTCTGACTGGCTACAGTTGCTGCTGAGTGCCATATCTGTCAATAGCAGAGACCAACACTGAGCCCCAGATATGGCATTATTCCCTGCTGTGACCAGCCAGCAACCTGGTGGCAGGTTGACTACATTGGACCATTTCCTCCATGGAAGGGACAATGCTTTGTCCTTACTGGAATAGATACTTAGTCTGGTTAATGCTTCTCCCAAAACCACCATCCATGCTTACAGAGTACCTGATCCACTAACATGGTATTCCACACATGGTATTTCTTCTGAGCAGGTAACTCATTTTACAGCCAGAGAAGTGTGACAATGGGCCCATGATCATGGAATCCACTGGTCTTACCATGTTCCCCACCATCCTGAAGATAGAAAGATGGAATGGCCTTTCAAAAACACAGTTACAGTGCTAATTAGGTGGCAGCAGTCTGGAGGGCTGGTATATGTTTGAATCAGCATCCAGTATATGGTACTGTTTCTCCCATAGCCAGGATCCGTGGGTCCAGGAATCAAGGGGTGGGAAAGGAAACAATTGCACTCACTGTCACCCCTAGTGACCCACTAGGAAAGTTTTTGCTACCTGTTTCCACATCCCTAAGTTCTGCTAGCCTAGAAGATTTGGTTCCAGAGGAGGGGGGAGTGCTCCTGCCAGGAGCCACAACAAACATTCCATTGAACTGGAAGCTAAGACTTCCCCCTGGTCCTTTTGGGCTTCTGATGCCCTTAAACCAATAGGCTAAGAAAGGAGTAAGAGCATTAGGGTGAATGATCCAGATTACCATGGGAAGATTGGATTGTCACTCCACAATGGAAGTAAGAAAGATTATGTGTGGAATGCAAGAGACCTTTAGGGTGTCTCTTGGTGCTACTGTGTCCTGTGATTAAAGTCAATGGGAAGCTACAACAGCCTGATCCAGGCAGGACGACAAAGGGCACAGACCCATCAGGAATGAAGGTGTGGGTCACTTTTCTAGGAAAAGAGCTAAGATCTGTTGAGGGGCTTGCCTAGGGTGGAGGAAATACAGAATGGTAGTAGAGGAAGGTAGTTCTAAAGATCATCTAAGGCAACATGACCAGTTGCAGAAATGAGGATTATAACTGATATGAGTGCTTCTGTTGTATTTTGCTAAGAATGTATTTGTACAGACATTTGTGTTTTCTCTCAATTTCTTTATCAAATGTTGTGATAACAATTAAGAGAATAATAATAAGATGTCTCCCAAGGGACATTGCCATCTGTTCTAAATTTAAAATTCATTTGTGGTTGTATGAGAGATAGTTATATCACTTTAGGTGTAATTATGACCTGGTTAAATCTATAATGTGTTTGTGATTGTTTATGGCATAGTTATATTATGTTTAGGTATTATTATAACTTGTTTATTGTTTTTATTTGGAAATTAATCATGACATAAGGAGATATGATTGTGTGTCCAGTTGACAAGGGGTAGATTGTGATGGCTATTCTTGGTTGTCAACTTGACTATATCTGGAATGAACTATAATCCAGAAATGTTGGGCACACCATTTGTGTGCATTGTGGCAGGAAGACAGCATGCCTTTGATCCAGATCTGGAGGTGGAATGACACACACCTTTAATCCAGATCTTGAGGCGGGAAGACACACCTTTAATCTGGGCCACACCTTCTGCTGGAGGCCTATATAAGGACAGTGGAAGAAAGAAGGGTTTGTTCTTCTTTTCCTGCTTGCCCTAGCCTTGCCAACACATCCACTCCTTCACTGGCATTGGAGCCTACTTCTTCAGGATTCCAGCACATACAGAAGACCAGCTGAGACACCCAGCCTCATGGGACTGAGCAACTAACTACGAGATTCTTGGACTTTCCATTCACAGCAAGCCTTGGTTGGATTCACTGGATTGCAGCCTATTCGTCATTCTAATAAATTTCATATATATTTAATAAATATACTTATATATTCAATATATATTTAATAAATTCACACATATATTATTCAATATATATGAAATTTATTCATATATATATATATATATATATATATATATATATATAGAGAGAGAGAGAGAGAGAGAGAGAGAGATTCCATCTATACGTTCTGTGACTCTAGAGAACCCTGACTAATACAGATAGATGGTTTGCCTATGCTTGAGAACCAGCCGAACTGACCAAGGTAAAACACCCTATGAATTGGTTCGTGGTGATGGTTTTGGTCCTAACCAGATGGGCCCATGATGGCTCCCTTCAGATTGACCCCAGGGTTTCCATGAGAAGCCATTCACTCTGCAAAAAATTTTCTTCAGGACGAAGAGAGGTTCATACCTAGAACTTGCACATGAGGCCTGACCGGCTCCCCCTGAGCTCTACCTGCATTTAGGATGCATGCTGGGATGTTATATTTCCACACACTGCCTTTTACAGATGCTGTCTCCTCTCATATTTGCTCCTCACCCTTCATCCACAGCCAGCCATGCCCACTGCCACACCAGGCTCTATCCCAGGGACCCCAGACATCTAGAGCTCTGTCTCACCCTCACCTTTAGGGAGAATGAGGACATGAGAACACACGGGGACACACATGGTAGGGTGCTTCTGGCCCAGACACCCAGACTGGCCCCTCCTCCCTGGGTTGGGAACAAATCTGGTAATCTTTGCTCATCACCCAGAGCAGCATAACCAAGTTAATGGTGAGTCCTTTCAGGGGAGAGGCAACAAGACATAGGCAATGCACCAAGGGGAAGACTGGGGCTCTTCAGGGATTGTAGCTACAAGTCAGTACTTACACAAGGGTCAGCTGGAGAACTGTACAAATTCTGTGTTCTCTGCAGAAAGGGAAAATTGAAATGACAATATTAAATGTAAGATTTAAATATGTTATTAAATGTAAGATTTAAATATCATTTGATAGTTGTTTACATTTGTTTTATCACCACCAGCTTTATTGTTGGTTTTTGTTTTGTTTTGTTTTGTTTTGTTCTTCGAGACAGGATTTCTCTGTGTAGTTTTGGTGCCTGTCCTGGATCTCGCTCTGTAGACTAGGCTGGCCTCGAACTCACAGAGATCCACCTGGCTCTGCCTCCCCAGTGCTGGGATTAAAGACGTGTACTACCACCTCCTGGCTGTTGTTATTTTTGAGATGGGTCTCAGGTAGCCCAAGTTGGCCCTAGACTCACTATATAGCCAGTGCTGGACCTGAACTACTGATCTTCATGTTTCTATGTTCCATGTGCTGAGATTCCAAGCATGTGCCATCATCCCTGGCTAAAGTTAGTATTATTACTTAGAGTGCACTGGGTACGAACAACTCAAGTGCTTTGAGTTCCCATCTAACAAATTAAAGTTAGTGCCAACAGCAAAATCAGAGGAGGTACTTCAGTCACAGAGGCCATGACCTAACATGTGAGGGCTTTCTCACTAAGGGCTTTCCATCATGACCACTCAAATGTGTTTCTTGATCTCACTTTCACTTCAGCCTTTAGAAGCCATGGCCTCATGCACATGTAGAGGGTTCCCAGGAACCACCACTTGACAGAGGGCACTCAGTCCTTAATTCTTTGATTAAAAATATTGGTTTTATTATTCTGTCTAGAGGGTTTCTCTTAAAATATCTACATTTTTCCATACCTATTTTTATGGACCTGTGCATCTCTCTGGAGAAAGAGATGTTGTCAAACTACTGTTTGACCCAAAGCAAGTTCTACTCCATGGCTCTTGGTCCCCAAAAAGCCTTTGTGGAGTCATACAAAGAGGCAGGGTCTGGTTTCTACAGGCTGGTTTGAACAATTTGACCAGTCCTCAAACATTAATAGTTGTCAGCCATTTTTCCTCAATTTGGCCACCCAGGATGTATCAACCACGAACACCAGCACCTCAGCCCAGAGTAGCTGAAGTGAGAATGAAGCTGTGGAGTACCAATCATATACCAGAATGCATAAGGCTCAGAGTTCTGGAGTCTGGGAGATCCTACAGAGGAAATCTATCACCGTCTGTAGCTCTCCTGAGGTCATAGCTCTGAAAATCAAATGAACCCAAGGCACCCAGGGCTGCAGCTTTTCCTCTTAATGGCCTCCCACCCATCTATTCACAACTCAAAACGAAATCAGTCTGGCTGCACATTTAGAAGCAACACTGGACTTCACATTGCTTTTGCAAAGCCATTGGAATGACTTGTCACTCTTCCTTCTGTGACCCAGGCATTCTCAGCTCTTAACCCCAGTCCAGGGCCGAGAGCTGGAGAGAAGCATGATCTGGTACACAATCACCCGAGGGGGGTGTCACTGTCCACTGTTCTAGAATCTCCCACTTCACACTATTTGTTATTCTTTAATGTAAACAGTGGCTTTGACACAATCCTTGAGGTCCCTCAGAGCTATTGTTTCCATCATCTCTACAGTCCTTGGATGTTCTGAGGATACTTGGTAATGGTGCATTATACAGATGAGTAAATATGGCTTTGCTTGGGAAAAGAGAATCTAGGTATCTCAAGGCAGATGTCAGCATACAGAAATAATGGTTCTGGTGACCATACCAGAGGATCTGGCACACACCAGTTATCACCAGAAAGCTTAAATGGTCCTGCATGGGCTGGGAAGCTGTCATGTGAAGTGACACGGAAGCTCCCAGAATCCATGGCTCTGAACAGGTGAAGAGGTCCTGAGAGACTTAGGAAAGTGGAAATGGATCTTGGCTTCTCTTTCTCTGGGAACTCTGTTCTTGCAAATAGAGACTCAAAATAAGAGAGAGACAAGTGCCCCTTGTTGCTATGGAGCATTGCACCCAGGAAGAAGGATGGTTGCCTGGACTGGACATTTCTAGCTCATTTGAGTGATCCAGGAAGAGGTACTCTTAGCATTTGGGGGAAGGTAGAGGCAATGGGCTTGAAAGTATCCATTGACCAGGTTACATGGTAGTTTCCTTCTAGGAAACTGAGTGGATGAAACATCCCAGTGGTTCAGAGTTCAAACCAGCCAGGCAATAATGCAAATGACAAATAATACACAGGCCTGAAGTTCAAAACCTCAGTGAGCCATGAAGTTCAGTGTCCAGCGATAAGTGACCCATTGAAGTCTATGTTGGTGGCTCTTTATCATCTCCAGCTCAAAGGGGTCAACACTGAAGGAAGACCAGCCTTACACACAGTACAGTAGCATGAGTAAAGACACAGGCTGAAAACAAGAAAAGAAAAAAGTAGAGGAAGGAGTGAGAGGTGACTTTAAGTACGACAACCCAACTGAGACATCATAATATAAAAAGTTTTGTGTGTAAAATCACATGAGAACTTACCTTTTTTTTCCTGCCATATATTCGTGGAGGACTGGGTAGAAAGTTTCCCTGCAAGATAGAAGGACACCAGTGTGTAGTTGTCTGTATTTCAGTGGTGTGAGTCTGGTGTTTCCAACCTCCTTGCAGAAATGCTGCTTGGATCTTCTATGGACTATTCAGATCCAAGTTGTCTGACCCCATTTCCCTCTCATCACTTACAACTTAGAGACTCTGGCCTGTGGCAGCTGGAAATACCTCCTGACATCCCTCTTCCTGAGAATTTTCCCTCATTACCACTGATTCAACCATTACATGTTCTCTGCTCCCACCTGACACATTCAGCTTGACTTTCCATACCAGGACTATCCAGTCAACACATACTTGCTGCATGCGTCTAGGGTGTCACATACTCTGATGAATTTGAAGCACACAAAGACAGAAACCCTGGTTTGGTGGGATAGAGGAGAAAGCTCATGTGAGGAACATATTCTGTCTGTCTGTCTGTCTGTCTCTGTGTGTGTGTGTGTGTGTGTGTGTGTGTGTGTGTGTGTGCGCGTGTGCATGTGTGTGTGCGTGTGCGTGTGCATGTGCACGTGCATGCGTGCGTGCATGCGTGCGTGCGTGTGTGTGTGTGTGTGTGTGTGTGTGTGTGTGTGTGTATGTATGTGTGTGTGTAACCCTGGCCATCCTACTTGCACTGTAGACCAGGCTGGCCTCGAACTCAGAGATCCACCCACCTCAGCATCAGGACTACTTGGATTAAAGGCATGCGCCACAACCACCAGCACAGGG